>NC_089267.1:17933032-18250824 GCF_963930625.1 Muntiacus reevesi
TAGCTTTGCAGTATAGTCTGAGGTCAGGAAGTTGATTCCTCCAGCTCCATTTTTAAGATTATTTTGGCTATTCAGAAGTCTTTCGTGTTTCCATACAAATTGTGAATTTCTTTTGTTGTTGTTCTACTTCTGAAAATTGCCACTGGTGATTTGACAGCGATTATATTGAACTGTGGTTTGCTTTAGGTAGTATAGTCATTTTCACAATATTTATTCTTCAAATCCAAGGCCATGATTTATCTCTCCATCTGTTTGTGTTGTCCTTAATTTCTTTCATCAGTGTCTTCTAGTTCTCTACAGGACTGTTGTCTCATTATACAAAACTCTAAGGATACCACCAGAAAAGTTACTAGAGCTAATCAATGAATTTAATAAAGCTGCAGGATACAAAATTAATACGCAGAAATCCTTTGCATTCCTATACACTAGCAATGAAAAATCAGAAAGGGAAATTAAGGAAACAATTCACTACTGCAACAAAAAGGAATAAAACACCTAGGAATAAACTGTTCAGTTCAGTTCAGCTCAGTCACTCAGTTGTGTCTGACTCTTTGCAACCTCATGAATCACAGCACGCCAGGCCTCCCAGTCCATCACCAACTCCCGGAGTTTAGTCAAACTCATGGAATAAATTGTAGGCTCTTTTAAATAGCAACAATGTCAGTAACCTGCCTAACTAATGATTGAGAAATGAATTCTTTTCCCTCTCTCTATGTAAACCTGAAACCCTTTTAGTATTAGGGAAAGTTAAGGAGGCCAGAAAGAAGATGATCGTTTTTTACATTTAGAGAAATTTATTACAGGGAGGAATTTTTTTTTTTTTTCTGTGAAAATATAAGAAACTCAGGAGATGCAAAAGCGAGTTTTGTATAAACTGCTTGTGCACTAAAGAAAGAAAGTGGAGGAAAAATAGAACAGTAATTGCAATTTGCCTTTTATATTATAGTTGCAGGCACTTTCATGTTCAGTAATTTTAATAATGAAACCTCCCCCAACCATCTCCCCTGATCAGTTTGAGCATAATTTAAGCATTTTTCCCTTTGGGTTTATACCTTCATGGTTTCAAATTATGTCGAGTGTCCTGCCAAGACTTAGGTCAGTCTACCGTAGATAAAAATTAGACTCCAAAGCAACTATAAATTTATGTTTTTCTTGTTTCAAAACACAATTCTATTTACAGTCACCCTATCATTATTTTAATTTTTAAATCCAGCCAGTCATTAGTAGAATTATAGACCAGTCAGAGAGATAAAGTTCAGATTAACTTTGTGGTATTTTCTTCTCCAAATTCTCAGTTAAATGCTTGTAGACATTGGTTCCCAGTCTGTAGGACGGAGGTCTCTGAGGCGCCAAGATGTTAATGTGAGGGATTCGCAGCTTCCTGGTGGCTGTTCACTGAGTAGCTTAGATGTCTCACGCACAAATGCACCACCATCCTCCAAAGACACATAGTCGTTAATGTGATTCAAACAACTCCAATTCATTTAAATGTCTCAGTTAAGTCACTGTAACTTTTTCATAATTTATTTCCTTGGTCAATGGACAATTGCTTTGAGGGAGGGATTGTATTATATTTCTCAAAAGTAAAAATAGATCCTCATGATTAAAAATGAAAGCAGATACATAACTAGAGAAAATAGCCACACCAGTGGTCACTTCTTCTGATAAAAGTACATGAAGATGATAGGAAGTGTTGACCCAATAATTGTCAGGAGGCCTACAGCTTCTCTCAGGTCACGGTGATAGCTCTGGGCATATAACCCCAAATATCTGTTTTTAAAAAGTGATTCAAGAAGACAGTTTAGGTGATACAGACAAACTCTGTTTAACACTTCATGAAGCAGACAGTCTCCTTTTGGAGAATCTCCCAAGGAGGCAGAAGGCAGGGAGATTTTATAAAATAAGGAATAAAGAACAGGGAAGAGAAAAATAGAGAATATGAGATTGGCTGTGGCCATGTCATCATCCTTGATGGGATGAAATGGCCTAGAATTGGCTTGGCATTTGGGGTTTGGCTGACTGGATGGTCCATGTTTCTGGTCTAACAGAGCACTTACAGGAATGCAGAAGTTACAGTTTCAGCTGACATGGTGTCCTGGACAAGGGGCTCTCCATCTTGGTCTTAGAAAGTTACTTCAACATGTCTCAAGACTCAATTCTATGACCAGAAAATTTTGGAAATATATTTTAGATCCCTTTCTATTTGCAGAGAAAAGGCTTGTGCTCCTTCAAAAGGGAAGGTGTGTGGGCCCAGTGACCCACTGCAAAGAGCAGTTTCCAGGGCAGCTTCCAGGGCAGCTGTGACTGGATTCCTGTCTTCACTGTAAGCAAGGCTCTCACTGCACATCTAGGGGCCTAGGCAGGGAACAAGAAGGGGTTTGAAAAAGAAGAGTGAATGTCGGTGAACCACGTTGTTTAGCAAATCACCACCCAACATCACGGACTTTGAAGCCAGCCAAGAGCAGGCAGGATGCAAAGGAGAGCCAGTGGTTCCCTGTGTTATAACCGATCACACTCCATTTATGCAGATTTATCAGGAATCAGCAAGTGATCTCAAGTCTTTGACGTCACTGTTTCATTGAAATCTCATGACAACACTTAGGAGTCAGCACATGAAGAAACTGAGATTGTGTGAAGGCACGTGATGTTGAGGTCTCCTGATTGGGGAAGGGCACGTAGGGAGCTCAGAGTTAACCCCCAAGCCTGTGCTTTAGCAGATGTGGATGCCGAGGCCAAGCCCTGGCCAGAGATGTAAGCTGGGCAGTTCTCTCTCTCCTTTGCTTCTTGCTATTTACTCAACAAATGTTTTGGGGTACCCCGGCCACCACTTCTGTCTATTGGGGGCCAGTATACCTTGGTGGCTCAAAGTGAAGGCTCTGGAGTCAGACACAGTGGATTCAAGTCTTTACACTGTGACTTGCTAGCGATGTTGTCTTGTGTGACTTTCTTAGCCTAACTCTTGTCCCTTAAGGTTCTGATGATGAAATCACACAGCATTGTCATTCATTGCATGAATTTTAATTGGGAACCCTGAACTATGGGGTTGGAGTTAGGATGGCCCTTCCCCAAAGATGGGGAAGGTTATTACTACAGATAGAGTAGGAGGGTCTGTCAATAAACCTACTCTTCCTCACAAGCTCCTTGTGAGAATTCAACTAAAGGAAGTTCATTGGAGACACTTTTTGTGTTGGGAATAGGATGTAAACTCAGACTGTTAGGGGAAAACTCTTCTTAGAGCTCAGCCTAATGGGCAGCTAGTTTCAATTCCAACACTACAATGAATTACTGCTTCTTCAGAAGACAGTAAGGGGGAAATTTGGTGTTTAGGAGTCATGTTACATGAAAGATTACTTCTCTTTAAACACCAAGATCACCTTGTACATAGTGAGATCACAGTGCAAGAGATACTTGGAAACCAGCCAGGGAGAAGGACTCCTCTATATTTTGTGAAGCCTATTTTAGGTATTATCTCAGCAGGAACTTTGACTTGTTCATTAAAATGATGGGTGAATCATTTGATTGTTAAATGAATACATATTTTAAAATAAATATACATATATATTTACATAAAAATATATACATAACTGCAAAATATATGTAGGTGTGTGTGTGTGTATATATATATATATATATACACATGTATATATGTGAAGTGAAAAGAAGAATGCAAGTGTTAGTTGCTCAGTTATGTCAAACTCTTTGGGACCCCATGGACTGTAGCCCGCCAGGCCCCTCTGTCCATGGGCTTCTCCAGGCAAGAATACTGGAGTGGGTTGCCATTTCCTTCTCCAGGGGCTCTTCCCATCCCAGGGACCAAACCAGTGTGTCCTGCATTGCAGTCAGATTCTACCATTTGAACCACCAGGGAAGCCCGTATGTACACACTCACACATATATATATGTACACACACATGTGTATATCTATACATGTATATGTACATATATATACATATGCACTTACACAGGCTTCCCTGGTGTCTGCTGTCTGTATGTACTGTATATACTGTCCCTGTATACTGCTGTCTGGGAAAGCATGGAGCACAGTGTCTGAAACTGATCAGATGCACCTAATGTCACTTGCATCAGAGCCTAAGTCTCTCTTCTTCCTAAGGGATGACTTTTACTCACACAGGTATCCTCTCTACTCCTTGCAACTCTCTCTGGGGATGATGGGGCTGTTTTAAAGATGATTAGAGGGACTCTCAAATTCTGAGTGTCAGAATATATAGAAGAAGGATCTTTTTAACATGCTTCTACTCATGATTTGGCAGTTCCTCAAACCCACTCTGAATTTCTTATTTCTCTGCAGCCGAATCTCTTCTCAAGAAAAATGTGCAGTTATTCCTAGTGGTATATCCCACATTTCATGCACATGTATATTACCAACTTGTATGAAAACAAAGACACACCCAACATTCCATTCTATAGGAGGCAAAGCCTTCAAATACATTGAAATGGAAACTGTACATTTCCTTGTACTGAATTAAGGTTTAGACAGCTTCAGAACAAGATGTATTATCATTTAAACATTGCATGCCTGAAAATACCCTTGTGAAGCTATTATCCATTTCTAATTCCTTTATTTAACCTGGAGTCTTTGAAGAGAAGTTAAAACTGATAGGTAGAGGGAAATAGTATACATATAATAAGAAGGAAGCTTCTTGCTGGCAATTGGTAGGCTATTAATTCTGCCAGGGAAAAAAAAATATGGGACTTAACTTACCCATGAGAGAATATTTACTACCTGTTTTTTCCAGAGGCATTTAGGTATCATTAATTTCAGGTATGTTTACATAGTTCTGTTGTCTCAGGCTGAGCATTTTCAGGAGAACTGGGGGCTTAATGAACTAAACTGACTTTCAATTTTTTGACAAATCATTTCATGGGAGGTGAGAATTCATTTGCTGAATAATGAACATGGCATATTCCAGTTAATTACTTTCTCAAACTCTCCCATGTCATGCCTGAATCAAGGTTTCTCAGGAATGTAATTAAAAGAGTATATGGTAAGGGAAAAATAGGATTGAGACATGTTTAATTCCTCCTAAAATTATAGAAATGAATATGGATGCTTTAAAACTGTATTTCAGGAACTGGGCTAGGACCTGGCACACTGCATTTAGCATCTAGGTCATAAACGACCTTGGCAGAATCAGTCTTAATAGGGTGGGAGCTGCATAGCTATGGATGAAGAATGAAAAGGAGATGAGCAGAAGGACATCCTATGTGTAGTCCCCCGTTTCAAGGGCTTGATTTTTTTAACAGGAAGGTATTTATTTTCTGGTCTGTAATTTACTTTAAAATACTTTCGCAGACATGATGTGCACAAATATAGGTTTCAGTTCTTTTTCATCCAGACCCTAAGGCAGGCAGTTATTCTAATCTGAAATACATACTCCAGTGGTGGTTATCAGTAGCACTTAATCAAAATGCTCCCATCAGAGGCAGCTGCAAGTGCCTTAGCCATCTTTTATCTCTAATACTGATGGTTTTGATAATTAGTATAATGAATGTCAGAACTAGGTTTTCCTTTGTGAAATCTCAGGTATTGGAAATGTGTGGATTAGTCAGAGAAGTTTTAGAGACATCCTGACCTTTGTATGAACAAGATATGAAATAATGGTGAAGCTCTCTAAGCTTGATTTTTATGCAGCCACATGTCCAAGACAGGCTTCCCTGGTGGCTCAGATGGTAAAGAATCTGCCTGCAATGCAGGAGACCTGGGTTCAATCCCTGGGCCAGGAATATCCTCTGGAGAAGAGAATGGCAACACACTCCAGTATTCTTGCCTGGAGAATTCCATGGACAGAGGAGCCTGGTGGGCTATAGGCCATAGGGTTGCAAAGAGTTGGACACGACTAAGACTTTCACTTTCACATGTCTGAGACAGTGAATGGAATAAGGTCCTAGAGGATAGAGGTGCTGGAAGAGCTGGGATTCAGAATGGAAGTGACAGCACAAGTTCTGGACGGAAGGATGCCTGGTGACTGGACGTGAAGTCTGTAGTTTGTCGGAAGCTTTTCCAGGTTTTCCTGATTAAGAGGTCTGAGGCTCTGGAGCTGACCTTGCCATGGACTTCCTTCCCGTCTTTCTCCCCAACCCTGGGCTTGTGTCTGGTTTTTGGATACTCAGACCCTTCTCTTTCTTCTAACTGGGACAGCCTCTCCCTTGAAGCAGACAGAGAGAGACTCCTAAGACTATTAATGGACTTTATCTTTCTGGTGAATGATCGAAACTTTTATTATCTAGAGTAGAGCTTAGGAATCATCCCTGTTTATAATTGTTAATTATTTTGTGTAACCATGTCTGTTACACTTTTTGATTGGTATCTAGTTGTTTTCAGAGTAGTGCCTGTTTGGTAAATGTGGATCTTTATGTTAGCAGATTTTTCTTTTTTAAAATGAAAATAGAACGAATTTAAGGAGGGAAAGAGGATGCCAGTTACCAAAAAAAGAGATCAGCTACTGTCTTAATGCTAAGATAGAGCTGTAGGTAAAGACAATGAGCTGGGGTAGATTGTGATAAAATCGACAACATATGATGGCATTTCACTGGAAATTTGACACTAAAATTTTGTTTACCCCTTGTGCCCACTGTATGAACCATAAACTGACTTTTCTAAACACAGTCTAATGAAAGGTGACTGAAAGAACCATACCATGGAGGGTAAATAAATGGTTTAATTTATTTCTCATCTCTACGAATGTTTAAAGGTATTCTAAACGGCCAATATTTTGTTGCATGAAGCAATGATGAAGAAGAAAATTACCACTTAATGTCTAAATAGTGAAATGGAACTATCATGCCACTAAGTAAATGGCATAAAAATTGATGATTTTTATTCCAGGAGATTAAATCCACATTTTTCAGAGAGAAAGGACAGTCAAGAGATGGATTTCCCTACATTCCAACAACATAATTGTGGTTACTAGTACCCTTTCCCAGTATGATCACAGTCAATGGTTTATGTCAAAAATAAAACACAGGATGATGGTATAAGCAAAACTAAGAGGAGTCACAGAGTTAGAGGAAAGGAAATCAGTAAAATGACCTCCATGAGTGCTCCTATTTGGGTTCCTCTCATTGTTGAAGAGAAAGGCAATATCAATGCCTAAAAGGCCAAGAATTCTCAGTTTATGGAACCATAGAATAAAGGGGATTCAAAGAATCCTTACTTGGAATAAAGCCAGAATTGAAGCTCTGTGCTATGTACCATTCCACATGGCGCTATATAAGCTTTGATTAAAATAAGAAGTCCTTAAGCATGGGAAACAGTGACTGAATTACAGTTGAAAAGGGGAATATGTTATACAATCAGCACCTGTAGGATTTGAACATTTCTTTCAGATTAAGAGATTCCACAGGTATCAGGCTTTATCAGTTCAGAACTAAATATTAGGCCAAAGGACGTATTTGGAAAACTGTATCTAACCAGGTCACAGGAATGAAGAGGTCCTAACATTTGCTGCAGTCACACAGACCACAGTTCGCTGGTGTGTGTTAATCCTTTTTTCACCCTTCTCTGTTGGAGAAGCCTTGGTTTAGGAGCCAGAAATGGTATAAAGCAGTGTGACTCAAAATGTGAGTTATTATTACTGGCCTACAATAAACTAAGCCCAGAAATTAAAAGTTAGCATTTAGGGACCTTAACCCTGGTGGTCCAGTGGTTAAGAATCCACCTGCTGATGCAGGGCACATGGGTTCAGTCTCAGGACTATTCCATATGCCGAGGGGCAGCTAAGCCCATGTTCCATAACTACTGAAGCCCACACGCCCTAGAGCTTGTGCTCGGCAACATGAGAAGCCACCACAATGAGAAGCCTGCCCACCACAACTAGAGAAAGCCCGCGCACAGCAATGAACACCCAGCACAGCCAAAAATAAATAAATAAAATTAGTTTTTAAAGTTAGCATTTAGGAACTTTTATAGCAAAGAGTAATTTGATACCTGGTAAACCTAGTAATAAAAACTGGGGGTTCTATTTTTATATATGTGTGTTTTAACTGTCATTTCATTTTTCTAATAATTCATTTTTATTGTATTTTCCAGAAACTTTCCTTTGCAGATAGGAAAAAAATGACTGGTTCTTCACATGTATAGTTAGACAAGCATTGCTATAGACCATAACTGAGCCATAATGATTTTATGAAATCAATATTACAATCCAAGATCCTTGGCTCTATTAATAAGGTTTTTTGGATATAAAGGGGGCTTCCCTGGTGGCTCAGTAGTAAAGAATCCGCCTGCCAATGCAGGAGACATGGGTCAGGAAGATCTCCTGAATAAGGAAATGGCAACCTACTCCAGTATTCTTGCCTGGGAAATCCCATGGACAGAAGCAGCTGGTGGGCTACAGTCCATGGAGTTACACAAGAGTTAGACATGACTTAGCGACTAAACAACAACAAGCTTCTTTGTAGAATCTCAAGCTTAAGCTCACTATGACAAGAAAGAGTCATATAGTTTTGTGAGCTGTTGACTGACTAATCTTATATTCCAGAGTCAAAAATCTGTTTTGGCATGATTGGCTTCTGCCAAACTTTCTTTAATCCCCTTTGTCTTCATTCCAATCTATAAAATCATATGAAAGGGACAGAGTCAGAGAAATAACATGTGGATTTCATTTTTTTCAAAGAAGCTCTTCAGCTTTCCATGATTTGTCATCATTAAAGTGCATAATGCATAGAGAACTAGATGGCAGAAATTTCAAGACTCACAGACTCATTTATAGTTAGCTTTGTAAAACATTTGTGCTGTGCGTAAAACATTTATATGCCTTTAAAAAAGTGTTTGTTCAAGCTGACTTATGTAATGTTAATGTTAGCTGACAGTTCTGATCAAAGCCCAGTGGAAAGTAGTTTGAGGTGCCCAGGCCAAGATTTTTTTTTTTTTTTTTTTTAAATTTTATTTTATTAGTTGGAGGCCAATTACTTCACAACATTTCAGTGGGTTTTGTCATACATTGACACCAATCAGCCATTGAGTTACACGTATTCCCCATCCCGATCCCCCCTCCCACCTCCCTCTCCACCCGACTCCTCTGGGTCCTCCCAGTGCACCAGGCCCGAGCACTCGTCTCATGCATCCCACCTGGGCTAGTGATCTGATTCACCATAGATAATATACATGCTGTTCTTTTGAAACATCCCACCCTCACCTTCTCCCACGGAGTTCAAAAGTCTGTTCTGTACTTCTGTGTTTCTTTTTCTGTTTTGCATATAGGGTTATCGTTACCATCTTTCTAAATTCCGTATATATGTGTTAGTATGCTGTAATGTTCTTTATCTTTCTGGCTTACTTCACTCTGTATAATGGGCTCCAGTTTCGTCCATCTCATTAGAACTGATTCAAATGAATTCTTTTTAACGGCTGAGTAATATTCCATGGTGTATATGTACCACAGCTTCCTTATCCATTCATCTGCGGATGGGCATCTAGGCTGCTTCCATGTCCTGGCTATTATAAACAGTGCTGCAATGAACATTGGGGTGCACGTGTCTCTTTCAGATCTGGTTTCCTCGGTGTGTATGCCCAGAAGTGGTATTGCTGGGTCATATCAGGCCAAGATTTTTTATTAGTCTCTTCTAAAATTCATTGATCTCCTAATGAGTTATCTTTTGTTGTTGTTGTTGAGTCGCTAATTTGTGTCCAAATCTTTTCGAGACGCCATGGACTGCAGCACACCAGGTTTCCCTATCCGTTACAATCTCCTGGAGTTTGCTCAGATTTATGTCCATTGAGTCCATGATGTTGTCTAACCATCTCATCCTCTGATGCTCTCATCTTCTGCTTTCAATCTTTCCTAGCATCAAGGTATTTTCCAATGAGTCGATTCTTTGCATCATGTGAGCAAAGTATCAGAGCTTCAGCCATCAGTCCTTTCAATGAATATACAGAGTTAATTTCCTTTAGGATTGACTAGTTTGATCTCCTTGCAGTCCAAGGGGCTTTCAAGAGTCTTCTCCAGCACCACAATAAGAAGGCATCAATTTTTCAGCACTCAGCCTTTTTATGGTCCAACTCTCACATCCATACGTGACTACTGGAAAAACCATAGCTTTGACTATACGGATCTTTTTCAGCAAAGTGATGTTTGGCTTTTTACTATGCTGTCTAGGTTTGTCATAGGTTCCTTCCCAGGAGCAAGCGAATTTTAATTTCATGGCTGCAGTCACCATCTGCAGAGATTTTAGAGCCCAAGAAAATAAAACTTGTCACTGTTTTCACTTTTTCCCCTTCTATTTGCCATAAAGTAATGGGACTGGATGCCATGATCTTAGTTTTTTGAATGTTAAGTTTTGAGCCAGCTTTTTCACTCTCCTCTTTCACCTTCACCAAGAGGCTCTTTAGTTCCTCTTCACTTTCTGCCATAAGGGTGGTATCATCTGCATATCTGAGGTTGTTGATATTTCTCCCAGCAATCTTGATTCCAGCTTGTGATTCATCCAGCCTAGCATTTCACATGACGTACTCTGCATATATGCTAAATAAACAGGGTGACAGTATACAGCCTTGTCATACTTGTGAATAATCTATGGGATGGTAATTAGAAGTTGACTGTAGGCATAGAACAGATTTCTCTCTCAACCAACTCTGTAACAAAAAGATAGCAGTGGCTTCTGTCCAGTTATGCTCCAAGGGAGGGACCAGTCTTCAGCAGCTCCCATCAGTCAGAGCCCAGGAAAATAACGAGTGTCAGGATAACTAGCAAACAATCTAGAAAAAAAAGTTATATTTCTGCCTACATCAATTCTCCATAAATTAATTAACCTTTAAATGGGTGGCAAAGGCTTTTCTAAGAAAACACTGATATATGAATAGAAACCTTAAGGAGAAAGAATGATAGCTTTGACCTTAATAAAACAGTCACAAAAAATTCCACTCTCAATTATAGTGGGAAAAAAAAAAGCATAAGTTAGAAAAACATGTATGTGACATAGTTGGCATAAAAGAAAATAAAGAGATCTTTATAAGACACATTTGGAAATATGAAAACTATAAAGGAAAACTATATTTTACTGCACAGAAACATTTAGTTTTAAAAAAGAGTGGCTATATATATATGTATAACTGATTTACTTTGCTGTAGTGCAGAAACTAACATGATATGATACATCAACTATAATCCAATAAAAATTTAAAAAACATTTTGTTGTTCAGTCACTAAGACTTGTCTGACTCTTTTGCAACCTGTGAACTATTGGCTGCCAGGCTGCTCTGTCCATGAGATTTCCCAGGTAAGAAGAGCAGAGTGAGTAACCATTTCCTTCTCCGGGGCTCTTCCTGACCCAGGGATTGAACCTGTGTCTGTCTCCTCTATTGGCATGTAGATTCTTTACCATTGAACCACCAGGGAAGATATTCTAAATCTCAAAATTAAGTCTCTTTTTCTAAACACCCATATATGTAAAACATTTTAGTCTTTATGAAAAATGGTGCTATAAATAAAGCCAAAAGACAAACCATAGGCAGGAGAAAATGTTAGTAACATATATGATAGGTAAATAGTGATAATAGCAAACACATGAAGTTCTTATTATGCCCCAGGTCCTGTTCAAGACACATAATGCATATGAACTCATTCAATCTTCACATAAATCAATAGTGCACAATAAGGTAGATACTATTATTATACCATTTTATACATAAGGAGACAGGCCATGAATGCAACCCTAGTGTGCCTCTAGGATCTATGCTCTCACTTACCATGTGATCATACCTCCTTGGGTCAGGTCAGATTCAATAAAGCGATTCAGTTATAGCTACTAAATGCAAAGCATGAGAAATGGGAGAGAGGGCAGGAGGGAAAGGGAAGGGAGGGAGAAAGGAAAGAAGGAAGGGGATAAAGAAAAAAAAAAAGAAAAGAAGGAAAGTAGAACAAGAGAAGAAGGATGTGTACAGTTTTTAAAAAGCAAATGTAATCTTTGGTGGAATATATCTGTGTAGAGAGTTGTATGAAAAAGATGGTTAACAAATTATTGGTGATTCCCTACAGTAATTTTTTTTAACATCTCTCGTCTTTTCTCTACTGTTTGAATACTTTATATCTTCTGTGTGTGTGAAAATACATATATAGGTATAATATACAATAATAAAACCAAGGACCTCAGATTGTGAACCCATGGTCTTTTAATTGAGATCACACCTGGTCTCAGGACTTACTGAAGCTCAGGTTCTTGATGTCTCGTCACAGAGAGAACTCAGTGACAAACAAAATGGTAGGTAAGAAGTAAGTTTATTTAGATAGAAACACGCTCCACAGAGTGTGGGCTGTCTCAGAAGGTAAGAGGCCCCAAAATATGGGATGGTTAGTTTTTATGGCCTGGGTAATTTCATAGGCTAATGAGTGGAAGGGTTATTCCAAGTATTTTAGGGAAAGGGCAGAGATTTCTAGGAATTGGGCCACCGCCTAGTTTTTGATGGCCAGTCTCAGAACTGTCATGGTGTTAATGGGTATGTCACTTAGCTTATGCTATTGTATTACAATGAGCATATAATGAGCTTCAAGAGCCACTGGATGTCAAATCTTCTGCCCTCTTGGACCTAGTTGGTTCTAATCAGCTTTGTCATGTCCTATGGCTATGTCATTCTTTTAAAGGTTGTGGCCTGTGTCCCCTTTCTTCCTGTTTCAATAATATGGTATTAGAGTGTGATTCAGTTCAGTTCAGTTGCTCAGTTGTGTCCGACTCTTTGTGACCCCATGAACTGCAGCACACCAGGCCTTCCTGTCCATCACCAATTCCCAGAGTCCACCCAAACCCATGTCCATTGAGTCACTGATGCCATCCAACCATCTTATCCTCTGTCATCCCCTTCTCCTCCAGCCCTCAATCTTTCCCAGCATCAGGATCTTTTCCAATGAGTCAGCTCTTCGCATCAGGTGGCCAAAGTATTGGAGTTTCAGCTTCAACATCAGTCCTTCCAATGAACACCCAGGACTGATCTCTTTTAGGATGGACTGGTTTGATCTCCTTGCTGTCCAAGGGACTCTCAAGAGCCTTCTCCAACACCACAGTTCAAAAGCATTAATTCTTTGGCACTCAGCTTTCTGTATAGTCCAACTCTCACATCCATACATGACTACTGGAAAAACCTTGGCCTTGACTAGACGGACCTTTGTTGATAAAGTAATGTCACTGCTTTATATATAATAAATGCTTTAAAATATTAATGCTGTACATAATGTTGGCAATGGTGTAGACAACTGCATGGAGTTGAGAATATAAATGGAACAACTTCTCAGTATCAGTTGATGATCTGTAATAAAATCATTTAGAATTTTGTATGCCACGTGGCTCAGAACTTCTTGTTTTTATGGCACCAATGTAAAGTGGAGCTTTATTCATTAATATATATTTCATTTTCTACTCACAACACCGCTCAAGTGTAATGAGAATCACTCAAGTCCAAAATACAAGCAAATTCAAACAACTGCACGCTGTGCAAGCTATTCCCTCCCCTCTCCACCAATCCATCTTTTCTTCTTTTGGGGCACACAATTGACCTACACGTGCCAGCCTCCCTGCAAGTAGATCACACGACTGCATCTTGGTGATGAATGCTATTTCTGCGATGAGGCATTAGAGAAGCAGGTGTGCCTCATCTGTGTTCTTACTGCTCTTCATTGCTGGAGGCAGATGATGAGGATGAAGCCCTGCAGGAGATAAAATGAGCCTGGACCCTAAGTCATTGTGGGGAGATGCCCCATCCACCACCCAGGAACACCTGCCTTGGGCTGTTAAGTGAGCAAGAAATGAACGTCTATTGTGTTTGAGTAATTTTATTATTTGAATCTATTTATCTCTGAAGCTTAAGTCATGGTTTAAACACAGTGTTTGCCACTGAACTGACTAGGCTCATATTTAAACTCTGTGACAGATCTGGGAACATGCTTTTTCTTTCTGGTCACCACAGTCGCCCTCTTTGATAGTGGGTTCAGACGAGGCACGTTATGACAGGAGGCTCTGCCCCGGGAGACCTTGTGATGGTGAACTTGCAGAATGTTGGAATTCAATAATCCTGCTGATACTCAAATTCTTCCTCCTCAGCAGGATAGTTCTTGTTTAGCCTTGATGATTTTATTGAATCTTTAAGAATCTTCTGTTTGCCCTCCATCATTGTTTTTGCTTTGAATTTCCCTGTTTTCCATTTTCTCTTTAGTGAAGGCAGTGAATTCAGATGACTACTCAGGAGCTACTGATGCTGAATCCAGCCTCTGTACCCCAACATCGAATTAAATTTCAGAGAGTTTTGGGTGAAGTAGAAAAGAATAGCTTTACTGCTTTGCAAGGCAGGCTAATGCCCTCAAAACTGTGTGTTCCGGACCTGGAGGAGGGAGTGAGGTATTTTATTGTAATGGTTCAAAGGGGGGGTTGTGATCAGTTCAGGGATTCTTCTGACTGCTTGGAGGTGAAGTATATGGGAGTCAGTGTCATCAGCTTTCTAGTTTCAACCTGTCTGGGGTCTTTATGCTTGTCGCCAGCAAGCAGTTAACTTTTCCTATCTGGTGGGGGTTTCAGTATCTGAAAAACAGCTCAGAGATATTGTTCTGTGTCTCCCTTGAGGGGGAATCAGGACCCTGCCCTAAGACTGCTCTATTGTTTCTTCACAATTCCTCCCTTGTCTCCACGTCCCCTCCCTTCCCCAATTAGCAACTGTTTGATCCTGCCCATTGGAACTTGGGGAAGGTCAATGAGGCTGAATGAAGCCTATTTCCTGTAGTCGAGAAACCAGGGACTCATTCTGCTCAGAAGCGTATTTCTTTGCTTCTCAGTTTTATGCTTTGAATTTCTCAGCTTTCTGGATCATGTAATCCATAACTTGCTTAACCTATATATTCTTCTACATTATGACCTAATACTGTTCTTTTGGCCTGCTCCCTTTTTCCACTTGGAAGATGCTGCGGACATGAATGTCCATGGTTATCTCACTCTGAGGACCGCTATAGCATGTAGGGGGTTACTGAGCAGTTTTCTGTCTTTGGCTGGTCTCTCTCACATTAGTATGCTTGGATGCTGACAGCATCTCTATAAGTAGCGGAGGTCTGTATCTGGTGTTGGAACTGGTGAAATTACACATGATCAAAGCAGCTGAGACTCCAATGTCTGTCTCAATAACCAGAGATATAAGTGTAACAGCCAAGCAGAAAATCTTCACTATATTCATTTCATCAGCATCGTAGTATCAGCCTCAGTTGGGGAGATGCTTGTGTTCAGTTCCTGGCTATTATAAAAGTCTTGCAAGAGAACAACTTACATGTCTCATAATGATGAAACTAGTAATGCTAAAGATGAATATTTACTAGCATAGAAAGTTGTGCTAAATATCTTAATGAAGAAAATGCAGGTTATAAAAGTAAATACAATAAAGATCCCATATTTGTATTAATTCATTCAGCAAATAAATATTGAACCCTGACTATGCATGCACCATAGATTGGTGCATGCACATCTACAATAGATACCCTTGTAGATATTGATATTTGTGTTTGTGTATATGTGTCATGGCAGATTTTTTCTTATTTGAGTGCTTCCCATTTATGTACAATGAATATATAAGAATTTTCTAACAAAATATCACTATTATAAAAAATTTTTTTGAATATAAGAAAAGGCTAATGTCATAACAATAAGGTGGTATAAAATAAACTGACAACATTTAAGTTATTTTGGCTCTGTGTTCCATAGTGACTCACCAAAGATACCCTGAACTGTTTATTTTATTTTTTTCCTATTTCCCTGTTAAAACGAGCAGATGCATTTCACATCACATGGATCTCGTGGAAACATGCCAACCATTTTCTTAGCAACCAAACTCCTGTCTTCTGCACTGTGCATGATTAACTAAAACAGCCTGTTGACGGCTTAAAATAAACCTGCCTTTTTCCATTTAGCATTTTATCAAATGAATGTAATTTCATTTGCTGATGAATTTAGTTCAGCTTCAAGGGAATTTTTCTCTTCTTCATGGGGAGGCTGAAGAATCAGAACTGTCATGCCAAAGAAAGAGAAATAAGCATAGGGAGAAAAAAAACAAGTCTGATATTTACACGGGTAAAGTAGAAGTATCTTTGTTGATTTCACTCCCGCTTGGCTGCTTTTTTATGGGGTAGAATGTTGATTTCAATTTAAATTCTATTCTACTTTGACATTATGATGTTTAGGTTGCCTCATTAAAAGTGTGTATTTAAATGACTGCTTTGATGATTACTAGTTATTATGCGTGAGCTCTTGTCTTAGTTCTGTTTATTTCTAGCACGTGTATATGCCCTAAAATTTAAAAAGACTCATCTGATAGGATAGTAGACCCTTTGCTGGGGTTCAGAAATAAAGGGAATGAACAGTATATAATCTGGCAAAGAGGAAGGAGTATGTATGATCAGCAATGAGGAGAGTAAATACTTTTTTAGAGGAAACTTGGAATAAATTGCTGTCCTGTTTGGTAAACATAAAGTGTATTTCTGTGTCTATAGGCACATGTAGACATTTTGCATCCAAGGACTATAAGAATATGTGCCAAATAGAGAAACTTGAAAGTTTCTTTAAAGACTAACAGCTTAAAAACAAAACCATCTCTGCAATTAAAGCAGCATGTTATCTACAGAGTCAGTAAAAAGAGGACTTGTCTGACTATAATATAGTCCAGGCAGCTCCCCCATTAGCCTTCACTTGTGTCCTCATTTGGAAATAGACAGTGAAAACCCACACTAATGGTGAGTTGCAACACTTTAAATTTCCACTTTATTTCCCCCAGAGCAAATTCTTAAATGTTCACCATCATTAAGCAATCAAGCTGATGCTTAAACTGCAGAGTTTTACATTTTCCCCTGGAGAATAAAGGCACAACAAATACGGAACATATTCCTTATAAATCTACTCTTTCTGATCCCTGCTGTATTGGTATTTTGAGAAATAAATAATCATGACTTGTTTTCTTTTATATTAGATATAAGCCATATAAGATTGGTAGATAGCTTTCATAAAACATCATAAAATACCTGGTCCCATATTTTAATATTTCTCTTGGAATTCGATTTGAATTCTTCATTGTTTAAGTTGGGTCCTGAAGCTGGTCAGTCATTTTGGAAAATAGATGACCTCTTTCAGGTTAGTGTGGACACAGTAGATACTTTTTCAAAATGGTCCAACTTAGTTTTTGAGTTAAGACAATCTCAGTGTTTTACCCTGTGTGTGTCACTCCTGCTGGTGGCATTTCTCCTCTATCATGGGAAGACATGAGGACCAGCTCTTCCGTCTGCCTCTCCTCTGCAGGGAAAATTCCTGAAGCCACACTTCAGGGAGCTTCATGTGGGACCCACTGCTCATAGGGCAGATGCCTTAGAGCTTTAGGAATACATCCTAATTGGGCAGAGGGAAACGAAAGATGAAATCTGGGGGAAATTCCAGAGTCTGGCCCAGAAACAGCCACGTACAGTCTATGGGAATCTCAGTGTACCCGTTTTCCTTCTTTCTATCCTCCCATTAATTTTTCTTTTCTCAGGTGAATAAAGATAAGCCTAGCTTGTCTGTAGAAGGGAGGCTAATCTTTAATTTAATCATCCTGTTATGCTTGGTTTTTTAATAGAAAACCATACAACCTTGCATTGAGGGCTACTTTTGGTGCCCAGATGCTTATTGTAGCTTTATGTCTTTCTACTGAATAGTCTTTTATAGTAAGTCCCCTACAGATGAACCTTCAAGTTACAAACTTTCAAAGAGGCGAACATGCCCAGCTGTTGTACTATGCTCCTATACTTCTCAAGGTACTTACTGTATGATTAAAATCATTGATTTTCTGTGTTTGTTTTTTATGTATTATTTGTGTGAAAAGTGTTATAAACCTATTACAGTACAGTACCATATAGTCGATTGTGTTAGTAGGTTACCTAGGCTAACTTTGTTGGACTTACGAACACACTGTCAGAATGGAACTTGTTTGGATGTAGGGGGCTTACTGTACTTTATTCCAAAATATCTTATGCTTCTTAGAAACTTTTTTCCTTTGAGTAAAATTACATGTCAGTTTTAGAACTCAGTAAGTACAAAATGACATCAGTATTCATTGATTGGGGCCATGATAATAGATGCTAGGCTGAGTCCTACAGATGAATTCATTCTCACACTGTCACTAGGAAGTAGATCCAGGCCTTTCTGTTGCTCTATAATTAAGGGGAAGAGAACACACCACACCCTCATTAACAATAGATTAAATGTCTTAGTTAATTAGCCAAGGATAAAGAACCTCTCTGAGGCAGTGACCAGTGCAGCCTGTCTTGGCAAGGATTTCGCTGGCCTCTACTCTCTGAGAAAGTCCGCCAGGAAGGCTATAGCCACAGGAAGTAAAAAGAGTCAGTGTTCAAGTATCCCGGATAATACATCAGCAGCCTCCAGTCTCCCCAAATAATTATATCCTCACAATCAGGAATTATTATTTCACAAATCCCATGGTCTTGAGAAATACAGTAGTTCTCTGAATATTACATCTCTGTAGTAAGATGACTCCTTTGAAAACTAGGGACATATATTCCTTATTTAATTATCTATTGAGATGAAAATACAGTTCACTTTCAGTTCAATGACTGGGGCCACTAAAATCTGGTTGTTTGAAGAACTTGGGAGCCTAATTACCAATATAAAGATGGAAAGCGAAAGTATAGAGATTTGGGAGTATAATATTGGAAATGGTCAGGATAGTTCAGGAGTGGTTCTTACTAGATCAGTGAATGGACTAAATAAGAATGTTCTTGACTTACAATTCTAGGATATGGTACTAGCCTTGTGCATATTGGGACTATCTTGGAGAAATGCTTTATTGTAACATTTGCTCCATAAAACTGGATTAGATCTCTATTGAGAGAACCCACATGAGTCTAAAATAGAACAATCAATACTTTGTGAATCTACATGATACAGCTGCCTGAACACAAAAAGGCAAGATTGTCTGTTACTTGCATAGAGAGAGAACTCTGTATATGTATTTTATATATAGACACACACACACACATATATATGTATATATACATGCACACATATATATAAAAGTTCCTTAGTGCCATATATAGTAACATGAACAAGTAGTTCATTTATTAGGAAAAGATACTTTTCCATCCTAGGGTCTAAGGTGCATTGTCTGATTTATTAGCTGCCAGCTACATGTTGTTATTTAAATTTAACCATAAATTAAATTAATTAAATTAAAAATCCAGCCCCTCAGTGGTGCTGGCATATTCTAGGTGCTTGCTAGCCACATTGGCTAGTGGGTGTCATACTGAACCCCCCAGGAATTCTGCTGTCATTATAGAAAGTTTTCTTGGCCAGTGCTGATCCAGCAGTTAGGGAGGTCTTTTTTTTTTTTTTAATTGGAAGCTAATTACAATATTGTAGTGGTTTTTGCCATACATTGACATGAATCAGTCATGGGCACACATGTGTTCCCCATGTTGAACCCCCCTCCCACCTCCCTCCCCATCCCATCCCCCAGGGTCATCCCAGTGCAGCAGCCCTGAGCACTCTGTCTCATGCATCAGACCTGGACTGGTGATCCACCTCACATATGATAATATACACGTTTCAACACTACCCTCTCAAATCATCCCACTCTTGCCTTCTCCCACAGAGTTCAAAAGTCTGTTCTATACATCTGTGTCTCTTTTGCTGTCTCGCATATAATGTCATCGTTACCATCTTTCTAAATTCCATATATATGCATTAGTATACTGTATTGGTGATTTTCTTTCTGACTTACTTCACTCTGTATAATAGGCTCCAGTTTCATCCACCTCATTAGGACCGATTCACATGCATTCTTTTTAATGGCTGAGTAATATTCCATTGTGTATATGTACCACTGCTTTCTTATCCATTCACCTGTCGATGGATATCTAGGTTGCTTCCATGTCCTGACTATTGTAAACAGTGCTGCGATGAACATTGGGGTACATGTGTCTCTTTCAATTCTGGTTTCCTCAGTGTTTATGCCCAGCAGTGGGATTGCTGGGTCGTATAACAGTTCTATTTCCAGTTTTTTAAGAAATCTCCACACTGTTCTCCATAGTGGCTGTGCTAGTTTGCATTCCCACCAACAGTGTAAGAGGGTTCCTTTTTCTCCACACCCTCTCCAGCATTTATTGTTTGTAGACTTTTTGATAGCAGCCATTCTGACTGGCGTGAGATGGTACCTCATTGTGGTTTTGATTTTAGGGAGGTCTTTTTAAAAACAAATTGAATGAGAGCTTTTTAATCTTATACTTTCAATGAAGTCTCCCCTGAACCAATTTATGTCATAGATGACGAGAAGCAGGCTATTTTATTATGCTCTTTACATAGTAATTCAATTTCTAATTAGAAGTTGATGAAATTCTTTCACTTAGTACAGTATCATTGGCACCACATTTTCCAACTGCAGTAAGAAGTTCAATTATCTTGCAGAAGATAAAAGACAGGGGAATTTATTCAGCAATCTAGAAATATATATATATATATAGGGCATGCACATGTGTATATGTATGTGTGTTGACTAGAAACCAAGCTTGAGGACAGCATGTCTCTATGTCCTAAAGTGAAAAGCTAGACAAACTGCACTTTATCTTGTAGCACTGCCCAGAAGAGGTCAGTCAAGTCCAACGACCAACCCTGTACACCTTGCCCCACATAAGCAGATCATTTGAGAGGATTTTTGGAAAGAGTTCCTAGGAACAAGGAATTATTAGTGGCTCTTAAAGCTGCTGTTTGGAAGTGGCATATGGCTCACGTTTCCCTGGTTGAATCAAGTCACAGGAAACATGATGTGGGTAAGGGAAAGCACACTCCCCATCCCACCCCACCCCCCAGAGAGCAGTAGCAACCAACTGGGGACAAAAATGCAGGTGACTGATAACTCAGTTGGTAAAGAATCTGCCTGCAGTGCAGGAGACCCCAGTTCGATTCCTGGGTTGGGAAGATTCTCTGGAGACGGGATAGGCTAACCACTCCAGTATTCCTGGGGCTCCCCTGGTGGCTCAGCTGGTAAAGAATCTGCCGGCAATGTGGGAGATCTGGGTTTGATCCCTGGATTGGGAAGACCCCCTGGAGAAGGGAAAGGCTACCGACTCCAGTATTCTGGCCTGGAGAATTCCATGGACTGTATAGTCCATGGGGTCGCAAAGAGTTGGACCCGACTGAGCGACTTTCACTACTCACTCATTCACAAAGTCCTGAGCTAGTGGTAAAATAAACAGTTCACTTGCCCTCTTTTATGTGTCTTCTGACTAGAAAAAGGGATCTCATTTTCAGTATGTCTGAGGTTTCTGGTTCGTCAGCATGATCCACCATAGACCCCTATGGTTTCTGGAGTCTTTGATCAGCTTTAGTCTCAGGACAGCTTCATGGGCTGCCCTCCTCCTGTAGGCTGAATCTGTAGCAGGAATGCAAAGCAGAGAAAAGTTGTTCATACCCCTTCTCATTCTAATTTCAGAGAACCTCACCTATAGTAAAAAGTCTTTTCCTATTACTATATGATTTGAGTAGAAGATATTGTTTATGGCCATGAGGATGGAATAAGAGTAACTGTCACTGGAAATCTTTACATGGTGATGGTTGTGTTTCTTTCTAATTTCCAGGGCATTTCAGACAAAGATAGCCAGTAGTCACTTTGTCTATACACAGTCTGACATTTATCTTTTCAAAGAAGCTTGTGTTAATCAACACAGCACATGGAAATGATACCTATGAGACAGATGTTTTTATCCCTGTTTTGCAAAAGAGCCATGTACAGAGACATGAAACAAGTGGCCCAGGGTTTTGCAACCTCAGGAGCCAGGTTTGGGATGTGAATTCTATCTGATTCCAATTTACACATGGATCTGGTGAGCATCCTCCTAATCATATCAATAAGTAGCATCAACAGGGAACTCTACTCAAGATTCTGTCGTCACCTATATGGGGAAAGAATCTGAAAAAGAAGAGATATATGTGTATGTGTAACTGAATCACTTCCCTGTATACCTGGAGCTAACGCAACATTTAAATCAAGTAAACTCCAATATAAAACAAAAATTTTACAGTAAATAAAAATATGTGATTCCAAAAATAAGTAGCAGCAGTCAGGTGATTGTTGCTGCATTTGTCAGGCCCTTTGCCAAGGGTATTACCTCTGTTAGTTCATTTATCCTTAAAACCACTCCATAGAAATTAATATGATTTCTTCCTATTTTATGACTGAGGAAGTTGAAGTGTGGAAAGGTAAATACCCTGTGCAAACTGTATTTGTTAGAGCCAGAATTTGAAACCAGGTCTAATTCTGAAACCAGTATTCATCATTGCTCACTAACCTCTGCTATCAGGGCTTCTCTGCAATGCTTAGATCTGTATCCAGAACTTGGGATGCCCTGAAGTGAGACCAGAAAGATAAAGTCAAGTAAAAAGGAACCTGAACTTCTTGAGAAACAATGTGTGGGATGATGGTAGAGGTTTATAGTGGAAATGAAAGTGAAAGTGTTAGTCACTTAGTTGTACCCGACTCATTGTGATTCCATGGATTATAGTCCTCCAGGCTCCTCTGTCCATGGAATTCTCCAGCCAAAAACAGTAGAGTGGGGGTAGCCATTCCCTTCTCCAGGGGATCTTCCTAACCCAGGGATCGAACCCAGGTCTCCCACATTGTGGGTAGATTCTTTACCATCTGAGCCATCAGGGAAGCCCAGGTAGTAGAAATGGGAATATTAAAATAAAAATGAGAAAAGAAAATCACTTAATCATGAAATAAAAATGGACTCCTCTCTGAGAAGCTCAGTCACTCATTTTGCCTTTCAGATCGAATTTTTGTCTTAAGCATGCTTATTTTGAGTCTAATCCAGTGGGAGCAAGCTTATAATTAAAGTGGCATTTACTGCCTTGCATGTTTTTCAGAGTGATTAGATTGGAATGTCTCGGACGGAGAAAGGCCCTTGGGATCCAGACACATCCAGTGTCTTGATCACACGATAGAAATCCGGCAGCTGGAAAGCAGACTTGGTGGGCGACAGATCTGAGTCATTTTCATCAGTGACCATTAAGAGAGGGGGAGCAGTAAGAATGAATACAGTATTATTAGGATGACTGAATCATGTAACAACTCTGCACAGCTCAAATATATCTGGTACTGAGAGGTTGTTTCTGAATCACTCAAAGACGCCGGGGTTCTTGGCCTCCGGAGGAGAAGAATTCAATCCGGGGCCAAAGATGAGGCTGGATCGCTCAGAGCTTTTGTGTAATGAAGTTTTATTAAAGTATAAAGGAGATAGAGAAAGCTTCTGACATAGGCATCAGAAGGGGGCAGAAAGAGTACCCCTCTGCTAGTCTTTAACTGGATGTTATATAGTCACTCGCAGTCTGTTAATGTCTTAAAATTCAGAATGGCACCAGGCCCCTCATCCATAAGTTGCCTTTTGTGATAATTTTGGCACCAGATAATTCATCCCAGGCCATAAAATGATTGACTTGAATCTTGTAGAAGGGCAGATTACCACACAAATAGTTTCATTTACATAGATTAGGGGAACAATATCTGAGTATAACATACTGGTTTGTCAAGTAGTTTGAGCCATTTGGCGGAACTTAGAGTCTAGGGTAAATGCATAGCACATTAACATAGCTTTAAGACAAATATTTCCATAAGAAAAATGTATTGGTTAACTCAAGGTTTGAGAATAGTTAGCTTCAGGTGAAACCAGGTGTCATGGCAACACAGCATTTTAAGAGAAACCTCCTTTTAAATTTGTATAGAGAAGAAAAAAATATGGCTAGTTTGTTTTCTCCTGCTGCTTAAGAGAGATAAAAATGTCTGGCACTTGCAGCCTATTTCCTCCGTTTGGAAACAGGCCTTCCTGCCTGTTACCCTCTCAGTACTAAAAGACAGAATATTCTCCCTCAGTTGTTAGAAAGAGTGAAATAATGCCATTTGCAGCATCATGAATGGACCTAGGGATTGTCATACTGTAAGGCCCATCTAGTCAAGGCTATGGTTTTTCCAGTGGTCATGTATGGATGTGAGAGTTGGACTGTGAAGAAAGCTGAGCGCCGAAAAGTTGGTGCTTTGGAACGGTGGTGTTGGAGAAGATTCTTGGGAGTGCCTTGGACTGCAAGGAGACACAACCAGTCCATCCTAAAGGAGATCAGTCCTGGGTGTTCATTGGAAGCACTGATATTTAAGCAGAAACTCCAATACTCTGGCCACCTCATGAGAAGAGTTGACTCATTGGAAAAGACCCTGATGCTGGGAGGGATTGGGAGCAGGAGGAGAAGGGGATGACAGAGGATGAGATGGCTGGATGGCATCACTGACTCGATGGACATGAGTTTGAGTGAACTCCAGGAGTTGTTAATGAACAGGGAGGCCTGAGGTGCTGCAATTCATGAGGTCGCAAAGGTCGGACATGACTGAGCGACTGAACTGAACTGAAAGTCATATAGAGAAGGAAGAATATCCTATGACATCCCTATATGTGGAGTCTAAAAAGAAATGGTACAAATGAACTTATATATGTGAACTCATAGGGAACGAACTTATGGTTGCTGGGGAGAAGAATGGGAGTAGGGAGAGTTAGGGAGTTTGGGGTTGACATGTACACACTGCTACATTTAAAAAGTTAAAAGTAATAAATTAAAAATATCCAAAATATAAATAAATAAATAAAAGATGGGATATTCTGACTGAAGTTAGCATAGCTGACATCAGTTGTCATGACTGAGCATCTTAGAAGCAACCTCTTTTTAAAGAATTGCTACCCAAACTGGTAGGATATGTAAGTAGGATCCTTACTAGGCCAATTCTGGAAGGAGCTGGTATAAAATCTCTTACTATTTCAGCTAGAAATATGTACCAGGCTATGTAGCTATGTCATCCAAATGACACCTGTGATACTTAGAATCCCGTCCTTGAGAGAATCATTACCAATTCCTATATTTTTGGAATGGTGCCCAGAATCTAAAATAATGATCCCGTGTCTTGCTATTCATTTCAAACCAAGACATAAATGTCCTTGATATTGGCTGACTGGGAAAATGGCAGAAAAGCTGATAGAGTTTTCTCTGGAAGACAGACAGCCTTACAGACCTCCAGTGATGCCAGATAATTATCTGCTGATAGTGATGCAGTTGGAGCTGTGGTTTTGGGCTTAAGGAAGATCCATTTGGGGCCAGGAAGACTTAGAGTGTGTCCCTTGAAATAACTTGATGTTCCAGGATACTTACCAAAGTCTGCAGGCCCTGAAAACACTATGAAGTCTACCAGAGGTCAGATTCCACAGAATGGGACTCTGTCCTTCCTGAGAGAAGCTAACAGCTAAGATGGAGCTCTCAGCCTCTGATCCCCCACAAAGATCAACAGTAAGACAGCTATCCCTGATCAAAAACAGCTCTGGAAGAGTTTTGAAATCTGCTTAAGAAGTTTTAGCAACACAGTGAAGAAGAAAACTTGAAAATAAGGCACAAAAAGGGACAGAAGAAAAGCTTCACTTTCTTTTTGTTCTTCTTCCTGAAATTCTGTTTGCTTATTTAAGGGACAAATGTTATACAGACAAATTAGTTATGACCACAACAGGAGATTAAATAATTTAACACAGTAGTTAACCACAGTTGATTCCATCACATATAAACTTTGGCATTCCTGATTCACACAATATTAAATATTATTTTAATACAATTCAAAATTGCCCTGCTTACCCTCTATTTATGAAAATAATATCCCTTTAAAGTATAGACTACATTAATTTGTTCAAAGGACCTCATTGTCTATACTTATTTGATGCCTAGAAAACATGACTTTAAATGAAGAATAAAGTTATTTTCTTATTTTAAATATATAGTATCGGGACTTCCCTGGTGGTCCAGTGGTTAAGACTCAACACTCCCAACTCAGGGGGCACAGATTTGATCCCTGGTCGGATAATTAAGATCCCACATGTTGCACGGCATAGCTAAAAAATTTAAATGTGTGTGTGTGTGTGTGTGTTCAGGTGTGTCCAACTCTTAGTGACCCCGTGGATTGTAGCCCACCAGGCTCCTCTGTCCATGGAACTTTCCAGGCCAGAATACTGAAGCGGGTTTCTAAGGAACCTATATGCCCAACGATCAAAGCCCACCTCTTTTGCGTCTCTTGCATTGGCAGGCAGGTTCTTTTCCACTGCTGTATGTTATATGAAACAGAGTTGGCTGCATCATCCCAGCTCCTGAGCTGGCATTGCTCAACTGGAAAGAGTTTTCCTTGCAGGAAAAGGAAGAGCAGTGTGAGTGACCAGCTTTTCCCCAGCCTTCTGGGCACTACACAAAAGTTGTACTTCAATTTCATCCCACTCAAAGACTGAGATGTGTAGATGACTCAAAACAAGGAAGAAAAGTGGGGGATACATCAACCCCGAGCAAGAGAGAGACTGAGGTTTCTGGTGACTTTGTTAACTTTCGCCATTGATTTTGTCAATGGCCAGTAGAGCTGCCTGCAGATTTCACCGACTGGCTAGCCAGTATTCTTGCCTTCAGTATTCTTGCCTGGAGAATGCCGTGGACAGAGGAGCCTGGTGGCTATGGTCCATAGTGGTGCAAAGAGTCTGACACTTCCACTTTTACCCTGTAGGTATTTGTGTTGGTTGACACCAGCCACCTGAGTCCCACCAGCTCTCCCCTCTCCCAGCCCCCACCAGAGCCCAGGAATCATACAGGCAGCTCAGGCCTCCGCAGCTGTGCAAGGACACGATGGCCGCCTAGGCCCAACAACTGACCATTGTTGTGTACACACTCAGGGCTAGTTCCTCCACCTGTGCATTTGCACACCATTGGTCTCTACTGCCATATGCATCCCCAGGGAAGACTGTGAAGCTGAGTAGTCCACACCAGCAGCCAAGGTCCCCCCAGCCGCCAGTGTGCTTACAGGTAGCCCTGGCCTTTGCTGCTGGCCCTGGACCCACCACTGAATGTCTGATTGCAGTCAGCCCCTGCCTTCCTGCAGTGGACCCTCATAGCTAAGTGTGTGTCCACCACCAACTCTGGCCAGTGCTGTGCTTTTCCCGATTCGTGGCTACTGGAGCTCAAAGCATTGCTGAGAAGCACAACATCACTTGCAAAATCTGTAGATAACCCTGCAGTGATCCCTAAGCACTGTGCAGTTATAGATGATGTGGACCCCTAAAGCCTGAGCCAGTGAGTCAGCATGCCCCCCCAAGACCACACACCCCAGTACCTGGTGCCCTGCGTCACTAAACCCAGAGTCACAGAATGCTTCAGTATGGTCCCACCTGCAGGTAAAAGTCATCTCTTACCAAAGTCAGTCCAGCAAGTCTGGAAGAGATGACTGCTTCTTCAAGAGTGTAGGACGTCTATGCAAGGCTACAAGGATCATGAAGAATCAGAGAAACATGACTACACCACAGGGATATAGTAAATCTCTAGTAACTGGCCCCAAAGAAATGGAGATACAGCAATTTCCTGACAAAATATTCAAACATAAAACATCAGGAAGAAAAATAAAAGATAAGAATTTATGTGTATGATCAAAGTTAAATTGTCATGAGTTTAAAAAAGACTGCTATGTATGTAAGAGGTTTCAAGTAAGCCATAAACTAAACACAAAACGAAAACCTACAGTAACTACATACAAGAGACAGAGAAATGAATCATAGTACACCACTGTTGAAGATCATCATTTCATGAAGAAAGACAGCAAGAATGGAAGAAAGGAAGAACCAAACTACAAAATAGCTGCCCCCCATGACAAGGGGGGCAATAGTAAGTCCTTACCTAGCAATAATTACTTTAAATGTAAATGGATAAAATTCTGCAATCGAATTGCATAGAGTGAATGAATGGATTTTTTTTTAAACCCAGCTATATGTTGTCTGCAACAGACTCAATTTAGCTTCAAAAACACATGTAGGCTCAAGTGAATAAATGGGAAAATGTGTTCTATTAAAATTAAAAATTAAAGTGGGTAGAGGTAGCTATACTTGTATCAGACAAAATAGACTTTCAGTCAAAACCTGCAGCAAGAGACAGAAAAAGTCATTAGGATATCTAGGATATCTGCCTGATCAGATTTTAATGCAGAGGAAAAAGGCTTATTCTGGAAAAATAATGCCACAAAGGACATTTATTAGTAAGGAAGAGAAGCAAGCACTAGGATTTAAAGCAGAATAGGAGAAACTAACTCTATTTGGTACCAATGCATTTGGGTTTATGATCAGGTCTGCCTTTATCTATAAAGTTGCTCTTCTTTATTTCATGAAGAGAAACAAATACCAGTTGCTGGTCTTTTGGTTGTACAACAAGAAGGCCTAGACAACAAGAACACTTCTTCTGCATTGGGTCCATTGGGGCTTTGTGTCTGAAGACGAGAATTACCTTGCCAGTAAGAAACTGCCTTTCAAGTTCTTCTGATTTCAACCCCTGGGCACCCAAAACCCTCTGAGTTCAACACCAAGTGTGTTGAAGTGGCCTAGTTACCCTCACACATGTCTCTACTTTAGCCTCTAGATCAGGGGGTCATAAAGACTTTTAAAGCTCAATACACCTGGTACTCTATGGAAACAATGGCCAGCACTAGAGAAGAGAACCCCAATAGAGAGAGTGTCATGAACGGTTACACTATTAAAGATCTATTATTGTTATAGAAAAAGTCACGAAAGCCGTCAAGCCTAGAACAGTCAATTCCTGCAGTGTTTACATGTTGTGAATGACTTCACAGGATTTATAACAAAGCCAGTCAAGGAAATCATGAAACAGATTTGGATATAGTTTTTTGAAAAAAGGTAGGAGGAGAAGACATTTAAAATATAGATATTGGAGAAATTTAGTTTAAAAAAACAAAACTACAAGCAAATATCCCTGATAAATACAGAGGCAAAAATCTCAACAAGAATCACTCAGTTCAGTTCAGTCTCTCAGTCATGTCTGACTCTTTGCAACCCCATGGACTGCAGCATGCCAGGCTTCTCTGTCCAACTCCCAGAGCCTGCTCAAACTCATGTCTTTCGAGTTGGTGATGCCATCCAACCATCTCATCCTCTGTTGTTCCCTTCTCCTCCTGTCTTCAACCTTTTCCAGCATCAGGGTCTTTTCCATTGAGTCAGTTCTTTGCATCAAGTGGCCAAAGCGTTGGAGTTTCAGCTTCAGCATCAGTCCTTCCAATGAATATTCAGCACTGATTTCCTTAAGGAATGACTGGTTTGATCTCCTTGAAGTCCAGGGGACACTCAAGAGTCTTCTCCAACACCACAGTTCAGAAGAATCAATTCTTTGGCATTCAGCTTTCTTTATAGTCCAACTTTCACATCCGTACATGACTACTGGAAAAACTACAGCTTTGACGAGATGAAACTTCATTGGCAAAGTAATGTCTCTGCTTTTTAATAAGCTGTCTAGGTTGGTCATAACTTTTCTTCCAAGGAGTAAGCATCTTTTAATTTCTTGGCTGCAGTCACCATCTGCAGTGATTTTGGAGCCAAAGAAAATAAAGTCTGTCACTGTTTCCATTGTTTCCTCATCTATTTGCCATGAAGTGATGGAACCAGATGCCATCATCTTAGTTTTCTGAATGTTGAGCTTTAAGCCAACTTTTTCACTCTCCTCTTTCACTTTCATCAAGAGGCTCTTTAGTTCTCCCTTGCTTTCTACCATAAGAGTGGTGTCATCTGCGTATCTGTGGTTATTGATATTTTTCCCAGCAATTTTGATTCCAGCTTGTGCTTCATTCATTCAACCTGGCATTTCACATGATATGCTCTGCATGTAAGTTAAATAAGCAGGGTTAAATAACAATATACAACCTTGATGTATTCCTTTCCCTATTTGGAACCAGTGTGTTGTTCCATGTGCAGTTCTAACTGTTGCTTCTTGACCTGCATACAGATTTCTCAGGAGGCAGGTCAGATGGTCTAGTATTCCCATCTCTTTGAGAATTTTCCACGGTTTGTTGTGATCCACACAGTCAAAGGCTTTGGCATAGTCAATAAAGCAGAAGTTGATGTTTTTCTGGAATTCTCTTGCTTTTTTGAAGATCCAACAGATGTTGGCAATTTGATCTCTGGTTCCTCTGCCTTTTCTAAATCCACCTTGAACATCTGGAAGTTCATAGTTCATGTACTGTTGAAGCCTGGCTTGGAGAATTTTGAGCATTACTTTGCAAGCATGTGAGATGTGTGCAATTGTGTGGTAGTATGAACATTCTTTGGCATTGCCTTCCTTTGGGATTGGAATGAAAATTGACCTTTTCCAGTTCTGTGGCCACAGCTGAGTTTTCCAAATTTGCTGGCATATTGAATGCAGCACTTTCACAGCATCATCTTTCAGGATTTGAAATAGCTCAACTGGAATTCCATTGCCTCCACTAGCTTTGTTCGTAATGATGCTTCCTAAGGCCCACTTGACTTCGCATTCCAGGATGTTTGGCTCTAGGTGAGTGATCACACCATCGTGGTTATCTGGGTAATGAATATCTTTTTGGTATAGTTCTCTGTATTCTTGCCACCTCTTTTTAATATCTTCTGCTTCTGTTAGGTCCATACCATTTCTGTCCTTTGTTGTGCCCATCTTTGCATGAAATGTTCCCTTGGTATGACTAATTTTCTTGAAGAGCTCTCTAGTCTTTCCCATTCTATTGTTTTCCTCTGTTTCTTTGTGTTGATTCCTGAGAAAGGCTTTCTTATCTCTCGTTGCTATTCTTTGGAACTCTACATTCCAATGGTTATATCTTTCCTTTTCTCCTTTGCCTCTAGCCTCTCTTCTTTTCTCAGCTATTTGTAAGGCCTCCTCAGATAGCCATTTTGCCTTTTTGCATTTCTTTTTCTTGAGGATGGTCTTGATCATTGCTTCCTGTACAATGTCAGGAACCTCTGTGAATAGTTCTTCAGGCACTCTGTATATCAGATCTAATCTCTTGAGTCTATTTGTCACTTCCACTGTATAATTGTAAGGGATTTGATTTAGGTCATACCTGAATGGTCTGGTGGTTTTTCCTACTTTTTTTCAATTTAAGTTCGGAATTTGGCAATAAGGAGTTCATGATCTGAGTCACAGTCAGCTCCCGGTCTTGTTTTTGCTGACTGTATAGAGCTTCTCCATCTTTGGCTGCAAAGAATGTAATCAATCTGATTTCGGTATTGACCATCTGGTGATGTCCATGTGTAGAGTCTTCTCTTGTGTTGTTGGAAGAGGGTGTTTGCTATGACCAGTGTGTTTTCTTGGCAAAACTCTATTAGCTTTGCCCTGTTTCATTCTGTACTCCAAGGCCAAACTTTCCTGTTACTCCAGGTATCTCTTTTTGTCCTACTTTTGCATTCCAGTCCCCTATAATGAAAAGGATATCTTTTTTGGGTGTTAGTTCTAGAAGGTTTTGTAGGTCTTCATAGAACCGTTCAGCTTCAGCTTCTTCAGCATTAATGGTTGGGCATAAACTTGGATTACTGTGATATTGAATGATTTGCCTTGGAAAGGAACAGAGATCATTCTGTTGTTTTTGAGATTGCATCCAAATACTGCATTTCAGACTCTTTTGTTGACTATGATGGCTACTCCATGTCTTCTAAGGGATTCCTGCCCACAGTAGTAGATATAACAGTCATCTGAGGTAAATTCTCCTATTTCAGTCCATTTTTGTTCACTGATTCCTAAAATGTTGATGTTCACTCTTGCCATCTCCTGTTTGACCCCTTCCAATTTACCTTGATTCATGGACCTAACATTCCAGGTTCTTATGCAATATTGTTCTTTACAGCATCAGACTTTACTTCCATCACCAGTCATATCCACAACTGGATGTTGTTTCTGCTTTGGCTCCATCTTTTTATTCTTTCTGGTGTTATTTCTTCACTCTTTTCCAGTAGCATATTGGGCACCTACCAACCTGGGCAGTTCATCTTTCAGTATCATATCTTTTGCCTTTTCATCCTGTTCATGGGGTTATCAAGGCAAGAATACTCAACAAAAATATTAGCACCCAAATTCAACAGTATGCTAAAGGATCATACACCATGGTCAAGTGAGATTCATCTCTGAGTTGCAAGAATAATTTAATATGTGCAAAACAATAAATGTTATATACCACATTAACAAAATAAAGGATAAAAATCATATGATAATAGATGCAGAAAAAACATTTGACAGTTCAACATCATTGAACTCAACAAATTGGGTGTAGGAAGAACATGTTTGAACATAATAAAGACCATAACAGATATTTCTTATATATTATTTCATATAAGACATTTCTTCTTATTATTTCATTACAGGCATTAGTAAAGAAATGCAAATCAAAACTACAGTGAGATATCACCTCACACCAGTCAGAACAGCCATCATCAAAATTCTACAAACAATAAATGCTAGAGAGTGTGTGAAGAAAAGGGAACATTCTTGCACTGTTGGTGGGAATGTAAATTGATACAGCCACTATGGAAGACATTATGAAGATTCCTTTAAAAACTAGGAATAAAACCACCATATGACCCAGCAGTCCCACTCCTAGGCATATACCCTGAGGAAACCAAAATTGAAAAAGACATGTATCCCATTGTTCAGTGCAACACTATTTATAATAGCTAGAACATGGAAGCAACCTAGATGTCCATCAACACATGAATGGATAAAGAAGTTGCAGTACCTAAACACAATGGAATATTACTCAGCCATGAAAAGGAATGCCTTTGAGTCAGTTCTAATGAGGTGGATGAACCTAGAACTTAGTATACATAGTGAAGTAACTCAGATGCAGTAAGATAAATATCATATTCTAACGTGTATATATGGAATCTAGAAAAATGTTACTGAAGAATTTACTTACAGGACAGCAATGGAGAAACAGACATAGAGAATAGAGTTATGGAGATGGGGAGAGGGGAGGAGAGGGTGAGATATCTGGAAAGAATAATTATGGAAAGATATATGGAAACTTACATATATGTAAACTTACATATATGTAAAATAGATAGCAAATGGGAATTTGCTGTATGGCTAAGAAACTCAAACAGGGTCTCTGTAGCAACCTAGAGGGGTGGGATGTGGAGGGAGATGGGAGAGAGGTTCAAAGGGGAGGGGATATATGTATACCTATGGCTGACTCATGTTGAGGTTTGACAGAAAACAACAAAATTCTGTAAAGCAATTATCTTTCAGTAAAAAAATAAACTAATTAAAAACATATACGACAAGCCTTTGTGGCTTCCCAGGTGGCACAAACAGTCAGACACAACTGAAGTGACTTAGCATGCACACACGTATACATGAAAAGCCCACAGCTAATCAATCCTGGGTGTTCATTGGAAGGACTGATGCTGAAGCTGAAGCTCCAATACTTTGGCCACCTCATGTGAAGAGTTGACTTGTTGGAAAAGACCCTGTTGCTGGGAGGGATTGGGGGCAGGAGGAGAAGGGGACGACAGAGAATGAGATGACTGGATGGCATCATCGACTCGATGGACATGAGTTTGAGTAATCTCCGGGAGTTGGTGATGGACAGGGAGGCCTGACGTGCTGCGATTCATGGGGTCGCAAAGAGTCGGACACGACTGAGTGACTGAACTGAACTGAACATCATATTCAGTGGTGAAAACCTGAAAGCTGTCCGTCTGTGGGAAGGAACAAGAAAGAGATTCCCACTCTCACTGCTCCTATTCAGTGTAGTACTGGAAGTCCAAACCAGAGTAATAAGGCAAGAAAAGGAAACGAAAGAAAGAAAAATAAAATTCCCATCTAAATCAAAAAGGAAGAAGTAAAATTATCTATTTGCTGATGACATGATCTTGTATAAAGAAAATCCTAAAGACTCCATTGAAAAACCCTTAGACCCAAGAAATGAATTTGATAAAGTTTCAAGATACAAAATCAACATGCAAAAATTTGCTGCATTTCTGTGCACTAATAATGAACTATTCGAAAAAGAAAGAAAGTAACTTGAAAAGAATAAAATACTTAGGAATGAATTTAACCAAGAAAATGAAATATATATACATCAAAACTATTAAATATTGATGAAAACAATTGAAGGCACACATAAATGGAATGATATACTGTGTTCATGGATCATGAGTTAATATTGTTAAAATATTCATACTATCCAAATGATCTATAGATTTAAGGCAATCTCTATCAAAATTCCATTGATGTTTTCCACAGAAATAGAAAAAAAATCCTAAAATTTGTATGTAAGAACAAACTATCTCAAATAGTCAAAGCAATCTTGAGAAAGAACAAAGTTGATGCTTCACACTTCCTGATTTCAAACAGTTTTACAAAGCTGTAGATTTTGATTACTGTAGTAATCAACACAGTATGGTACTGACATAAAAACTGATCGATAGACTAATGAAACAGAATAGATAGCCCAGAAATAGATGCAGCCATACATGGTCACCTAATGTTTGACAAGAGAGCCAAGAATACCCAATGGGGAGAGATAATTTCTTCAAAAATGGTGTATGGGGGAATGGTGTTTGGACCACTTGGTTGTCCAGTGATGAGGACCCCAAGCTTCCACTGCAGGGGGTGTGGGTTCTATCTCTGGTTAGAGAACTAAGATTCCACATGCTGAGTTTTTGTTCAGTCACTCAATTATGTCCAACTCTTTGCAACCCCATGGACTGCAGCATTCCAGGCTTCCCTGTCCTTCACCATCTCCCAGAGCTTGCTAAAATGCATATCCATTGAGTCAGTGATGCCATCCAACCATTTCATCCTCTGTCATCCCCTTCCCCTCCTGCCTTCTATTTTTCCCAGCATCACGGTCTTTTCCATTGAGTCAGTTCTTTGCATCAGGTGGCCAAAGTATTGGAGCTTCAGCGCCAATCCTTCTAATGAATATTCAGAGTTGATTTCCTTTAGGTTTGACTTGTTTGATCTTCTTGCAGTCCAAGGGACTCGCAAGAGTTCTCCAACACCACAGTTGGAAAGCATCAGTTCTTCAGCATTCAATCTTCTTTATGGTCCAAGTCTCATACCCACACATGACTACTGGAAAAACCAGAGCTTTGACTGTATGAACATTTTTTGGGAAAGTAATGTCTCTACTTTTTATTTTATTTATTTATTTATTTGTCTCTGCTTTTTAATATGCTATCTAGGTTTGTAATAACTTTTCTTCCAAGGAGCGAGTCTCTTTTACTTTATGGCTGAAGTCACCATCAGCAGTGATTTTGGAGCCCAAGAAAATAAAATTGATCACTGTTTCCATTGTTTCCTTACCTATATGCCATGAGAGATGGGACCAGATGCCATGATCTTAGTTTTTTTAATGTTGAGTTTTAAGCCAGCTTTTTCACTCTCCTTTCACCTTTATCAAGTGGCTCTTTAATTCCTCTTCACTTTCCTCCTTTAGGGTGGTGTCATCTGCATATCTGAGGTTGTTGCTATTTCTCTTAGCAATCTTGATTCCATCTTGTGCTTCATTCAGCCCAGCATTTCACCTGATGTATGCTGCATAGAAGTTAAGTAGGCAGTAGCAATCCCACTCTTGGGCATACACACTGAGGAAACCAGATCTGAAAGAGACACGTGCACCCCAATGTTCATCGCAGCACTGTATATAATAGCCAGGACATGGAAGCAACCTAGATGCCCATCAGCAGATGAATGGATAAGAAAGCCATGGTACATATACACAATGGAATATTACTCAGCCATTAAAAAGAATTCATTTGAATCAGTTCTAGTGAGGCGGATGAAACTGGAGCCCATTATACAGAGTGAAGTAAGCCAGAAAGAAAAACACCAATACAGTATACTAACGCATATATATGGAATTTAGAAAGACGGTAATGATAACCCTATATGCAAGACAGAAAAAGAGACACAGATGTATAGAACAGACTTTTGGACTCTATGGGAGAAGGCGAGGGTGGGATGATCTGAGAGAATAGCATCAAAACATGTATATTATCAAGTGTGAAACAAATCGCCAGCACAGGTAGGATGCATGAGACAAGTGCTCAGGGCTGGTGCACTGGGATGACCCAGAGGGATGAGATGGGGAGGGAGGTGGGAGGGGGGATCAGGATGGGGAACACATGTAAATCCATGGCTGATTCATGTCACTGTATGGCAAAAACCACTACAATATTGTAAAGTAATTAGCCTCCAACTAATAAAAATAATTGGGGGGGGGGGGAAGAAGTTAAGTAAGCAGGGTAACAGTATATAGCCTAATGTACTCCTTTCCCAGTTTTGAACCAGTCCATTGTTACATGTCCAATTCTAACTGTTGCTTCCTTACCTGTATACAGGTTTCTCAGGAGGCAGGAAAGGTGATCTGTTTTTCCCGTCTCCTTAAGAATTTTCCACAGTTTGTTGTGATCCACACAGTCAAAGGTTTTAGTGGAGCAAATGAAGGAGAAGTAGATGTTTTTCTGGAATTGTCTTGCTTTTTCTATGATCCAGCAGATGTTAGCAATTTAATCTCTTTCCTCTGCCTTTTCTAAATCCAGCTTGTACATCTGGAAGTTCTCAGTCTACACACTGTTGAAGCTTAGCTTGGAGGATTTTGAGCATGACCTTGCTAGCATGTAGAAATGCTGTGTGGCATGGCCAAAAACCAGATAATGTTTGGGAAACAGGATATTCACATGTAAAGATAGAAACTGAATCCCTGTCTTACATCACTCACAAAAATCAGCTCAAAGTGGATTAAGTACTTACTTACAAGACCGAAACCAAAAGCCCCAGAAGAAAAAATAGGCAAAAAGCTCCTTGACATCAGTCATGGCAATGACCTTTTTAATATAGCACCAAAAGCAGAAGCAACAAAAGAAAAAAAATAAGCTAGACTTTTAAACTACATTTTTCTGCCCAGCAAAAGAAATAGTCAATATGAAAGGCAATATATAGATTAGAAGAAAATATTTGCAAACCATATATCTGATAATGGGTTAACATCAGAAGTATATAAGGAACTCATAAAACTCAATGGCAAAAATATAAAAATAAAATCAATTTAAAAAAGGGCAGAGGACTTGAAAAGACATTTTTCCAAAGACATAAAAAATGGTCAAAAACATATGAAAAGGTTCTCAACATTACTCATCATTATGGAAATACAACTCAGAACCGTAAGTTATCAACTTACACCTGATAGAATGGCTGTAATAAAAAACCCAAGAGATAACAAATGCTGGTGAGGACGTGGAGAAAAGGAAATCTTGGCGCACTGTTGTTGGGAATGCAAATTGGTGCAGCCTCTATGAAAAACAATATGGAGTTTCCTCAGAAAAATTAAAAATAGAACTATCCTATGATTCAGCAATTCCACTTCTAGATGTATACCTGAAGGAAATCAAAATCACTCTCTAAAAGAGATACCTGTATGATCTCACTTATATGTGGAATCCAAAAACATCAATCTCATAGAAACCGTAGATTGGTGGTTGCCAGAGGCTTAGGGGTAGTGGGGGAATAGAGAGATGTTGGTCAAAGGGCACACACTTTCAGTTTTAGAATGAATAAATTTGGGGAATCAAATATATGGCTTGGTGGCTATAGGTTACAGTAGTGTCTTGTGTATTTGAAAGTTGCTGTGAACTACTTCTCTAGTAGTCCAGTGGTTAAGAGTCTGCCCTCCAATGCAGGGGATGTGGGCTCGAACCCTGGTTGGGAACTAAGACTACACATGCCTTAACTGCTGAGCCCTCGTGCCCCAAACTATAAAGTCCATGCCCTCTGGAGCTCGCAGGGCACAGCTAGAGAGATGCCTGCATGTCACAATGAAATATCCCGTGTGCTGCAATGAAACTCCTGCATGCTGCAATTAAGACAGCCAAAAATAAATATATATTTTTTAAAAAAGAAACTTGTTGTGGAGAGTAGAGCTTTAACGTTCTTACCATCGCAATAACGATAGGATCGTAATTGTATAGGTTAATTATGTGTTAACTAACCTTATTGTGGTAAACATTTTGCAACACATATGTGTATCATCACATTATATACATTAAAATTTTTTTATTGAAGCATAGTTGATTTACAATGTTATATTAGTCTTAGGTGTATAGCAAAGAGATTCAGTTAGGCACGTGTGTGTATATATATATATATTCTTTTTCAAATTCTTTTTCATTATAGGTTATTATAAGATACTGAATATAGTTCACTGTGGTATATAGTAGGCCCTTGTTGGTTACCTATTTGATACACAGTAGTATATATATGTTAATCCCAAACTTCTAATTTATCCTCCCAACCTTTCCCCTTTGGCAACCAGAAGTTTGTCTTCTATGTCTAAGAGTCTCCTTCTGTGTGATAATAAGTTCATTTGTACCATCTTTTAAGATTCCACATATAAGTGATATCATATGATATTTGTCCTTATCTGGCATACTTCACTTAGTATGACAATCTCTAGGTCCACTCATGTTGCTGCAAATGGTATTAGTTCATTCCTTTTTATTAATGAGTAATATCTATATCTTTATCCATTTATCTGTTGATGAACATTTAGAGAGCTTCCATGTCTTGGCTATTGTAAATAGTACTGCTGTGAAACTTGGGGGGGCATGTATCTTTTGAATCAGAATTTTCTCTGGATATATGCCTGGAGTGACATTACACACTTTAAATTTACACAGTATTATATGTCATCTGTATCTCAATAAAACTGGGGAAAAAAGAATATGAAGAATTTAGGGCTTAATTTTTAAGACAGAGAGTGTTCACTTTTATTTAATACTACAAATTAAGTTATCATATAGTGAATTAAAGGCCCCTGTCTAATCCTTATTCCTTTCTTTAAGTATTCCAATCTTGGAATCTGTGAGTCTACAGGTGGACTGGGTCCTTAAGAATCTCTCCTCCTGTAATATGCTACTACTTTATATAAAGAATGACCCCAAGCATAGATTCTTACAGATATTTAGAAGAGAATTTAAACTAGAGAGAAAACAGTAATTTTGCCCCACCACAAATCAACCCATCTGTGATTTGTGTATCAAGACTTCCCCGGATAGATTTAGGCAATTAAGGATTGCCAGCCCTTAATTAGGATGAAAAAGAGCCAGAGATGGTAGATGAAGCTGCTGATGGGTTCCAGAAGGGCTCTGTGCATCGGAAGGGTTGGGTAGCCAATGCAGTGGTACGTATAAAGTAGTGTGGAACATTTCATTAGCAAACACTTTAATCATACCCAGACCTTTCCCAGAGGGGCTCCTCATGAGTCCTGATCTCGGGGGCCTGCTTCTTCTGGTGTGGTTTTGAAGCCATTCAGTGGGTGGATGGCCCTGCTTTCCCCCAGTGGAACCAAAGAGGGCATGTCGAATCCAACACCTTCCGGAACTTGTTCTGGACTTTGTCAGCAGTATGCTTTTTATAACCATCCATCATAAGCAAAGAAAAATTGCTTCTACCCCCTCTCTCTGCCAGACATGCCTCTAGTACCTAGGTTTGTTTCCCCTCTGCTGCCTGCTGCTTTCCATATCATCCTTTCCTTTTGGAGCAGCCTTTTTTCCCTTCAAAACTGAAATCCCTCCTGTTCTTTAACAGAGAGCTTGAACTTCTCCTTCAGCAAGTATCTGCAGGTTAGCCTCACATTCTTAAAACTTAACCGTGAATTCCTTGATTATATGGTGGTATGACTTCCTGGGTTCTGAAAACAATGCTGACAAGGCGCCTTTAATTAAAATGCAGCAATGGTGAAGCACATGTCAGATGCATGCTCTTCTGGAATTTAGGAGAGCAAATGACTGAAGGAAAAAGGAAAATAGGGTTCAACTAAATTTCTAACGATAAAGACTCCAAATAAAGGGCTGCATTGAGGAAACTTAAAATACTGTTAATCATAAATAGAAGTCTAAAAATAAGGTTGGGTGGCTATATGTGGGAGAGAATGAAAGAATAAGAATTCTGTGAAGTATCATAGGGAATGGAGATCATGATCTGAATATTGTAGACCACCAACAACAAAACACCTAACAATTCTTTTTAATGTACTGGATAAATAAAGATTTTTATCTTTCAGTTCCTGGGCAATATTAAACATTTTTATCTGACCATTAGATAATCACTCTGCCAACTTCCTAAAATGATCTAGAAATATTACTGACTTTTCCTACTTTATCTCCCCTAATACTGCTGTTTTATGTGTTATTCTGTAAGCATCTTACTTATTTTCTTGCCTATATGGAATAATTTTACCTAAATGTTAACATTAGTCATTTGAGCATAGCATTTCATGAATATTTGTACCCCCCTGCTCTTTTAAGACCATCCATTACTTTTATTCTGTTTTCTGCATCAACATTTTTCGGGCTGTTTGCAATAATTTTCATTAGGAAAAGAAAAGTTTAAATGCATACAGTGATGCTTTCGTGAAATGGAATTTTCAAAGACATTTGTTACTTGGATTTGTTGCTACAGTTTTAACATAGAAATGTTATACTCAGGAAAATAAGGGCATATTTTACCTTTGAAGGTAGGTTCAAATTTCCCTGAATACTTTTAATGTTTTCTCTCCTTTCTTTTTTAGTTTGACAAGAAAATATTTGTGCACTCAGAATTTCTTTCTATTTATTGAGATAGTTTTTCTTCATTGTTCCTTGATGTCAGCTCACCTAACTATCTGATTTCAGTATGTTTTCTGGTTGGATTCCTGAGAGCTGGCAACGACAAACAGGTTTATTTAGCCATGTGATGCACAGAACTGCAGGAAGCAAGCAAGGGCTGTTAGCAGAAGCCAGGAGGAAATCTTTAAAAACAGATGAGCTATGTCGCACACACTAAGGACACAAAGAAATTGCATTTTGCACCCTCCATAGAGAGATTGATGGTAAGCAGCAGAACGCTGGGGCGCCAGAGTGCTTGCGGAGGATCAGTGCAGCCGTGGCTGCAGCTGAGAGGAAGCGAGGATGCTGAAGCCACTGGTCACCAGGGTGACAGAGCAGGACTGCTGTTCCTGCAGCCTGGAAACTCAGTGAAGCTAGCCTCCAGTGAGAGCAGAAAAAAAAAAAAAAAAAAAAAAGCTGGAGTGACATAGCTCCTTGAGTGCGTGGGTATTCTGGTCATCAGATCCAAAGACAGAGCTCTGCAGTTCTCTTAAAACAAAAAGAAAGGCAGATAGCCGCAGGGTCAGCCCTTCCCCCTGACGGCTCTGCACCTTGATTTGCTTTGCAGATTGATTGCTTTTGGCATTTGCAACCCTCCCGAACAACAGGAGGGGAAAATCCAGAGGCTGGGCCAAATTCACAGATGATGAAAGGGTGTGAAGACTCCTGTGGCATCACATCAGTTGCTCTGGAAAATAGCGCTTAAGAGTAATAACAGCTGGATTCAAGTTTTTAAAATGAAGGCCGTGTTATTATTGGGGATATTGGGTCAGTGGGAGTCTGAGGGAGATCAAAGATGATTTGACATGTGTGGGTTTGATGCAGTAGCTGGGGTGGGTGGCCACCAGACAAGTGAGCCATGCTGCTCTGGGTCTTTGTTGGATGACTTTTCTCCCCTGGACTTGGGTGTTATGCCTTGGTTTGCAACCAGGGTTCAGAAGGAGCACAGAACCTCTTCTGTATTTATTATGGGGATTTTGTAAATTATATCATCCAGTAAATCTCACAGTGCCTTCTTCACGAAGATATCCAAGGGAAATTCATCCCATACCTTGGAGAGAGGGAAAGCTATGTTCTCCAGAGCAGTGGTGCTGTTTACCCATTTGGGGCACTGAATAGAAAAACCTATTTTGGTCTCTGTGAAGTAGGTTGAGGGTTAGGATCAGAGCTTCCATACACCTGGTTCAATACTTTTATTCCTGACTTTATTTTGCTGTCTTAACTTCATTTTTTTTTTTTTTAGTTTCATTTCTCTTTCTCATACCCATGTTTGCAGTGTAGCAGAGTATAAATGAACAGTAAATAAAAATTTTATTTTTAAGTGACAAATTGTCATCGAAAGCATTACCCAAGTGGCCTGGTTGTTATAAAAGAAATATCCCCAATTTTTGAGAGGCATGCTGAAGTATATATGGGAATAAAATGATATGGGGCTGTGGTTTGCTTTAAAATACTTCAACAATGTAAACAAGGGTAGGTAAAGCAAGGACAGAAATTTTTTGAAATGTGTTGAATCTAAGTATTAGGTTGGCAAAAGTTTATTCAGGTTTTTCTATATATGTTTAAAATTTTTATTTATGGTTTATTTATTTTTATAGCTGGCTGCGATGGGTCTTTGTTGCTGCTCGAAGGCTTTTTTTTAGTTGTGGCGAACAGGGGCTACTCTCTAGTTGCGGTGCTTCTCATTGTGGTGACTACTCTTGTTGCAGAGCGTGGCCTCTAGGGCTCACGAGCTTCAGTAGTTGTGGCGTGTGAGCTCAGTAGTTGCAATTCCCGGGCTCTAGAGCACAGGCTTAAAGTTGTGGCCCACGGGCTTAGTTGCTCCACAGCATGTGGAATCTCCCCAGGCCAGGAATTGAATACATGTCTCCTGTATTGGTGGGTGGATTTTTAACCCTTGGACCACCAGGGAAGTCCTAAAATTTTTGATTAGAAGGTATTTTCCATTTGAATCAAGTTTCTGATGTAGTGGGAGTCCAGGCTGTCTTGTGAATTTATAAATTTAAGTCTTGTGAATTTAAGTTTCTATCAGGAAACCCTTTGTTTATTGGTTGTTCATTTATTCTGAACTTGGTTTGGTGCTTGGTTGATTTGGTTTGGTTCTTCTCTCTCTGCCTACTCAGTTGAAGTCATAAAATCCAAGACAGAGTTTGAAGGCAGCAAATCTGAAATCCAAGCCACTTATGTTGTGCTAAACTGAACATAGAAACCCTCCCATGTGCTTAGAAACACACTCTGCTTTCCTCCTCTATTGTCCAGATATATCTTCCTGAGCTGCCTTTTTCCTCTCCACTCAATCCAGATCCAGATCTGAGAATTTAAATCTAAAGAAGCACATAGTGCTGATTCATGATGAAAGTGCTACACAGACTTGCAAAGTTGAAAGCACATAACATACTTGTACTCTTCCTGTGACATGCATGTTATTGAATTTGGTTACTTTCTCTGTCTCTCCATGGTTCCACTCCTACATAAGACAATATCGCAACAGAGACTGGAATTTAAATGAGTGTTAGGAGAGAATGCCTCTTAGTTTAAATGTAAGTCCAAAAAAAAAAAAAAAAAAAAAAATCCATCATGGGCACTCAGCTAGCTGTTTACTAAGAGAAATGGTCATCCTAAGAGAAATTCGTCATATTTTCAGAGCATAGTCACCCCTCCATATCCATAGGTTCTTCTGCACTGCAGGTTCAACCAACCAACCACGGATCAAAAATACCTGGGAAAAAAACTCCAAAAGTTCCAAAAGGCAAAACTTGAGTATGCCATATGCAAGTGACTATTGACATATCGTTTACCTTGTATTAGGTATTATAAGTAATCTGTAGATTATTTAAAGTAAACTGGAGGATGTTATAGGATATGTGCTAGCACTAACAGAGGTTAAGTGTAATTACATCTGCTTCCTCTCCAATTCACCCTGATAAAATGATTGAGTAAATGCACTTTGTTTTTGGGCTTGAAAAGCACAGGGGACTTTATCTTTCCAGGTGCTTTCATGAAATGCCCAAGGCTTATTCTGCTTGTCCTGATATTTTATTTTGTAATACCTGCTGGATCAACAAGAACCCACAGGATCATTTCTCCAAACTGTCTGAAAGGCTTGTGCCTATGAACCATGGTCACAGCTCAACCTTTAAACCACTAAAAGCAAAATGCCCTGATCATTTTCAGCATCAACCAGGAAATTCTACTTTCTTTTTCTACATTCTTCATTCTAGGTGTATTTTTTAATGAGTCTGAAAGTGCTATTCTTATTATGATTTACAGTGGTTGTATTTCACCTAAAAGCCAATGCTATGTAATGCACACTACTTATTAATAAACTTTGGGGGAGTATTAGTTGAACCATAGAAACTGACATTTTATTTATTTATTTTTATTGAAGTGTACAATTGAAGTTTACAATGTCATATTAGTTTCAGATGTATAGCACAGTGATTCCATTATATATATATATATATATATATATATATGTATATTTTTTCAAGTTATTTTCCATTAAAGGTTATTACAAGATATTGAATATAGTTCCCTATGCTATACAGTAGGACCTTATTGCCTATCTATTTTTTATATAGTATTGTATAAATTTTAATTCCAAACTCATAATTTATCTCTCCCCTCTTTTCCTTTTGGTAACCATAAGTTTCTTTTCTATATCTGAGTCTATGTGTTGTAAATAAGTTCGTTTGTGTCTTTTTTTTTTATATTCCACATATAAGTGATATCATATATTTGTCTTTGGCTTACTTCACCTCGTATGATAATTAAACCTAGAGTTTAATCTCTAGGTCCATTCATGTTACTCTAAATGCCATTATTTCATTCATTTTTATGGCTGAGTAGTATTCTATTATATGTATCTATGTATGTGTGTGTATATATAGGGATATATATATAATGGCTCAGTTCAGTTCAGTTCAGTTCAGTTGCATACAACATGTATGTTTGGATATATGCCCAGGAGTGGAATTACAGGATCATATGGTAACTGTATTTTTAGTTTTTTAAGGAACCTCTGTTCTATTCGCCATAGTTGCTGTACCAATTTACATTTCCACCAACAATGTAGGATGGTTCCTTTTTTTCCACACCCTCTCTAGCACTAATTGTTTGTAAACAGTTTGATAATGGCCTTTCTAACCAGAGTGAAGTGATACCTCATTGTAGTTTTGATTTGCATTTCTCTAATAATTAGTGATGTAGAGTACCTTTTCATGTAACTCTTAGCCATCTGCATGTCTTCTTTGAAGAAATGTATATTTAGATCTTCTGCCAATTTTTGGATTGGGTTAGTTTTATATATACAGAGAGAGCTATGTTAGCTGTTTGTACATTTTCAAAATTAATCCCTTGTTAGTTAAAATTTGCAAATATTTTCTCCTAGTTTGTAGGCTGCATTTTGTTTTGTTTATGGTTTTCTGTGCTTTACAAAATCTTTGAAGTTTAATTAGGTTCCATTTGTTTATTTTGTTTTTATTTCTATTACTCTGGAAGACAGATCCAAAAAGATATTGTTGCAATTTTTGTCAGAGAGACTTCTGCCTGTGTTTTCCTCAGGAGTTTTTATAGTTTCTGTTCTTACATTTAGGAGTTTAATCCATTTTGAGTTTATTTTTGTGTATGATTTTAAAAAATATCTTATTTTCATTGTTTTACATATAGCTTTCCAGTTTTCCCTGCACTACTTGTTGAAAAGATTACCTTTTCTGCATTGTATATTCTTTGTCATAGATTAATTGACCATAGGTATGCATATTTAGTTCTGGGCTTTCTATCTTGTTCCATTCATCTGTACATCTGTTTTTGTGACAGTACCATACTGTTTCAATTACAGTAACTTTGTAATATAGTCTGGAGTCAGGGAGTCTGATTCTTCCCACTCTTGTTTTGCTTTCTTATTTTGGCTATTCAGGGTCTTTCGTGTTTCCATACAAATTAAAAAAAAATTGTTCTAGTTCTGTGAAAAATGTGATTGGTAATTTGGTAGGGATTGCATTGAATATGTAGATTGCCTTGGGTAGTATAGTCATTTTAACAGTTTTGATTCTTCCAATCCAAGATTACAGTATATCTTTCTGTCTGTGTTGTCTTAGGTTTCTTTCATCAATCTCTTACAGTTTTTGGATACAAGTATTTTGCCTCCTTACATAGGTTTATTCCTAGATATTTTAGTCTTTTTGATGTGATGGTTAATAGGATTCTTTCCTTAATATCTCATTCTGATCTTTTGTTGTTAGTGTAGAGAAGTTTAAAAGATTTCTGTGTATTAATTCTCCATCCTGCAAATTTACCAAATTCAGTGATGAGCTCTAGTAGTAGATCTAGTAGTTTTTTTCTGGTAGCATCTCTAAGACTTCTCTATGTATAGTATCATGTCATCTACAAACAGTGACAGTTTTGCTTCTTTTCCAGTTTGGACTCCTTTTATTTCTCTTTCTTCTCTGAATGCTGTGGCTAGGACTTCCTAGCCACAGTTTTTATACTTCAAAATGGCCAAATCTTGAAAATTTAATATGGCTCAACTTAACAATGATCTCTCTTACACACAAATTTTTCTGTCTGTTGTTTTACTTTTCAGGACTTTCTTAGATCAGCTTGAACCAGTTTATATCAGTCATGGCCTGATGGGCACATGTCAATTTCCTGGGTGTCATCAGCGTTCCTGAGCTGTGAGGTCAGAGCTACAGGGGCCAAGAAATGCACTTTGTCACCTTCCATGTTGGAGGCAAGGTCTGGTGTTCCCTACATTTGTCAGTGGACTCCTTAATGTCCATGTTTCCTCACTTTATTTCCTCTCTCTGTGTTTGAGAAGGATGTAATAGCCATACAGAAAGCTAAGAGTCCTCATTACTAAGGAGATTGATTATCTATGTCAAACTTTAAATTTCTGTTTTCATAGGCCATGTTTCTGAAACTGGTATCAGTTCAGTTCAGTCACTCAGTCATGTCTGACTCTTTGCGACCTCATGGACTGCAGTACACCAGGCTTCCCTGTCCAACACCAACTCTTGGAGCTTACTCAAACTCATGTCCTTTGAGTTGGTGATGCCATCCAACCATCTCATCCTCTGTCATCCCCTTCTCCTCCCGCCCCCAATCCCTCCCAGCATCAGAGTCTTTTCAGATGAGTCAGTTCTTCACACCAGGTGGCCAAAGTTTTGGAGTTTCTGCTTCACCATCAGTCCTTCCAATGTTTATTCAGGACTGATTTCCTTTAGGATGGACTGGTTGGATCTCCTTGCAGTCCAAGGGACTCTCAAGAGTCTTCTCCAACACCACAGTTCAAAAGCATCAATTCTTCAGCACTCAGCTTTCTGTATAGTCTAACTCTCACATCCATACATGACCACTGGAAAAACCATAGCTTTGACTAGATGGACCTTTGTTGGCAAAGTAATGTCTCTGCTTTTTAGTATGCTGTCTAGGTTGGTCATAACTTTCCTTCCAAAGAGCAAACGTCTTTTAATTTCATGGCTGCAGTCACCATCTGCAGTGATTTTGGAGCCCCCAAATATAAAGTTTGTCACTGTTTCCATTGTTTCTCCATCTATTTCCCATGAAGTGATGGGACCAGATGCCATGATCTAAGTTTTCTGAATGTTGAGTTTTAAGCCAACTTTTTGACTTTCCTCTTTCACTTTCATCAAGAGGCTCTTTAGTTCTTCTTTGCTTTCTTCCATAAGAGTGGTGTTATCTGCATATCTGAGGTTATTGATATTTCTCCCGACAATCTTGGTTCCAGTTTGTGCTTCATCCAGCCTGGCATTTCTCATGATGTACTCTGCATATAAGTTAAATAAGCAGGGTGACAATATACAACCTTGATGTACTCCTTTCCTGATTTGAAACTGGTATACACGTCATGAAAAACCAGCAGAGGATTGGCAAGCATGTTCAGTTTTACCAAATGGTGAATGATTTAAATCACCATTTTTTGTATTGAAAGAAACATAAATATGCTATGAAGTAAAATACAAGTCATGTGAATTTTTAAGATTAAAAAAAAAGATTAAATATGACACTTGTTAGACATGTTTTGCTTTTAGAGCTATTGCCACTAACAGAACCAGGAAAGAGAGGAGTTCACTGTCATCCTCCAATAGAAGGACTCTAGTAGAAGATTTGAGACCCTTAGTTTAGGAAATGCTTAGATTACACAGTGAAGCCCATGCAACACTCTGACAGCTACAGTGTAAAATTAGCATAGAATAGGTTTTTTGTCATTTGTGGATTCAGTGACAGTATCTATGATGATCGTCATGATAAAAATCTAATATTTATTGAGTTCTTACAAGGGGCCTAAGTATTGGTGCACCAGTATCCCAGCATCTGGAAAACTATGTCCTGCAAGCCAAATTCAGCCCATTGTCTATTGTTAGAAATAAAGTTTTATTGGAACACAGCCACACGAAATCATGCACATATTGCCTCTAGCTGCATTCACTCTTCAGTGGCATGTTTGAGTAGTTACAACAGAGACTATATATGCTGTGAAATCTAACCTCTTTATCAACTGACTCTTTACAGAAGAAGTTTGCCAGCACCTGTATTTATGCATTTAATCCTCAAAGCAAGCTTATGAAGGACATTTTATTATTGACTTCATTTTACTGATGAGAAAACTAAGGCATGAAAGGTTATTTACCAGAGACATACTAGAGCTCATCCATGAAGTGATTCCATTATATATGTATATTTTTGATAACATTTGATAACATTGCAGGCTACAAAATACATACACAGAAAACTGTTGCATTTTTTTATACACTTAACAGTGAAAGATCAGAAGGAGAAAGTTCAAGAAGCAATGCAATTTATGATTGCATCAAAAAGAATAAAATATCGAGAAATAAACCTATTAAGGAGACAAGAAACCTGTACTCTGAAAACTCTAAGATGCTGATGAAAGAAATCAAAGAAGACACAAACAGATGGAGAGGTTATTTAACTTACCCAGGGTCATAGAGCAAGTAAGCAGCAGAGCAGAGTTTGGAGTCCATTAGTCTGATTCCAAAATCTGTTATGTCTTAACTCGTTATTAGAGATCCTTCTATATAAGAAGAAACAGACCCTAGTAGGTGATGCTAATATATGCAGGCAGATTCTTTACCAACTGAGCTATCAGGGAAGCCCCTAATATATGTATCTATCACTAAAAAAGAAGGTGCCATGTCAGAAGATGATCAGTGAGAAACCTAGCACATAGCCACAGAGATGTCTGAGAAGATCACAGTGCGTCCAGGTGATGCTTACTCCCTTCTGCCAGTGGGCAGGTCAGAGAACCTGAGTTGCCTAAACAAAGCCCACTAGAAACCACAGCTCCAACCAAAAGCACTCTTCCTGAACTTAGCTCATAAATCTCAATTCCATGCTTGTGCATTCCCCAAGTTGTTCTTTTTTACGTTATTGCCCTCCCAGTACTCATAGTGATGGAGACAGGGAGTTCAGACATTATCTGGGAAAACATTGATAGTGGTGGGGAGTATCAGATGTATGCTGTGGTGGTCATGACAATGGTGTTCTTTTCAACTTAATATTAAGGTTCCCCTAGGGCTAAGGTGATGAAGACTTTATAAAATTCTTAAATCCTTTGATTGCATGAGAATACATGGTAAGTAGAACAATGATCTTATGGTCAAGCTTCTATTTATTGAGCTGCTGCTGCTGCTAAGTCGCTTCAGTCATGTCCAACCCTCTGCAACTCCACAGATGGCTATTCATTGAGATGCTCTGCTAATTGGGATTTCTGTGCTTCTAGAATGATCTCAGGAAGTGTTGAGAGTGCTTCTTAATTATTCAAGACCTGTGTTGTTCATAGTTTCAACATTAAAGGTATTTGACTCTGCCTGATTCCTTTTAAAATGTATAATACATGGGGTATACAATTTGATTTTTTAAATTATTTTTGGTTTCTCTGGATCTTCATTGTTGCACTTGGGCTTTTCTCTAGTTGTGGTGAGTTATGGCTACTCTTGGTTGCAAAGCATGGGCGTCTCATTTCAGTGGCTCCTCTTGCTGCAGAGCTCAGGCCCCAGGGCACATGGGCTTCAGTAGTTGCAGCACACGGGCTCCGTAGTTGTGGCTCACAGGTTCTAGAATGTGGGCTTAGGAGTTGTGGTGCACATGCCTAGTTGCTCTGTGGCATGTGAAATCTTCCCTGACCAGGAGGGATCAAACCCATGTCCCCTGCATTGGCAGGCAGACTCCCATCCACTGTACCACTAAGGAAGTCTGTTTGCTTTTAAAGTGGAAACAGTTTACTTAAAAATCATTGGTAATTCTCTATTTCTAATGATGAAAATGTCAGCTTGCCTTTGGAACTGGTTTCATTTTGGGGGAGAAAAAATTCCCAGATAGTCCCTTGTGTGATATAAATGTAAAGTAAATAGCATCCAGGTGCTGAGGGAAGAGATAGCTGGGTGTTTGTGGGGTTGGGCCCCAGACTCTGGCTCTGTAAGTAGATGGGGGTCTCATAGCCTGTCAACATCCAACTGACTCCTCCACTCTCAGGGTCAGAGTTGTCAAAGTGGCCTGATGGGACTCAAAAGCTCTAGTAGAGGCCAGATGGCCAGCAAGGGCCATGAAGTCCTGAGATACAGTCTGCTGTAAGCCTGGAGAGTTTGCAGTTGTGACCCTGGTTCCATGCCGAGGCTTTAATCAGCTGAGCAGAACACTAATGCTGAATTCAGGGCACAGCCTATCCTAGAACCTCTTTGCACCAGTAACCCCAGCACTGTGGGTGTGTCCTGGGAGGAAATGGGTTGAGGGTGTGATCTGGCAGAGTTGATCCCTAAAGGCCTCGATGTCCAGCTTGTGTCACTGGTGGGACACCCGAGGCTGAATCTCTGGAGGAAGAAGCACGGCTCGCTGCTCCCCAGGGAGCTCTGCACAGAAAAGAGATGGTGAGAGTGCCCCCAGTGGGCCGCCCTGTCCGCCCAGCTTCGTAGCGGAGGGTGGGAGGGGATGTCCCGTGTTCAGGTGTCCTCTTACAGCTGGACACAGGTCTTGACAACCTCTGACTTGGAGCAGTGAGACAATCCACTCATTATTAGTCTCTAAATGATGTTATTTCCTCACTTCACTGAATTATGAATGCTTCTGTATACGTGATTTGATTGAGCCCATTGAGGACTATTCACGACTGGCCATCTCTACTGCTCTATTTGCTCCAATAAAAAGAATGGATTACATGCTCTTTCAAAATGTTTGAGTCATGAGTCTTTAAAATGTAAAATTTATCTTAAAGTATGATGATCATCATCCTTTTCCACTGATATGAGGTATATGTATATTTGGTAGACATAGGGATCTTACCGAAATAGTGAAGAGAAATCATAAGCAGATAAAACTCTTCATGTATAAGCTAGGAGCAATCTAAAACACTTAGATATCTCCACAAAAGTATCATATATATATATATAATACGTGTAGTTGAGTACCTAGCAGTGTAATTTAGTATTTTACTGATCATCTGATAACTCATTAGAATGAATATGTAACTAAAACTTCAACTGGGTAGTTCTATTAACTGTCTTCGATCCTCTTCAAGGACTGCTGCCTAAGGCTATCATTTAGATAATAATGACCCTTCTTCAAGTCCAAAAAAAAAAAAAATGTTTTTAAGCACTAGCTATTTCTCTAGGAGTTAAGAAATATGTTTACCTTATAGTGACACACACAATCAGGAGTCTCTCCCCTAGCTTTTTCCCCTTACTTGCAAAAATCTTTATAAAAAGACATCTTGCTTGGAAAAAGACAGATTTCATAACGGTCACTGGGAGGCTGGGAAAAAGTTCGAGTGTTTTGAGGCAGCATCCTTGTACAGCGAAGCCCTACCTTATTGATCCTTGAGTGTCCCTGGGGACCAGCACAGTGTTTGGCACGTAGAAGGTCTTCACATCTGATAAATTGCTCCATTTTTTAAAAGTTGACATTCTGTTGATTTGTAATGTGTTAGTTCCAGGTATATACAGCAAAGTGATTCAGTTACACATATACATATATCTATTCTTTTCCAAATCCTTTTCCCATTTAGGTTATTACAGAATCTTCAGCAGAGATCCCTGTGCTATACAGTAGGTCCTTGTTGTTTATCTTTTTTTATGTATAGTAGAGTGTGTATGTTCATCCCAAACTCTTAATTTATCCCTCCTCTCCTTTCGCCTTTGGTAACCATAGTTTGTTTTCTATATCTGTGGATCTACATCAGTTTTGCATATAACTTCCTTTGTATCACTTTTTAAACCCACATATAAGCAGTATCATGTGATATTTCTCTTTGCTTACTTGACTTAGTATGATAATCTCTAGGTCCATCTGTGTTGCTGCAAATGGCGTTATTTTATTCTTTTTATGGCTGAGTAATATTCCAGTGTAAAAATGTGCCCCATCTTTCTACCTTCCTCTGCTGATGGACATTTAGGTTGCTTCTATGTCTTGGCTGCTGAGAATGGTGCTGCTGTGAGCACTGGGGTGCGCATATCTTTTAGAATTGTGGTTTTCTCCAGATACATGCCCAGGATGGGATTGCTGGATCTTATGGTAACTCTAGTTTTAGTTGTCTAAGGATCCTCCATACTGTTCTCCATAGTGGCTTCACCAATTTGCATTCCCACCAACAGTATAAGGATTCCCTTTCCTCCACACCCTCTCCAGCATTTGTTATTTGTAGACTTTTTGATGATGGCCATTCTGATTTACGTGAGGTGATAGCTCACTATAAACTGCCCCATTTGAACATGATTGTAGCTGGATAGATTTTGTGTTAGAGCCCATTCAGGTGCAAGTGACAGAGAAATTCATACTGACTTAAGCAATGAATGAATTCTTGGTTCATGTGATTAAAATACCCCAAACCAGGTCTTTATCCCCTTTCCCTTCTTCTTTCCCCCTTCTCCATCTCCCCATCTCCCTCTGCCATATCTCAGATCAAGTTTCCTTTTGGATGTTATCACCATGTAGTAATTCTGGCAGTTCCTGGTCAAGATAACTTTTTTCTCTTCCTAACTAGTCTATAAAAGTCCCCAGCTTTACTGTTTATAATAGCCAGGACATGGAAGCAACCTAGATGCCCATCAGCAGATGAATGGATAAGGAAGCTGTGGTACATATACACAATGGAGTATTACTCAGCCGTTAAAAAGAATTCATTTGAATCAGTTCTAATGAGATGGATGAAACTGGAGCCCATTATACAGAGTGAAGTAAGCCAGAAAGATAACATTACAGCATACTAACACATATATACGGAATTTAGAAAGATGGTAGCGATGGCCCTATATGCAGGGCAGAAGAAGAGACGCAGAAGTACAGAACAGACTTTTGAACTCTGTGGGAGAAGGTGAGGGTGGGATGTTTCGAAAGAACAGCATGTGTATTATCTGTGGTGAAACAGCCCACCAGCCCAGGTGGGATGAATGAGTCAAGTGCTCGGGCCTGTTGGGCTGGGAAGACCCAGAGGAATCGGGTGGAGAGGGAGGTGGGATGGGGGACCGGGATGGGGAATACGTGTAACTCTATGGCTGATTCATATCAATGTATGACAAAACCCACTGAAAAATAAAAAATAAATAAATAAATAAAAAGGAAAAAAAAAAGTCCCCAGCTTTATCTCATTGACCCAATTTGGAGCATGTGCCCTTCCCTGAACCAATCACAGTGGCTGAGAAATTTGAATCTCTGATCAGCCAACCTGAATCATAGGCTTAGCCCTGAAGTTACTACTCTCACTTGGATAAGATTGGAAAGGTGGTGGTTCTCCCCCCACATATGGGTTATTTTACTAGAAAAAAAAAATAAATGGATATACCAGGCAAACAAAAACAACTGATTCTAGGTTGGGTTTTCTTTTTCCTTTACAACAGATAAACACGTCTGTGTCTTTCCCAAGTTTGGTAACGGTTGAACAGTGATTTTCCTCCATTTTCACGAGAAGGAAGCCGTTCACACAATGACTGTAGAGAAGAGGGAAGCATAAGAGAGGTGAGAGGCATAGCCAAGCTGACTTCCCATGCATACCCAGCTGTCCTCTTAAAACTGCAAAGTCCTTTAAACATTCAAGGCTTTGATATTTTGGCTCATATTATACATTTCAACACCTTATTGTTTGTGTTTGATGTCTGGGTTAGTAATATTAATGAAAAAAAGAACCATCTGGGAAAACTTTTTTTCCCTTTCTCATGTGGCTTCTTTATGGATAAGCAAAAAATGTTAATTATTTAAGCAAAAGTGTTTTTAATATGGAGCCGTAATGGTGTTTTGAATAAGGAGTTTATCACTGTACTATCCACTTATAGTTCCAGAAAAACAGAAACAGATTGCTTTGTACTCCTGAGGAAGTGTGGAAATCATTGCTAGAAATGCATTTTAGAATTTGCCCAAAATATTAATCTGCAAACTAATAATCTTTATTATGAAGCTTTGTTACAGAATAAGAAAAAAAACTCAGTAAACCTGTTTAAATTATCTCTCATAAAATTATAAAATTTCTGAAACTATTCTTAAATTAAAGCCACAGACACATGATATTCACAGGGAAAGGGGGATTTTTGAAATTAAATTCTTGAAAATAACAGATTGGCATCATTAAATCAGGTGAGTTCTGCCTGGATTCAAAAAATATGTAAGCGTTTAAGCACATAGGGAAAGCACAGAGAGATGATGTAAAATGCGTAAATTTGAATTCTTATCCTACTGAAAGTCACAAAAACACATGAAATACTCTTGGCTTCCTGGGCAGAAATGAGTACATCAACACTTCAGGCTATAACAATGCATGTTAATCCATTATGGATAAACCAATTAAAAAGGGCTTGATTACCAAATGTACGACAGTGAAAGGCAGTGCTCATCATATAAGCATATGTGGTTATAGTGTACATGGCAATGGCCCTAAGAGCCCTATTGTGTGGAACTTTAAAGGCTCCAGACCCTACCTCTGTGTGAACCGCGTCCTAATCCCATCCACCCACAGACACCCATCTCCTCTGCTCACTACCCTCTTTCTCTCACTTCACCCAACAAGAACACACTTCTTGTCTTCCTTCTTCTTGAATCCAGCCACGTTGCATTCTTTCAGGGTAGAAAAACCTCTCATCCAAACAATGGGACTACTTAACATATAAAAATGTAATAGAACAGGAAAAAAATCATCATCAGTAAGAAATATCTAGGGTCTAGATGCCTCATTTCATGCAGGTGACAGATTTATGAAATGATTTTTTTCATCAAAGGTTTTTATCTGTTTATCATGGAATTAGAATATTGAACTATGAAAAGCATGCCGGGAATTTACAATCAGCTAAGAAATGTGTTCTGTCTGCCTGTTGACAATTCACAGTGAGAATGAGCTTGGTGATTCATGTTGTTAACCTGTGTCTTGACCTGTGTCTCAGTTGCATATTTTGCATGATTTTAAGGAAGAAGAGATAAAAATGTCCATGTTTACTTGCATAAAATTTTTTAAGATAACAGAAATTTTTTTAACATAAGCACAAATTTCCTCCTCATTGACACTCATCATTCATTCCATTTATTTATATGATTCACATTGCTCTTCTATAGATAATGCACTTAACAACAACCATTTTATTCACTTTTTGTAAACTCTACAATTTCTAGGGATTGAATACTTTCTCTTTGCTGTTAATTCCCTGAAGAGTAAATTGCACTCTTTAAAGTAGAGCATCTACTTAGGTATATGACAAAATATTCTCAAAGCGCAATCTACAATGTAATAACCTGAACTTTAGACAGTCATCTTTATTTAATAAGGATTAGTTCTTTCCACTCAGATGTTGATATTTTAATACTGTCAAGTGTGTAATCATAAACTTAGTAATTTTCATCCAGGAAATGAAATTCCTAAGCAGTCCATATGTAATCATTCTCAACTGTCTGTCTTTAGAGCCATCTGTCATGCCTTTTTAAGGTCCTTCGAGTCAGCCTAAAATATTGAAATTGGCATAAAATAGGCCTTTGTTTGTGGGCAAAGAAAAAATCATTTCAGTCTCCAGTTTCATGAGATTTGTTTTTACCAGGTTTAGGTTCAAATCCAGCTCCACAAATGAGACGCCCCTAAAGAGAGTATAACAGGTGTAACTAACCATCAATTGGTTAAAGTCTTGATATAGTATCAAGGTATGTTTACTAAAAACTGAGAGACTGAAGGCTTTTAGTTTGGCAGAATATTGGATGATGGCCTCAACATCCCATCCAGTTTAGCATTTGTCCTGGATATTTTAATATTTACCTCAATATTATTACTAAGAGTTGAATGAAAGTCACCTGGAATGGGTTTGGTAGACCTCTACTTTGTACTTCCGACTTCTTACAGGTGTGTGCAGAGAAGAGCTGTTGCCTTGACATGGGTTAGGTCTGAAGGGTGGCCAGCAACAGCCTATTCCCTCTTTTATTAACCCTTTCACAGGGACATAACTAACACTCACCCATCAAAGACAGCGTGCAGAGCTTTCCTGATAAAACAAACATGGTGGCAAGTGTGGTATCCTAGGCTGCCACAACAAAACCATAGACTTAGGCTTAAACAACAGAAGTTTATTTCTTGAAGTACTAAAGGCTGGGGTTCCAAGATCAAGGTGCCAGCTGGTTTGCTTCCTGGTGAGACCTCTCTTCCAGGCCACCTCCTCCCAACACCCTCACATAGCTTTTCTTCTGTGCTCATGTGGTGTCTCTTCTTAAAAGGATACTAATTCTGTTGGATAAGGGCCCACCCACATGACCTCATTTAACTTTAATTACTTCCTTAGAGGTCCTAGCTTCAAATATGGTCACACTGAGGGGTTAAGGCTTCAACATATGAATTGAGGGAATGGATACAAATATCAGTCTATAACACATGGGAAATAATAATCAAGTGCATGTCAAATAAATGCAAAAAATAGAAACTGGGCAGTCCTGCATAACAAACCTTCCCAATACTAATTGACTTAAAATAACTATTTAATGGACTTACAGGTGGTGCCATGGTAAAGAATCCACCTGCCAATGCAGTAGACACAGGAGATGCGGTTTCGATCCCTGGATTGGGAAGATGCCCTGGAGAAGGAAATGGCAACCTACTCCAGTATTCTTCCTTAGAAAATTCCATGGACAGAGGAGCCTGGTGGCTGAGCTACAGTCCATGTGTTTGCAAAGAGTCAGACATTACTGAACATGCACACACACACACACACAACTATTTAATCCTCACAGTTCTGTTGTTCAGGAATTCAGATAGCACTCAGAAGGGAAAGTTCATTTCTGCATCATGTGGTGTTGGTTGCAGAATCTGTGATAGCCCTCCTCACATGTTTGGTTTCTTAACTGGTTGCTTGAAATGACTGGGGTCTGGCTAGGTCTCACTCTCTGGCTCTCTCTGTCTCTCTCATTTCCTTTCTCCCTCCTCATAGACTCTTCTACTCTAAAACCTCTATTTCTCCACATGGCCTCTCTTTACAAGGATTCCCTAAATGTCCTCTGGTTTCCCCTATAGTAGAAAACAGAAGCTATACAAACTTTGAAGGCCTGGGCTCAGAAATCCCAAACTATCATTTCTGCTGCATTCAACTTGTCAAAGTGAATCACAAGTCCAGTGCAGATCCAAGGTGTGGGGAGACAGACATGCCTTCTTGGTCAGAGAAGTGAAACAGACATACAGGGATGAGTTGAGTTATCATTGGCTCTAGTTGCAGACAAGCCCACTACAGTCTGCCCTCAGGCCACTAATGTTTACATCACTTCCACATGTAAACCTTAGTTAGCTCCTGCAAAGACTCTCCAAGTCTTGTCCAATTTGATACCAGATTCTATTCCCAGAATTTCTTGATCTATGTTGATATACATTATTATTTATTAATCTTCAGAAAATGTTTATTATAAAAATGTTTTTTGAGTTGAATGATTTTAGAGGTCAACAAATATAAGAAAAATAATTTTTCATCTTGTAAGTTAGTTTTTCTAGAAACTGTAAATGTCCCAATATATATTTTTAGTTTTATAATCACCATTTCACAATTGTCTAGCATATTGCCTTCTGCAATGATACAAGCACTCTCTGATGCTGTAGCAATCAACCATATTTAAATTTTGAGCACTTGAAATATGGTTTATATAACTGAGGAATTAAATTTTAAATACCAATTTTAATTAATTTAAATTTCACCAGATGTGACTGACTACTGTACTGGACAGTTCAGGTCTAACAAGTCCTTTTGCTGGTTAAGTGGTATATAATTCTTTTCTTTCAAAAAAACTTATAGAAGAACATAACTGTGTTGTCTGCTAATATTTTAGATGAGCCATGGACACCACCCATGGTCACATGGCAAGGAATATATGATATATGCACATTAGGAGAATAATTCCAGGAAGATTTACTAAATGGGCTATTGATAAGTATGAGTAGGATATAGAGAAACCGCCCCCCCCCAAATAGTACAGTACCCTAGGGATAGTAACAGGAAAGTTGTCACCGTCTTTGGACCTGAAGGGATAAGAGGATGGAGAATTGCCCTGAACTCACAAGGAAATAATCAGAAGGGTCACCCTGAAGGGAACGAGAACTTAGCAGGGAAGGAGCCAGGAGAATAGATAACCTTCTCTTCCCATCACCTCCTGCCAAAAGATCTTCACTGGCCAAACCCAACTGGAAACAAGAGGACAAGAAAGCATGTTGATGTAGTCTGGGCAGGTCAGCCTCCAGACACAAGGTGGGGTTGAAGAGGATGACTTGGATGTAGAAAGATAAGTAGAAGATACACAGTACGTAAAAACATTAAAACAATATTGTGTTACAAATTACTACGTAGGTGCTTCCCTGTCAGTCCAGTGGTTAAGATTCTGCATGGGTATGGGTCCGATCCCTTGCTGGGAAGCTAGGATCCTGCATGCATGCAATGTGGCCAAAAAATAAAGATATAGTAAAATAAATTATTCTGTTTTGGGCATGCAACTCAAATGGAATTCAAGGAATTGAGTGACATTGCTGTAACAGATTCTTTCTTACTTACTTATGTGAACAAGATTTTCTCTATCTGAACTCTGTCTCATTTGAGCAGTAAGTGATTCATCCAAAGGTATACAAAACTAAATGGAAGGAAAAGCCCCATTCAACTCACATTTTACAAAAATATTAGACTTAGCAAATGTTTAATATATTTAGATATTTGAATCAATGATGAATTTTCTTATAATTAACTTCAGGTAAGTGAAAAACTTTTCAAAGGTGGTGGATGGAAGCATTAGCAGGTTGTGATAAGAGGCAGCTGTTGCACTCTCAGACTCTGGGCTGGGTGGCTTGAGTTCTAATCTGCCACCCCTTGTTTGCTATGGAGCATCAGGTAAACCCATTAACTTCTATGCCTCAGCTTCCTAACCATAAATAGTGATGATACTAGTACTTACCTTATAGGGTTGTTGTGAGGATTAAAATACCGAATGAACATATGGCACTTTACTGTTTAAATATGTGTTGTATCAGTCAGCCATTGCTGCAATAACACTGTGTAACAAACAACCATAAAATTTCAATAGCATAAAGCAATAAGCATTCATTTCTCACTCCACACCTGTGGATTGCTTAGAGTTGCCTCACACTACAGGTTGGGCTCAGGTCAGCTCCAAGAGCCTGTCATTCTCCCTAGACCAACAGCTAAACAAAGGGTGTTCTTCTCATGGCAAAAAAGCAGGAACATGAGCTATTAATCTCCTTTGAAATAAAGCTTTTTGCTGAAGTTTTCAATTTTCTTTTGCTTTATATGTCATTCTGAAATCTTGTGTTTTAATTGGAATTTCAATAGCAAATACGTTATTATCTTAAAAACACCTTGATTGTAAGCCAACTTTATGCTTCAGTCAAAAGGCTGGTATATTCTATTCTCTGCAAGAGTCTGCCTCTTGTCTATACAAACTACATGAATCCTGAAAAACATAAAAGAAAATGGAGAGAGATCATTTTACTTAGATTCTAAATTCATTTTGAAAATAATTTTTTTCTCTCCTTCTTTTTATAAACCTGTCTTTTGGATTATCTGAGCAATTCCGTAGCATCTACTGAACATAAGTAACTTGGGGAACCCATCACATGTGCTAGTCAAGAGATTTATCTTGCCCCTGAGCAGATGAGGCAGGGTTCAAGGGGAATTTATGGATCCTCCCATCATTCGGCCTGTATGTTTTATTATCACAAGCCAACAAAGTTTTAATTTCACCTTCTTCTGTTTTCTGGTGAGTAAACAAAGTAGAATTGTTCTGATAAAGAGACTTAACGGGAGAAGTTGATGTATTACACCTTTGCAGATAACTCAGATTTATGAGCTTAGGGGAACAATTTACAAATTCCTTTCTCCCAAATCGTCTCTTTAACTTGTGAGATTCTGATAAAAAGGTAATAAGCACTTTTTTTCCGTCTAGTATTGCTATTAATTGTGTGAGAGATAATCTCATGCTCTTGGTCAGGCTGAAGTCACCTATTGAGATCAAGTCTTTACTACTAATGTGGAAGATGGTAGAGTCTACTGGCTGAAGAGCCAAAGAATGCCTTTCTTCAGAAGTGGTGTTCAAACACTGGTGGATTATACTTGTTTCTAGAAGGAAAATTCTAATTGGCAATGACTGAGTGTGAATAATACCCTTGGTTTTTTAGCAGCTGTTCTTATTCATTCCAGCTTAAATGTTTCATGGGGTGGTTGCTTCCTTAGAGTGAGATGCTAGAAGCCTTGCCATAGAGATGGGAGGTGTCATGTCTCAGGAAGCCCTGGCTACTCCTCTTCCGTCTCAAATTCAGATAGAAATATTTATGCCCCACTTGATGACATGTTTGACTTCTCCATTTTCAGAAATGTGTGTAAAAGGTCTACACAGCCATTCACTATGATACTTCCTTAAAATCTTTAGTGACAGGAGAAAGTTCTCTTGGGAGAATCAGACAATTTCTACACAAAGAAAACTAGGATATAAAACTTTTAAAATAGTACAATTCTCATTGAGACAGAAATAAAGTCATCTGGAAGTAAATGTATTTAAATGTTAATAGTGGGCTTTGGGGCTACTATTATTCCTTCTCTTGCACTTTCCTGTATTTATGAATTATTTACAGGGAGCAAGTGTTACTATAATAGCTCAAAAGTTCCTAAAAGTTATGAGACACAACTTTCTCCCTCTTCATTCTTAAACTATACTGGAAAGATAACATTTTACAATTAAAAACTAGTTATTAAAGGGACTTTTCTCTATACTCAATATCTTGTAATGGAAAAGAAGCTGAAAAAAATAGACATGTATATGTGTAACTGAATCACTTTGCTGTACACTTGAAATTGACACAACATTGTAAATTAACTATATTTCAATTAAAAAAGCTTTTTAATAAGGGAGGGGAGACTTTTCTCAATTTCCCAAAATGTCTATCTTCTGTCATTTTTTCCTTCACACTCTTCTTGGTGATCTCAGTCAATGTCACAACTTCAGACACCGATTCTGACACATAAACACCTGTGGCCTCTGTAGGCAGCCCTGACCTTGATCTTTAGTTTCATTCCTGTAATGCCATTTATCTTCTGGACAGCTACGTATGGATGTCTTGTCAGCACATTCAAGAAACACCAAAACAAGCTCATGAATTTGAGTCCTCCAAGTTGGCTTATCCTGCTTCTGGCTGTGTTCCTTTTAATGACACCACTTTCTCTAAGTCATTAAGAAGGGATTTCTCACTGTTATCTTGAGGCTACCATATATTTCACAGACAGTCATCATCATATTCCATCTTAACAACGTTGCTCACATTTAATTGCTCCTTTCCATTCCCTCTAACAATTTCCTAATTATACCTCTCACTTTGCTGATAGCAGTATACTTACTAAGTGCTTTGCATTCCTCAAATTTAATTCTCACAGCAGTCCTAGAAGGTAGGTCCTCTTCTTATCATCCCATTTTACAGTAGCTTCCCTGAGGCCACAGAGTTTATATGCAGAGCTGGATTTACCCAGAGAACAAAGTCCAGGTTGTTTGGGTGGGTGCTTAGGGCTCCCCAGTTGACACCCACCCCCTTTAGCTTTACCTGCCAATTGTCACTGGATGGGTCTCACACCCCACCCACTCCCAGCTGTGTGCTCCCAGGTCCTGCCTCCACTCTTTAGAGTTCAAACTTCTATTTTCACATCTTACTATTCAGCCCAACTGCCATGCATATATCCTCCCTTGCAAAGGAGTATTTGGGTTTTTCACTGGACCAGAGCCATAGATCAGACACATTCTAGAGATTATCAAGACTTCTCTGTCATGAGACAGACCCTGGAGAGAGAAGCATTGTATTCAGTTTTCCAAAGTGCAAAATCTAGACTTGCCAGAGCTATACTGTTGCTTTCTCTTCTTCAGTGGTGCCCCATGGTACATGTTATGAGTTCAACAAAATATTCAGTTCATTTGCATTGCTCAGTCGTGTCTGACTCTTTGCAGCCCCATGAACCACAGCATGCCGGGCCTCCCTGTCCATCACCAACTCCCAGAGTCCACCCAAACCCACGTCCATCGAGTCAGTGATGCCATCCAGCCATCTCATCCTCTGTCATCCCCTTCTCCTCCTGCCCTCAATCTTTCCCAGCATCGGGGTCTTTTCCAGTGAGTCAACCCTTCACATGAGGTGGCCAAAGTATTGGAGCTTCAGCTTCAACATGAGTCCTACCAATGGACACTCAGGACTGATCTCCTTTAGGATGGACTCGTTGGATCTCCTTGCAGTCCAAAGGACTCTCAAGAGTCTTCTCCAACATCACAGTTCAAAACATCAATTCTCTGGCACTCAGTTTGTAGTCCAAGTCTCACATCCATACATGACCACTGGGAAAACCATAGCCTTGACTAGATGGACCTTGAGCAGAGAACTGACTTATTTCAAAAGACCCCTATGCTGAGAAAGATTGAAGGTGGGAAGGGAAGGGGACAACAGAGAATGAGATGGTTGGATGGCATCACCAACTCAATGGACATGAGTTTGAGTAAACTCTGGGAGTTGGTGATGGACAGGGAGGCCTGGCGTGCTGCAGTCCATGGGGTTGCAAAGAGTCAGACACAACTGAGAGACTGAACTGAAGTGAGCATAGTGGAAGCAAGAGGCGGACTGAATATCCTTTATTAACCCTGAGAATGAGGACTTGGACAGCCCCAGCCTGAGATTTCTTTGTCCAGATGGCTTTCACATTCGTCTTCTCCTGTCGGCTGGAGTGGTGGTTATAACCTCCTCCTCTTCCTCCCCATTCCTCCCCCTCCTTCTTCCCCTCTTTCTCCCCTCCTTCTTATTCTCCACCTTCCTCATCGTCATCTTCCAGATGCTACCTCTTGCAAATGCTTTTGTCAAAGAAATTCTTACCAGAAGGCTCTGTGTGAATAGATTTAAAACAGGGCTGCTTTGCTGGAGGTGGAGTGGAGAGCACCCACCCCCTGCAACCTGTCCTCTTCCCTGCATCTGAGGGATTCTGCATAGACCTGCTTTCAAGGGCTGTGCAGGGAGCATGTATGTGTGCAGGCCTGTCTAGAGGTGTGTATGTGCGTGCTAAGTCACCTCAGTTGTGACCAACTCTGTGACTCTCTGGACTGTAGCCCACCAGGCTCCTCCATCCATGGGATTCTCCAGGCGAGAATACTGGAGTGGGTTGCCATGCCCTTCTCTAGGGATCTTCCCAACCCAGGGATCAAACCTGTGACTCTTATGTCTCCTGCATTGGCAGGCAGCTTCTTCACCACTAGTGCCACCTGGGAAGCCCTGTCTAGAGGCCAGTGGAGATGAAAGTGATTCTCTTGTTCATAAGAATGTAACACGCTCAACAGTAGCACCCTCTTTTCTAAATTACTTGTGTTTTTATTCTGGGCTCCCTAGAACTTGGATTGACTGGTAATCAAGCACATATATGTTTAGTTCTTGCTGAGTTGTTCTCCTATGTGAGGCGTCGGAGAAATATATGGAGCAGTCCTGCCTCTGGAACGTATATAATCTTGTTGGGAAGCCAAGATGGTCACCTTCCTAAGCATGGTTCTAAATGTTTAGGTTTTCATTTCTGATCTCTTGCCTGAACTCCAGGTGTAATACTTTGCCTCTCTCTCTGCCTCCCGGACTGTCTTCTCTTTTTTGGTTGCTCCACTTTCACTGGAAAATTTCTAAACGTGAAGCTATATTGTTTTTCAGAAAACCCAGAAGGTTCACAACGTCAACATCAGAGCTGTCTGGTAAAAGAACAAAGGCACTGGGGAATAGTGGGAGGCAGGTGTTCTGCCCGTAGTCCGAGTCCCTGGTCGGGAAAGAGGACTCCTTGAAACAATGCAACTTGCAATAGGGGAATTTATTACTGACTCGAGCCAGGGCCTCCCGCCCTCACCAAGGGTGTGAGGACGAAAGGCCCCGAGCCCCAGTTCTCTGGGTATTTATTAGGTCAAAAAAAAGCAGCAGGTAGTTGGCGCAAGCAGATTGGTTACACAGTGGGTAGTTGGCGCAAGCGGATTGGTTACACAGTTGCAAGGTAATTTTTGTTGGCCCAACTGGGGCTTTCAGCTTTCCCCTGATAGGTTCCCTTTTTTCTTGCTAGGCATATGTTGATTGGCTGGCTCCAGGTAGCCTGATAATTATGTTACCCCGGGAAACCAGGCCTAGTCCTAATCTAGGCTGCCTGTCGTGGCGTTAGCCGTGACAGTCTCACTGCAGGGAGGATCATCGAAGTGACAAAAGCAACACAAATAATTGGGGAGGCTTACCGTTAAGTACGTGAAGCTGGGGACTTCTCTGGCACTCCGGCTTCCACTGCAGAGGGTGTGGGTTCAATCCCTGGTCAGGGATATAGGATCCCTCATGCCACATGGCATGGCCAAAAAGTTTAAAAAAAAATGAAAGAAAGAGAAATTAAATATATGTGTGTGTGTGTGTTTGTATGTAGGGAGCTTCCCTGGTGGCTCAGATGGTAAAGAATCTGCCTTCAATGCAGGAGACCCTAGGTTGAATCCCCCTTGGGTCAGGAAGATCCCCTGGAGAAGGGAATGGCTACCCACTCCAGTATTCTTGCCTGGAGAATCCCATGGACAGAGAAGCCTGATGGTCTACAGTACATGGGGTCACAGGGAGTCGGACACAACTGAGCGACTAGCACTTCCACTTCTTTATATATATATATATATATATATATATATATATATATATAAAATATATATAACCCATCATATATGACAGGGAATAGGTGTGTCCTGGAGGAATGTATACTAGCATCATTTGACTGGTCTCATGTGTCTTGTCAGTCTCTCTTACCAATGTGATGGTAATTCTCTTTTTTAAAGTGTTTTATATATATGACCTTTAATTGCAAGTCAACAACTGCAGCCTCCATTCAGCCAAAGAAATTGAAATCTGTCCCCAAAATGGAGGGAAGAACGGGCCTTGATGGATTTTCTCAATGATGTACTATGTACACCATCATTCAGAAATGATTTACTATTATTTCTGAGTGATGACTGAGATTTTCAAGAGTCATACTGAACTCATCTGCTTACTTTAAAATGAAAACACTGGCTGCGTTGTGACTTTGTTGAATGTGATTTTGCTGCAGAGGACAGACCGAGGCAGACGGGAGCAGCCATTGCTCAGTGTGAGGGAAAACGCCTAAGAGGACGGCCGACCAGAGGCACGCTGGCCAGCCGCAGCGTGATTTCCTCCCCGGCCAGACACAGACTGAGTTCTGTGTTCAGAGGCAGACTGAATTGAAAAGCCTCCCAAGTCCCTTCCAACTAAACGCTTTATGAGTGTGTGAATATAGGAGTTCCTTTGGAGGTCAGAGAGGTGAGAAATTAAAATTAGAAGGAGTTTTCACAGAGAGGCCTTCCTGATGGAGGAGGTTACTGGGGCTTGCTATGAAGGACTGCTAGGTTGGGGAGATGAGGCAAAGAGAAAAGATTATCTGGGTGTCAAAGGTGTGGAAGAGGCTAGGCAGGTGAAGGGGGATGAAGAGGGCAACTGATGTCGATGGGGGAAGATGCTAGAAAGACTCCCCTTGAGAGAGAGGAGCAGCTGAACTGTGTTTGAGGCAGTGGTGAGCTTAGCGAAAACCTGACAGCTATTCATACATTATCTGATAAACCTGACAGTTGCCTAAGGACATGTGAACTTTGGAGCAGCTCTGAAATGAAGAGGTGGGAAAACTGTATGCTGTGTTAAAGCTTTCCCCCACCCCCAAAGCTGAAGAACTGGGGTTTTCCTAAACACAGGGGCAGGGCTACCACCAGAACTCTCAGTAGGTCCAAGGCCAAGTAACCCACTCTTTTCAGATGTCTCACCCCCTCGTCTATATTGAGATAAATGGGCAGCAGGAAAAATCTGTAAACATCCCAACTAAAGTCAGGACATGACATTTTAAGAACTTTATTTCCCCAGAGAGTTGAAAAGGGTTTTTTTTTTTTTTAATGTCATACAGATTCTTTGTTTGTGAACAAACAAGTACAGAAATGGTACAAGGTTATTTACTACAGAATTGAAAGCAAGCCTGACATGGAATTGTTTCAAAAGGGCCTTTTTGAGTGATTATCCATTTTGTAACTCTACTATTATAGTTATAACATAAATCACATAATTAACCCATTATGGATAACTTGTAGTAGTGTGCAGCTTTAGGCGAGATGTATGTATCCTCTGATCTTTAAATGCCCAATCTCTGATGTCACCAGCCCCACCTGAGCCCTAGGGAAACGGCTGTGCATCTTATACAGGTAACCAGAGAAATACCATAGCGGTCTTTTCAGCAACTCAAAAGCTGTGGTGGTTGTAGGTCATTTGTGTGTCTCTATGTTTTAGTGCTATTGGGTTAAAACTGTGTATGTTAGTTGCTGAGTTGTGTCCAACTCTTTGTGACCCCACAGACTGTAGCCCGCTGGGCTCCTCTGTCCAGGGGATTCTCCAGGCGAAAATACTAGAGAGGGTTCAGTTCAGTTCAGTTCAGTTGCTCAGTCATGTCTGACTCTGCGACCCCATGAATCGCAGCACGCCAGGCCTCCAGGCATTCCCTTTTTCAGGGAATCCTCCTGACCCAGGGATCAAACCCAGGTCCCCCACATTGCAGGCCGAGCCACCAGCCATCCAGTATAACTGTATTTTTACTTTATTCCTTAAATCTGGACAAAGAGAAAGAATACATTCAGAAAATTGGGAGTGGGACAAATAATGTTTCAATCAAATCCACAGAGAACCCTTGAATCAGAAATATCATCCACCTGGAACAGGTTGAATGTTTAAGCCCCAAACAGTCTACTGCTGCCTGGGTGTGAGGAAGACAGTGGTGAGCACAGAGCACTAATCATGGCATTCTTTGCTGGGATAATGAGGCTCCTTAGTAGAATCAAATATCGGCAAATTACAGTCACTCAGAAATAGATGAAGAATTTTGTGGCTTGGATTCTGGTGATACCCAGTATTGTTTCTATTTTCTTACCTTCTACTGTAGAATATTATCTCTCCTTGGGTTCTACTAGTTTATAATTGACCTTGATTTCAAGCAAGCTTTCCAAGACATCGTAGTTTTTCTCCCTCTCTTTTTGAATGTTCATCTGGGTAGGATTTGAATGAGGGGAAAAGGACAATCAAGGAAGAGAAGCAGCCTGAGAAAAGACAGTATATCACCCAAATGAACCTACTGTATAGCAGAGGGAACTCTGCTCAATGTTATATGATAGCCTGGCTAGAAGGGGAGTTTAGGGGGTAATAGATCCATGTACGTGTGTGGCTGAGTCCCTTTGTGGTCCACCTGAAGCTGTCACAGCATTGTTAATTAGCTATTCAGTTCAGTTCAGTTCAGTTCAGTCACTCAGTCGTGTACGACTCTTTGTGAACCCATGGACTGCAGCACGCTGGGCCTCCCTGTCCATCACCAACTCTTGGAGCTTACTCAAACTCACGTCCATTGAGTCGGCAGTGCCATCCAACCATCTCATCCTCTATACGCCAATACAAAATAAAAAGATTTTAAAAAATCACCCCTCCCCACAAAATTATCCCAAGACGGTATATCCATGTGGGAGGGAAACCAGTGGGGGAGCAGCGAGACGGGGACAGCTGGTTCCTCCTGGAGGGGGCGTAATGGAAGGTTAAGGAGAAATAGTTTGGTGGGTGATCTTATATAGCAGTGGACATGCTGGATTATAGACTGGTGGGATGGGGGCCAAAGAGGGGATGACAGGTCACAGGTGGAACATGATAAGGAACAATGTCAGGGAGCTGTAGGGTTGCCAAGTGCAGAGCTAGGGAGCTGACCACAAAACCACCCTCATACTGACCCCAAGTGCAAGTTTGGGGGGACCCAAGGCCAACTTCAGTTTCAATAATTTGCCAGAAAGTCTCACAGAACTTACTGAAAGCTATTGTCCGTGTTAAACCAGGGTGATAACGTATCACAGTGAAACAATACAGATGGAAGTGAACCAAGGGAAGAGATGCACGGGGCAGAGTCCAGAAGAGGTCTGAACCCAGAGTTTCCAACTGGAGTGTGGAACATGTCAACTTTCCCAGGAACAATGTGAGACAATGGGAACAAAGTATTGTTGTTTAGTTGCTCGGTCGTGTCCGGCTCTTTGGGACCCCATGGACTGCAGCACGCTAACCAGCAAAGCTCACCCAAGGCTTCATGTCCAGAATTTTTGTTAGAGCTCAGTTATATAGACCTGAATGGCCACCCACGTTGCTGACTTCAGTATCTAGCCCCTCTGGAGGTCTCACTTGTACCACATGACCCAAAGCCTCCACCCCGAGAGCCACATTGTTGGACAGTGGCCATCAGTCTGATCATACACAACATTTCAAGGGTTCAGAGGTCACCTCCCAAGGGGAAAAGCCAGACCTCCCTTTGGGTATGGTTAATTCTTTACCACACACTGAAGTTACACTCTCTCACCCACTTTTCCCTTCTCCCTCACATTTCTGTCCCTTCCTTCTTCCTTTCTCCAAATCTTTTAAGGTTCAAAACAATCTGTGTCCCAAACACCCTCTTCTCAGCTGCTGTCAGATCAGGCTGCAGTCTGTAGTGATTGGACTGCAAGAAATGAGAACGGGGTCAGTGACATGTCTTTATCCTCATCTTGATTAACTCCATGGAGGGTGCTGGGCAGATCTCATGATGCCCAGTCCCTAGAGAATGTTATCTGCAAGTTCTATTAACTTGGGAAATTACAACAAAGTTTACCTTGGGGGCCAAGGACTAAAAGTCTGCTTTTCTTGGTAACATAGGGACCACCCCTATCTGCCAGGGATGGACTGTTGAAGACTTATTCTGGGGCCAGATATTCTCAAACAATGAGATATCTTAAAAAAAAAAAAAAAAAAAAAAAGTTACCTCAAGAAAAGTGACTCTGTGATTCAGGTCAGGCTGCCTCAAAGCCTTGAGACAGTTCCCTTTAAAACCATCCCAGGCGTCTTTTTGTTTTACCTGTGATTCTTTCTCTTGGTCATCCTTCAGTGAATGCTTAGCCTTGAGAAAGCCTTCTCCAATAATGGGGAGCTATATTCTTCCTAGATCAGCCACCACTTTGAATCATAGCTCATCTTCAGGCTTGCTTAAACATCTCTAGAGATTTCCATGAGGGTTGCCTGCCTTAAACATTTTAAAAAAATTATTGGAAAAAAATAGATTTGGCTCAGCTTTGGGTTTAGGCCTACATTAAAAATGCTAAAGGGTTTTATTTGCAAATAAAATATTTTCCATAAGCACTTATCTAACAAAATCAAACAGCACAAAAATAAGAGGGCTTGAATTGAGAGAAGCGATCATTATTTGCCAAAGGAAACCCTTTCAAATATGCTCATACCTACCCACATCTGCTTTTTGATCTTGGGGCAAAAAACCCTCTTGATTTAAGTGTGTTGCTTCCAGTGCTCTTATATCAGAATTGTGACGTGAAATAAATAGGGAATGTAAACAGCATTATTTAAATATAATGCAATTTGTATCTAAGGTGGTCACGTGTGGTACTTTATCTTATTACTTGAAACTGTAATTTGAAATACTTCATATCCTGTATTTTAAAAACTAACCTAGGGTTTTCTCTGATATTCTAAAAAATCACTATTGTATTTTCATATTGTCATTAACATTGATTTTGCTTCCATTCTAGTGTTCTGCTTTATATATTTTAATTAAATGTTTTGTAGTTTGTACTCGAGCCCTGAGGCAATTTTAACATGAAGCGGACAATTTTATAAATGGAAAAATATAAAATCATACAAAATGATTGGTGTGTTCCCTGCTGTACAGAACATTTAAGAGCCAGAATTCCTACCCCAAAATGTTCCCAGGCTAAGGAAAATCAGATGCTTTTAAAATGTCAAGCTGATGTGTGCAGTCGTGGCCGACTCTGCGACCCCATGGACTGTAGCCCACCAGGTTCCTCTGTCCATGGAATTTTCCAGGCAAGAATACTGGAGTGGTTGCCATTTCCTTCTCCATGGACAAAAGTAAGCTCTTTTATTTGGCCTGAATCTTGGTTTGCTTGATATAGTCATGAGACCTCTTCTCCTTAAAGATGTGTTCCTTCTCGCTGAAGAGAACATAGAAAGATTCATTACATGATTATTCATAATCATTTAAAAATTGGATACAATGTAAGCATCCCAGAATAGGGGGCTGGTTGCATAGTTGTATAGCATGCACCTCATGTAGTAATGCAGAAAAATATTCAGTATGTGTTCAGAGAAAAAAATCAGATTATAATCAGTATACACAGAAAAGTTCTTATTTTATGAAGATAAAGTACATAGAATATGAATAAATAATACATATAGGACTTCCCTGGTGGTCCAATGGTTAAGAATCTGCCTACCAATGCAGGGGCCTGGGTTTGATCCCTGGTCCAGGAGGATCACACATGCCCCGGGGGCAACTCAGCCCGCACACCACAACTGCCGAGTCCACGCTCTACAACAAGAGAAGCCACCGCCGTGAGCAGCCCACACCCTGCAACTAGAGAGTAGCCTGAGTGCAGCAGTGAGGGCCCAGCGCAGCTAAAAGTAAATAAGTGAAAATTAAAAACAAAATACAGATAAACATGCATTGAAAACCCTGACAGGCTGTTTACACCAGATTAGTAATGATCTCTCTGCATGAACTAGACATGGTTTGAAAGATGATAAATCCTTAAATCTTAGAGTTGAAGGGTCTTTTAGGTCATTGAGTTCAGTGACTCATGAAGTCACTGGATAACTCATTCCATTTACAGACTGACCCAAATATTTGGGAGTTCTCTCTTAACTGGAACTCCTACCTGCCTCCCTATAGGTTCCACTAGCTGGGGCCCCCTCTGCCCTCGGGAGACAGGTAGAATAAATCCAATTCCTTACACATCACTGCTCTTCAGTTATTTAAAGACTGCTCTTCCTTCTCCCTAAATCTTCTTTCCTTCAGTGTAACATCCCTAGTTTATTTGATCTTTTTTTGTGGTTTCCTGACCCTTCCATGGCCCTGACACATTTATCTAGAGGTTGTTGGATTGTTGGCATGCCTCTTAAAACAGGTCATCCAGAGCAGACCCAGTGTCCAAGCACCTCGTTGTTGTTGTTTGGTCATTCAGTCGTGTCCGACTTTTTGAGACCCCCACGGACTGTAGCCTGCCAGGCTCCTCTGTCCGTGGAATTTTCCAGGCAAGGATACTGGAGTGGGTAGCCATTTCCTCCTCCATATCATGATTCATTCCGAATGGCTGCTGCAACCTTCCTGTACCATTTTATGTTTGGGTTCTGTGCCTCAAAATCTAACAGCACTTCCTCAAATAAAGTCCCCTTGTCATTTCCTGCAACATGGATCTCTTCAGTTCTCCAGTTACTTTCTCTTGTCTCTCTCCATCCTTTCTCTGGGCCTCCAATTCCATCAGGTCTTCACTCGTAAGCTCCTCATGTTCACAGCAAGGACTTCAGTGATGTCGTCCTCTGGCAGATCTAGCTCCAGCTGATCGCTGAGGGTCACAAAGTTGCTGAAGACCTCTTTGGACTCCTTCTCCACCTCCTCAATTTCATGAAAATTGGGAACAAACTCAGGCAAAAGTTTGGTGATAGCCGTGACCTCACACCAAACAAAGTCAATGTCTTTTATGGCCTTGCAGATGTTTTAGTCTTTCTAAAATTGTCACAAGGTTGTTCTTGATTCATTACTCACCTTTACTGCCTGACAAAAAGTGTGACGTAAATAATATTTTTTGAAAGTCACCATAATTCCCTGCTCCATAGGTTGGATAAGTGACATAGTATTCGGTGTCAGATGCACTATTTTGACATTGGGATGAAAGTCATCTGTGGATGGAGGTAGCCCAGAGCACTGTCAAACAGCAAAAGAATGTTGAATGGAATGTCCTTCTCCAAGTAATATTTCTCTATCCCCAGGATAAAGTGGTGGAAAACCAGTCCTGGAAAATGGCCTGTGTAACCCGGGCTTGAGGCTTCCTTGGTGGCTCAGCAGTAAAGAATCCACCCGCCAATGCAGGAGACATGGATTTGATCCCTGGGTCAGGAAGATCCCCTGGAGAAGGAAATGACAACTCACTCCAGTATTCTTGCCTGGGAAATCCCATGGACAGAAGAGCCTGGCGGGCTGCAGTCCATGGGGTCACAAACAGTTAGGTATGACTTAGTGACTAAACAACAACTCAGACTTTGGGGTTACACTTCACACAACAGGAAGAGAGCCCTTGGCTATGTTTCTAAGGGCTCTTGGGTTCTCTGAATGATAAACTAAGAGAGGCTTCAGCTTCATATCACCAGAAGCATTGCCACCAAACAGAGTTAGCCTATCTTTTGCTGTTTTATAGCCTGGTATCAACTTTTCCTCCTCACTGATGTAACTTCAGTTTGACATCCTCTTCCAGTGCAGTCCTGTCTCATCTGTACTAGAAACCTGCTCAGGTAAATACACGCCTTTGTCAATAATTTCTTGAAGAAGTTCAGGAAATTCCCGGCATCTACCATATCTGCACTCATTACCTTGCCACTTACTTTTACATTGTGAAGGTTGACTCTAGCCTTGAACCCATAAAACCTGCCACGACTGGCATTAAAGGATACACTGTCTGATTCTTCTCCATGTCTCTTCTTCAGATCTTCAGAGGCTTTTAGCTTTCTCTTGAATCAGCATTAATCTGAGCAAGACTCAACTCTGATGCTGATCCTGCATCCACACATTGAGAAGTTTCTTCATCTCCTTGATTTTCCATGTTTCTTTGATATTATTGTCAACATTACTGGCACAGCAGACTTCATGTGTTCCTTGATCTTGTCCTTGTTCCTTAGAATTGTGCTGATGGTTGAATGATTCATGTTATAAGAATGAGCAATGTCTACCATCTTTTTGCCTCACTCCATTCTCTCAATTATTTTTACTTTTGTTTCCATCGTTATCACTTGGCATTTCTTAGCAGCATAAGTTTCATCATCTCTGCTTTTATGCTTGCTTCCAGACATCCTGGGCTTGATAGTGTACTCTATACAGTTCTCTACAGTAGAGTACTTAGAAGTACAACTACTTGTAGAGGATGCGCCCCTGTGACATTGTATGCCAGACACGTGAGCTAATTTACATGATTGGATATGCCCACACGTGTTCCTGTCTTTGAAAGTTCAAAACTTGAAGGGTAGTATGTAGGGGACTTACTGTAGTGAGTTTTTACCACATGTTGGACACTTAGTTTGATACAGATCCTGAAATGAACTCTAAAAAATTCGGAGTTTAGAAAAGTGATGCAATGACCAACTAAACCACTTAAATACAAAAAATTGATAAAACTTTCACATGGAAATGATGCCTGACTAGCCAAGGAAATTCACAGGATGGGTAGACCACTTCTGAAGGGAGTGCATTTGAACTGTTGTTCTTGTTCAGTCGCTAAGTTGCATCTGACTCTTTGCGACCCAATGGACTGTAGCCCGGCAGGCTCCTCTATCCGTGAATTTCCGTGAATACTGGAGTGGGTTGCTGTGTCCTTCTCCAGAGGATCTTCCCAACCCAGCAATCAAACCCAGGGATTGAACTGCCTGCATTGCAAGCAGATTTCTTTACCACTGAGTCAGTTAGGAAATCCTCAGTTCAATTAGGGGTATTCAAAATTGCACTCAAAGAACTGGACTTCTTTTGGGTCTGGGGTGGCAATTGAAAGGGAGAATACATTTCTAGTGAAAGACTCTGGGTGAATAAAGGCAGGAATATGGAAAAGCATGAATGTCCAGGTAATGTTGGGTGGTGCCTTTTGCTGGGAGCTTAGGTTACTGGTAGAGAAAGCTGAGGCCAGGAAGACAGACTAGAACCATCCTGGGAAGAGTCTTAAAGGCTGGTCTGATGAACTTATATTTAAATTTTGAAGATCTATCACTTTTTCTCTCATTTTTATTACATACATGAATGACATTTTTATTATTTATTTTTTGCAAAACACTTGTGGAATTACTACCCATTACTATCCCAGGATATTTGTAAAGTAGTGAAAAATTACTATACAAGGCCCATGTGTTGAAATAATATCTTAGGCTATGAAAAGTAAGTGAACTCTGGTATATGGTGGCATGAATGTATTTTATAGTCTGAAAAATTGTGTTTCTGAGCTTTGAACTATTTTCAATTTCCTATTATTTTGAAATTATAGACTGCAGTGAACTAGCTTACAAATTTCTATTTCTGTTCACTTTAAAGAATGAAAAAAGAAAAGAAAAATTTTCCCTGTGGGCTTTATCAAAAGTCTGTGAATTGGCAGAGGCTATGAAACACAAGAAATTTGAAGAACAAATTTGAGTAAACTTACCTCCAGTCTTTAATAAATATCTGAATGAAAATACCATAAATATGGTTTCTTCCAAAAATATGTTAATAATTATCCATTTCTAGAATGAAACATTAGTTTCCTAAAAGGTGCTAATTTGTCTTCCTAAACAAAAGACTGAATTGATTGTTTCGCATCACCAGATAAAAGGAAATTTCCATTTAGAGGATTTTCAAAAGCAAATAGACCAGTTGATGTTTCCAAATATAGAACTATATGTGTTATATTGACTTCTCCTAACAACCAGTTTTCTGGTTTAGCTTCTGAAATGTTCTGCACATGGACAATCTTTTGAAAGTATGTATTTGGTAATGAGTATCGTACTACTATTCTCTGCATGAGTAGATATGAAACCCAATATGATTTCAGAATTGGCCAACTTTACCAAGGAAACACGTAGGTTTCCATGGTTCCAGAGAATCAATAGTGCCCTCTAAAGGAAATCCATGTGAGGTACATTCCATATCCAGGTTTAATTCAGCAGCCATTCTGCTAAAATGTTACTCAATTGTAAATCCAAAAATGAATTCAAAGGTATAAAAAGAATGCAGTCCAGCCCTTGTCATAAGTATCTTAGGGAGCTGCCCACCCCCAATTCAGGACTGTTGGAGCAGAAAGACCATTCTTCTGCTCACTGTGATCTGTTATCACCATCCAGATGGAAGGTTCCCAGAAAGGGAAAAAGTGACAATTTCTGCAGGGAATCCAGGTATGTGTCTTGGGTGGGAAGGTGTGCTACCTGGAAGGAAAAAGTGTGTAGGACTGAGTTCCAAAGAAGCCTCATCAGCTTTTTGCCCTGGGCCAACTCATAGAACCTGTATATTGGGAAGACAGCCAAATCAGCTGAATTCAAAGGGGACAGGCAGTCTTGTCTGGCTAAAACATACATAAATTAAAAGAAAATAGTGATATGAAACATTTATGGATTTGTATCTGTCCATCTAATTTTGTGATTTAATCTTTCATCTTTCCTCTATCTTGCATGATACACAGAGAATTAGTCACAAATGACTTGATAATGTTACAAGAAATATTGGGCACAATTTTGTATTGTTACTATTGATTAGGAATGGGATAAGCTTTGGAGATTAATATCTGCCCTAGAGACATTAAAAGTCAATAAGTACAGGAGATGTTAATCCCAGATATAAATTGCTGAAGCAGGTTATTGTCATAATGAGATGGCTGAGGATAAAGTTCAAAATATTTCATTTCTTCTGTGGCCAAAACTACACATAGAGAGCGTTATGTATGTTTTCAAAACTTTGCTTCAGTCTTTTTTTTAATTTATTTTTTATTGAAGGATAATTGCTTTACAGAATTTTGTTGTTTTCTATCAAACCTTAACCTGAATCAGCCATAGGTATGCATATATCCCCTCCCTTTTGAGCTTCCCTCCCACCTCCCTCCCCATCTCACCCCTCTAGTTTGATACAGAGACCCTGTTTGAGTTTCCTTAGCCATACAGCAAGTTCCCATTGACTGTCTATTTTACATACTGTAATATAAGTTTCCAAGTTACTCTTCCCATAAATCTCACCCTCTCCTCCCCTCTCCCCATGTCCACAAATCTATTCTCTATGCCTGTTTCTCCATTGCTGCCCTGTAAATAAATTCTTCACTACCATTTTTCTAGATTCCATATATATGCGTTAGAATATGATATTTATCTTTCTCTTTCTGACACACTTCACTCTGTATAATAGGGTCTTGTTCATCCACCTCATTAGAACTCAAAGGCATTCCTTTTTATGGCTGAGTAATATTCCTTTGTGTATATGTACCAAAATTTCTTTATCCATTCATCTGTCGATGGATGTCTAGGTTGCTTCCATGTTCTGGCATTTGTAAATAGTGCTGCAGGGAACAATGGGATACATGTGTCTCTTTCAATTTTGGTTTCCTCAGGGTGTATGCCTACGAGTAGGATTGCTGGGTCATATGGTGGTTTTATTCCTAGTTTTTTAAGGAATCTCCATACCGTCTTCCATAGTGGCTGTATCAATTTACATTCCCACCAACAGTGCAAGAGCATTCCCTTTTCTTCACACCCTCTCCAGCATTTATTGTTTGTAGACTTTTTGATGATGGCCATTCTGACCAGTGTCAGATGATATCTCATTGTAGTTTTGGTTTGCATTTCTCTAATAATGAGTGATATTGAGCATCTTTTCATGTGTTTGTTAGCCATCTGTATGTCTTCTTTGGAGAAATGTCTGTTTAGGTGTTTCCCCCACTTTTTGATTGGGTTGTTTGTTTTTCTGGTATTGAGTTGTATAAGCTGCTTGTATATTTCGGAAATTAATCCTTTGGCCATTGTTTCATTTGCTATTATTTTCTCCCATTCTGAGGGCTGTCTTTCACCTTGTTTATAGTTTCCTTTGCTGTGCAAAAGTTTTTAAGTTTAATCAGGTCCCAATTGTTTACTTTTATTTTTATTTCCGTTATTCTAGGTGGTGGGTCATAGAGGATCTTGCTTTGATTTATGTCATTATGTATTCTGCCTATGCTTTCCTCTAAGAGTTTTATAGTTTCTGGTCTTACATTTAGGTCTTTAACCCACTTTGAGTTTATCTTTGTGTATGGTGTTAGGAAGTGTTCTAATTTCATTCTTTTACATGTAGCTGTCCAGATTTTCCAGCACCATTTATTGAAGAGGCTGTCTCTGCCCCATTGTATATTCTTGCCTCCTTTGTCAAATATAAGGTACCCATAGGTGCATGGATTTATTTCTTGACTTTCTATCTTGTTCCATTGTTCTATATTTCTGTTTTTGTGCCAGTACCATACTGTCTTGATGACTGTAACTTTGTAGTATAATCTGAAGTCAGGAAGGTTGATTCCTCCAGCTCCATTCTTCTTTCTCAAGACTGCTTTGGCTGTTTGTGGCCTTTTGTGTTTCCATATGAATTGTGAAATTTTTTGTTCTAGTTCTGTGAAAAGTGCCATTGGTAATTTGATAGGGATCACACTGAATCTGTAGATTGCATTTGGTAGGATAGTCATTTTCACAATATTGATTCTTCCTAACCAGGAACATGGAATATTTCTCCATCTGTTTATGTAGTCTTTGATTTCTTTCATTAGTGTCTTATAATTTTCTGTGTGCAGTTCTTTTGCCTCCTTGCTGCTGCTGCTAAATCGCTCAGTCGTGTCTGACTCTTAGCGACCCCATGGACTGCAGCCTACCAGGCTCCTCCATCCATGGGATTTTCCAGGCAAGAGTACTGGAGTGGGGTGCCATTGCCTTCTCCTTTGCCTCCTTAGGTGAGTTTATTCCTAGATATTTAATTCTTTTTGTTGCAATGGTGAATGGGATTGATTCCTTAATTTCTCTTTCTGATTTTTCATTGTTATTATATAGAAATGCAAGTGATTTCTGTGTATTGATTTTGTATCCTGCAACTTTGCTAAATTCGCTGATTAGCTCTAATTTTCTGATAGTATCTTTAAGGTTTTCTATGTACAGTATCATGTCATCTGCAAATAGTGAGAGCTTTACTCTTTCATTTCCAATCTGAATTCCTTTTGTTTCTTTTTCTTCTCTGTTTGCTGTAGATAAGACTTCCAGAACTATATTGAATAATAGTGGGGAAAGTGGGCTCCCTTGTCTTGTTCCTGATCTTGGGGAGAATGCTTTCAGTTTTTCACCATTGAGAATAATGTTTGCTGTAGGCTTATATATGACCTTTACTATTTTGAGGTAGGTTCCTTCCATGCCCATTTTTTGAAGAGTTTTAATCACAAATGGGTGCTGAATTTTGTCAAGGACTTTTTCTGCATCTATTGAGAGTTTATCATGTGGTTTTTATCTTTCATGATTGATTTCCATTTTTTGAAGAATCCTTGCATCTCTAGAATAAACCAAACTTGATCATGGTGTTTGAGCTTTTTGGTGTGTTACTGAATTCTGTTTGCTGAAATTTTGTTGAGGATTTTTGCATCTATGTTCATCACTGATATTGATCTCTAGTTTTCCTTTTTTGTGTTGTCTTTGTCTGGTTTTGATATCAGGGTGATGGTGGCCTTGTAGAGTTTGGAAGTGTTCCTTCCTCTGCAATTTTTGAAAGAGCTTTAGAAGGGATAGGCATTAGCTCTTCTCTGAATGTTTGATAGAATTCTCCTGTGAAGCCATCTGGTCCTGGGCTTTTGTTTTCTGGGAGATTTTTGATCACAGTTTCAGTTTCAGTGCTTGTAATTGGGTTGTTCATAATTTCTATCTCTTCCTGATTCAGTCTTGGAAGATTGAACTTTTCTAAGAACCTATCTATTTCTTCCAGGTTATCCACTTTATTGCCATATAGTTGTTCATAATAATCTCTTATAATTCTTTTTATTTCTGCATTATCTGTTATAACCTCTCCTTTTTCATTTCTAATTTTGCTGATTTCTTTTCTCTTTTTTTCTTGATGAGTCTGGTCAAAAGTTTGTCAATTTTGCTTATTGTCTCAAAGAACCAGCTTTTAGTTTTATAATCTTCACTATTGTTTCTTTCATTTCTTTTTCTTTTATTTCTGCTCAGATCTTTATGATTTCTTTCCTTGTACTATTCTTGGGGTTTTTTGTTCTTCTTTTTCCAGTTGTTTTAGGTGTAAAGTGAGGTTGTCTATTCAATGTTTTTCTTGTTTCTTGAGGTAGAATTGTATTGATATAAACTTCCCTCTTAGAACTGCTTTTGCTGCATCCCATAGGTTTTGAGTTGTCGTATTTTCATTGTCATTTCTTTCTAGAAATTTTTTTATTTCTCTTTTGATTTCTTCAGTAACCTGTTGGTTATTTAGAAATGTATTGTTTAATGTTCATGTGTTTGTGTTTCTTATAGTTTTTTTCTTGTAATTGATATCTAGTCTCAAAGCGTTGTGGTCAGAGAAGATGCTTGATATGATTCCAACTTTTAAAAATTTACTGATGTTTGATTTGTGACCCAAGATGTGGTCTATCCTGGAGAATGTTCCATGTGCACTTGAGAAGAACATGTATTCTTCTGCATTTGGATGGAATGTCCTGAATATATCAATGAGATCCATCTCATCTAATGTATCATTTAAGATTTGTGTTTCCTTATTAATTTTCTGTTTTGATGATCTGTCCATTGGTGTGAGTGGGGTGTTAAATTCTCCTACTTTTATTGTGTTACTGTCAATTTCTCCTTTTATGTCTGTTAGTGTTTGTCTTATGTATTGAGGTGCTCCTATGTTGGGTACATAGATATTTACAATTGTTATGTCTTCCTCTTGGATTGATTTCTTGATAATTAATAGTGTCCTTCTTTATCTCTTGTAATCGTCTTTATTTTAAGGTCTATTTTGTCTGATATGAGGATTGCTACTCCAGCTTTCTTTTGCTTCCTATTTGCATGGAATATATTTTTCCATCCTCTTACTTTCAGTCTATATGTGTCTTTAGATTTAAAGTGGATTTCTTGTAGACAGCATATATATGTCCTGTTTTTGTATCCATTCAGCCAACCTGTGTCTTTTGGTTGGAGCATTTAATCTATTTACATATAAAGTAATTATTGATATATATATTCCTATTGCCATTTTCTTAATTGTTTGGGGTTGATTTTGTAGATCTTTTTCCTTCTCTTGTATTTCTTGACTATATAAGTCCCTTTAACATTTGTTGTAAAGCTGGTTTGGTGGTACTGAATTCTCTTAACTTTTGCTTGTCTGAAAAGCTTTTTATTTCTGCATCAATTTTGAATGAGATCCTTGTCAGGTATAGTAATCTTTGTTATAGATTTTTCCTGTTCAGTACTTTAAATATATCCTGCCATTCCCTTCTGGCCTGCAGAACTTCTGTTGAAAGATCAACTGTTAAGCATATGGGATTTCCCTTGTATGTTACTTGTTGCTTTTCCCTTGCTGCATTTAATATTCTTTCTTTGTGTTTAGTCTTTGTTAGTTGGATTAGTATGTGTCTTGGCGTGTTTCTCCTTGAGTTTATCCTGTATGGAACTCTTTGCACCTCTTGGACTTGATTGACTATTTCCTTTTCCATGTTGGGGAAATTTTCAGCTCTAAACTCTTCAAAAATTTTCTCACACCCTTTCTTTTTTACTCTTCTTCTTCTGGGACCTCTATAATTCAAATGTTGGTGCATTTGATATTATCCCAGAGGTCTCTGAGACTATCCTCAGTTCTTTTCATTCTTTTTACTTTATTCTGCTCTTCTGAAGTTGTTTCCACCATTTTATCTTCCAGCTCACTAATTCATTCTTCTGCTTCAGATATTCTGCTATTGATTCCTTCCAGAGTATTTTTAATTTCAGTAATTGTGTTGTTTTTCTCTGTATGTCTATTCTGTAATTCTTCTAGATCTTTGTTAATTGATTCTTGCATTTTCTCCACTTGGTTTTCAAGGTTTTTGATCATCTTTACTACCATGCTTCTGAATTCTTTTCCAGGTACTTTGCCTATTTCCTCTTCATTTATTTGGACTTCTGTGTTTCTAATTTGTTCCTTCATTTATGCAGTATTTCTCTGCCTTTTCATTTTATATATATATATATATATATATATATTCACTTATTGTATTTGAGGTCTCCTTTTTCCCAGCTTCAAGGTTGAATTCCTTCTTCCTTTTGGTTTCTGCCCTCCTACGGTTGGTCCAGTGGTTTGTGTGAGCTTCGTATAGGCTGAGATTTGTGCTGACCTTTTATTTGTTTGCTTGTTTGTTTTTCCTCTGATGGGCAAGGCTGAGTGAGGTGGTAATCCTGTCTAATGATGATTGGGTTTGTATTTTTGTTTTGTCTGTTGTTTAGATGAGGTGTCTTGTACAGGGTGCTACTGGTGGTTAGGTGATGCCAGGTCTTGTATTCAAGTGGTTTCCTTAGTGTGAGTTCTCACTATTTGATACTCCCTGGGGTTAGCTCTCCGGTAGTCTAGGATCTTGGAGTCAGTGCTTCCACTCCAAACGCTCAGGGCTTGATCTTTTCATTGTCTTCCTTGCAGAGTGCACTCCTGTCCCAAGGCCACACCTCTCTTATGCACATGAGTGGGTCCTTGCTCTCTCGCTCACAAATGCACTATGCAACTTGCTGCTTCAGTCTTCATGTTCAGTTTTGTCAGACAATAAAGATCACGGTGAGGTTGGCACTCAGCACATACACCTTTAGCAGGTGAGATATGGAACATCGAAACATAAGACTGCATTGAGTCTCCCACTGACCTTGTGATGTAAGTAGGTCAACTATTACAATAACAGAACCTATTATATGAAAGAAACCTCATAAGCATTTAATTTTTCATGATCCTTTTTGCTACTTATTGATTAAAATATTAAAACACCTGGAGATATGTGAGGTTAAAGATGAAAGGAAATTAAAAATCTGCTAAGATGATCCATCAGCCACAGCAGGGCTGTCCCCCACCTTTGGGGCTGTTCAGGAAGAGATGGCTATCGTTAGTAGTAAGTGTGTATGCTTAGTCGCCCAGTTGTGTCTGATTCTTTGTGACCCCATGGACCACAGCCCACCAGGCTCCTCTCTCCATGGGAATTCTCCAGACAAGAGTACTGGAGTGGGTTGCTGCGCCCTCCTCCAGGGGATATTCCCAACCCAGGGATCAAACCCAGGTCTCTCACATTGCAGGCAGATTCTTTACCAACTGAGCCACCAGGGAAGCCCGTGGTTAGTAGAGCAAGTACCATCTTAATTAGATGTGACTCATTTGCCTGGAGAATTACAGCAATTAGAGTCATTCTTAGCAGGTTCCCCAAACTACGACTGAAGCTAAAAGGTATATCATCAGAGCAGCAGGTGTGTGGAAGTTACCAGGAGCCAATTGCTCTGGAGCCAATTACAGCACTACATTGACTCACAGGCCTCCTAGAATGCATTTGAACTTCACAGGCTAGAGTTAAAGGGGGTTTTAAGTGTTCATTTCAGTTTCCCTTCCAAATAGCTCTTGGAAAAGGCAGATTCTGGAAACTATAGATTTCTTTAAATCTCCAGGGCAGGAGGTTACACAAAATCCTCTCCTCCTATGACTTATCCTTTTCAACTTGGAGGCTATTTTAATGTAGGTGCTGAAGATGTACTTCTAAGGTTATATCACCACCACCACCCAACACAATAGCTGGCAGGGCCCGGATCACAGAGCTCCCTGGTTCTGACTGCCCATCTCAGTGTGGGGTGGGATGTGGGCGGCCTTCTCCCAGCATTTTCAGAACTCTTTCCTGGAACCAAGCCTCCACTTAGGGGAAAAACAAAATGGCTCTTGATGGAGTTTCTGCTCATGGGGGTTTCTGGATGGGTGAGCAAGAAAGCTTCTAACCTAGAAACAATCTAAGTACAACTGAGGGTCAGAAGCTGTCTGCCTTCAGTGCCTTGGCCAGTGAACAGAAGCAGTACTTTTTCTTTTAACATTTATTTGGCTCTGCTGGGTCTTAGTTGCAGTGTGAAGGCTCTTTCAGTTGTGGCACATGGAAACAGTTTTTAGTTGCAACAAGTGGGAACTAGTTTTCTGACCAGATACTGAACCAGGCCCTGTGCATTGGGAGCATGGAGTCTTAGCCACTGGACCCGGGAAGTCCCCAGTAATTTCTGTTTTATGCACTAAACTCTGTCTGAGGTCAGAGCCTACAGCCCTGGGCAGGGAGGGTGGGAGAGGGGGCTGGTAAGTTACTATGTGTGTTACTCACTCAGTCGTGTCTGACTGTATGACCCCATGGACTCAGCCCATCAGGCTTCTCTATCCGTGGAATTCTCCATCTGAGAGTGCTGAAGTGGGTTGCTATTCCTTTCTCCAGGGGATCTTCCTGACTCAGAGATAGAACCTGGGTCTCCTGCATTGCAGGTAAGCTCTCTACCATCTGAGCCACCAGGGAACCCCCATGCTACTGACTCCATAACCGCTGGGAGTGGTTCTTCCCACTGCCACACACCAGCTCTGCCTTGTCTTGTGAATGATTATTATTATACTGCTTGGTATGGTTGTCCTGCTTGAACATGGCATGGATTGCAACTCCACAAGGTAAAAGAGCAAAGATTATTATCCCCACCGCACTGCTAGGAAACCAAGGTGGAAATGAAATGATTGGGTCTGAGGACACTTGACCGGCTGACCACCCTTGGCTCCACTGTGTGAGCTGTGCTCTCTGCTTTCTGTCGTATACCCATCCTCTTTCTTTCCTGCAGTTGATTTCCACGACACAATCTGAAAAATGAACTAACACTAAGGAGAAGACATTGATGCAATCTGAAAAAGGAACTAACACTAATGAGAAGAGATCAGAAGTAACTCCACCTTGGTCTCCCCTCTCTAAGATCTTTCTGGAGACAGTATCTTGAAGTGTTCACTCTCTGGGTAAGAATTTGGGGCTGAAAAGGACAGCATTTTCTTGTGGCTTTTAGGGGTAGGTGATGAAAAGCAGTGAGTAAATGTGCACCTTTTCAGATCCCTTGTAGGATGTTCAGGAATACATCACAGGTCTTTTGGCTGTTCAAGAAAACTGACCCTGATACTAGGATTTTGCCCTGTGTTGGGCTAGGAGTACAGAGTGATAGGGTGTGGGCGCTACATCAGTTAGATAAAGGATTGTGTCCTGTGTATACGGGAATCTTCTGCCAGAACACCATAGTCATTCAATTATAGAATGATAGAATCATTCATGATGTTTCTTGTGAATAATGGGGCAATTATTTTCACACATTTTACGTCTGTTTTGCTGGATTTGTGCATTGCTTTGGTGACCAGAAGAGTAGGAACAGTTTGGGATAGATTTGAAGTACAGTGAGAAAGGATGGAGGCTTCCCAGGGTTGTTAGTTGTAAAGAATCCTGCCAATGCAGGAGACACAGGAGATGTGGGTTCAATCCCTGGGTTGGGAAGATCCCCTGGAGGAGGAAATGGCAACTTGTTCCATTCTTGCCTGGAGAATCCCATGGACAGAAGAGCCTGGCGGGCTACAGTCTGTAGGGTCACACAGAGTCGGCCACAACTGAGCAACTGAGCACACACATGCAAGACAGGATGAGGAAGGAAGAGCTGGTAGGGGTCAGTGGGCCTGTTACCTAAATGAGCCTTGGTTCAGAATATGCACTGCTAACAGAACTGCTTTCTGAGCCTGCTGATAAAGAGAATGCAGATAAACCCTGAGGACATTTTTGCAGTTGTACAGGTTACAGGGTCAATCCCTGGAGGCATTTGGCCTCCATTAGACTGGCTCACCCCAGTTGTCTAAGATTCCACTGGTCAGGAACCCATCAGTTTCCTGAATTCCAAAGACTAGAAAGCTAAAGATGACATTCCCCAGACTTGCATATACCTAGGGTTTTGGATCGGAGAAGGCAATGGCACCCCACTGTAGTACTCTTGCCTGGAAAATCCCATGGATGGAGGAGCCTGGAAGGCTGCAGTCCACGGGGTCACTAAGAGTCAGACACGACTGAGCGACTTCACTTTCACTTTTCACTTTCATGCCCTGGAGAAGGAAATGGCAACCCACTCCAGTGTTCTTGCCTGGAGAATCCTAGGGACGGGGGAGCCTGGTGGGCTGATGTCTATGGGGTCGCACAGAGTCGGACACGACTAAAGCGACTTAGCAGCAGCAGCAGGGTTCTGGATGCAATGAAGTGAAAACTACCTTCTCTCAGTTTGGGGCACTTTGTTTTTTCCTGCTGGCAGCCAAGGCTGTGGAAACCCTACGTGCAGCTTCCAGTTACTGCTGAGGCAGCAGGAACTGAACTCCGGGCTCCAGTGTCCAGCAATCGTGGTGACGGTATTCCAGTACCAGCTTTTAATTCCCTGACTGCAGCAGCAGTAACTCGGTCCTTTGTTTTTTGTTTTCCTTTCTTTTTTTTTTTTTTAAATGTGGACCATTTTTTTAAAGTCCTTATGAATTTGTTACAGTACTGCTTCTGTTGTTTATGTCCTGATTTTTTTTACTGTGAGGTCTGTGGGATCTTAGCTCCCAACCAGGGATCGAACTGCACTTACTGTTTTGGAAGACAGAGTCTTAACCACTGGACCACCAGGGAAGTCCCTGATAATGCATTCTTGAAGTCAGAGGGAGCCCCTGACTGTGTGTGATGATGAGTCAGGCAGTGTTTTGGGAATGAGTTGTAGGAGTCCAGTTCAGGAGAACCTCGTTCCTCCAATTCTTCTATTTTCATAAGCACTTTATATGTGCTATGCTTAGTCACTCAGTCATGTCCAACATCATGACCCCATGGACTGTAGCCCGCCAGGCTCCTCTGTCCGTGGGATTCTGCAGGCAAGAATACTGGAGTGGGTTGCTATGCCCTCCTCCAGGGGATCTTCCCAACCCAGGGATCGAACCCAGGTCTCCTGCATTACAGGTGGATTCTTTACCATCTGAGCCACCAGGAAAGCCCAAGCACTTCATTCCCAGTGTTAAATCCTTTCTGTTCAAAGTCTCTAGAGTGGTTTCTGTCTTACGCTAAACTCAGATACGCTGAGTACCAGGAAAAATAGGAGACGCTGTCAGTAAACGTGGCCTGCTGACATTTTAATTTCAGTAATGAAGAAAGAAAATCTAGGCAAAAAAAGAAGTTACTAAGGGGAGGAGATTTGAATTAGAATAATAGTTCTCTCTAATACTAAACAGCAAGAGAATTGGAGTGGTGTCAAGTTTTGGAAATGACGTATGTTCCATGTAAAGATTCATAATATGTAATTGCACAGTACAGACTCTGAGAAGCTTACAATAAAGAAGCATGCTTAATTTTGTTGACCCTGGTATTTCCCAAACTCATTCAGAATGACAGTCATTATTTGGGAAATGCCAGTGCACTTCAATTTGATGTAAAAAATATAGTCCTAGTAACTATTCTTAAAGCAACTTAGTATTTATAGTACCTTAGTAGGGAAATATTTGAGGCACCAAAAAAATCAGAATTTAAAAAGCAGAGACAGTATTTAGAAGAAAAGTCAGCAAACAGTAAAACCAATAAAATAGTCTAAATAATTGTTAATATGGTTGCTAAACTTAAAATGCACATTAAGCAAAAACCTTGAAAGATAAAGTAAGATAATAATAACAGTATAAGTTTAAAATCCTATAATACTTCAACAAAAAACTAAAAAGTGGGAAAGGAGGAATGAACTTTAGTTCAGTCACTCAGTTGTGTCCAACTCTAAGCGACCCCATGAACTGCAGCATGTCAGGCTTCCCTATCTATCACTAACTCCCGATCCTTGCTCAAACTCATGTCCATCCATCCATCTCATCCTCTCTTGTCCTCTTCATACTTTGGCCACCTGATGCAAAGAACTGACTCATTGGAAAGACCCTGATGCTGGGAAAGATTGAAGGCAGGAGGTGAAGAGGAGGAATGAAGAAAGTATGCTAATTTTTATATTCTACACTGATTAGATTCATTCTTGATGCTAAAAAGAAAATTTACAGAATAAATATTTCATACACATAAAAACATACATACATACACAGTTAATGCTAAAGTAACAGCAAAGTATTAGTATTAATAGCTTTCAGATAAGGAGAGAAAGAAAGCCTAATAGAGAAAAAGCACCAAGAAATTCTAGCATTATTAAACAGATGTAAAATAAAAGTGGATAATGACAATCGTAAGTGTAAAAACCGAAAACACACTGGTTTTTAAAGAAATCCAGCTATATGCTTTTTATAAGTAATCAATCAAAGGGATAAACAAAGATATCATAAGAAATGCACACCATAAAGAAGTTGAAGGTCTTGATATCAACACCCCATATATAAAACTCAAGGTAAAACAATAATTATCTGGAGAAAAGGGAGATTTTAATATTGTTGAAAATTGCACAATGATGACCAGAAGGAGAGATGCCATTTTCTCCCTCCCTATATAGAAGCGCCCGACCTCCCAGAAGGACTTTGTCCTTTGCTTTCTGATGTCCCTTCCAAGGGATGGCTTCTGTGATCTGTGAAATCAGACAAGGATCAGTGTACGCTCATGAACTCCTCTCTGGGCACAATTTCTTAGAGCTACCTACCTAAAACTGTAAAGAGTTCCACTTGGAAGTCTCCCTGGACCATAGAATGATTCCATTAGCCAGTGGCTTTGGGGAAACCTTGCCATGTCCCCACTGAAGCCACTAGAATGAACAGTGAAGCAGTATGCTTGCTCTGCAGACCCAGATTTGATGTCTGCTCCCTGCCATGCTCTGCCAACTTCACTATACAAAATCACCCCAACAATATAGAAATCCTGGGGCTACTGCCTTTCGCATTCTGACTACTCCATTCAGCTCAGTTCAGTTCAGTCTTTCAGTCACGTCCAACTCTGCGACCCCATGGACTGCAGCACGCCAGGCCTACCTGTCCATCACCAACTCCTGGAGTTTACTCAGACTCATCTTCATTGAGTCGGTGATGCCATCCAACTATCTCATCCTCTGCGTTCCCTTCTCCTCCTGCCTTCAGTCTTTCCTGGTTTCAGGGTCTTTTCCAATGAGTCAGCTCTTCACATCAGGTGGTGAAAGTTTTGGAGTTTCAGCTTCAGCATCAGTCCTTCCAATGAACATTCAGGACTGATCTCCTTTAGCATGGACTGGTTGAATCTTCTTGCAGTCCAAGGAAGTCTCAAGAGTCTTCTCTAACACCACAGTTCAAAAGCATCAATTCTTCAGTGCTCAGCTTTCTTATAGTCCAACTCTCACATCCATACATGACTACTGGAAAAACCATAGCCTTGATGAGACAGACCTTTGTTGGCAAAGTAATGTCTCTGCTTTTTAATATGCTATCTAGGTTCATCATAGCTTTTCTTCCAAGGAGTAAGCGTCTTTTAATTTCATGGCTACAATCACCATCTGCAGTGATTTTGGAGCCCCCCAAATTAAAGTCAGCCACTGTTTCCATTGTTTCCCCATCTATTTCCCATGAAGTGATGGGACCAGATGCCATGATCTTAGTTTTCTGAATGTTGAACTTTAAGTCAACTTTTTCACTCTCATCTTTCACTTTCATCAAGTGGCTCTTTAGTTCTTCACTTTCTGCCATAAGAGTGGTGTCATCTGCCTATCTGAGGTTATTGATATTTCTCCCAGCAATCTTGATTCCAGCTTGTGCTTCACCCAGCCCAGCATTTCTCATGATGTACTCTGCATATAAGTTTAATGAGCAGGGTGACAATATACAGCCTTGACATACTCTTTTTCCTATTTGAAACCAGTCTGTTGTTCCATGTCCAGTTCTAACTGTTGCTTCCTGACCTGCATACAGATTTCTTAAGAGGCAGGTCAGGTGGTCTGGTATTCCCATCTCTTTGAGAATTTTCCAGTTTATTGTGATCCACACAGTCAAAGGCTTTGGGATAGTCAATAAAGCAGAAATAGATGTTTTTCTGGAACTCTCTTGCTTTTTCACTGATCCAGCGGATGTTGGCAATTTGATCTCTGGTTCCTCTGCCTTTTCTAAAACCAGCTTGAATATCTGGAAGTTCATGGTTCACGTATTGCTGAAGCCAGGTTTGAAGAATTTTGAGCATTACTAGCATGTGAGATGAGTGCAATTGTGCGGTAGTTTGAGCATTCTTCGGGATTGCCTTTCTTAGGGATTGGAATGAAAACTGACCTTTTCCAGTCCTCCGGCCACTGCTGAGTTAATGACTAAATGAAGTCAGTAAGTAGTGGAAATAATTTGGCTAGAAGTGAAAGTGTTAGTTGCTCAGTCCTGTCCAACTGTTGTCAACCCCATGGACTTGTAGCCCGCCAGGCTCCTCTATCCATGGAATTCTCCAGGCAAGAATACTAGAGTGCATTGCCACTCCCTTCTCCAGGGGATCTTTCTGATCCAGGGATCGAACCCTACGTCTTCTGCATTGCAGGTGGATTCTTCACCATCTGAGCTACCAGGGAAGCCCAGTTTGGCAGAAATCCAAGCTAAATCTTCCAGTTCAGTTTAGTACACAACAAAGTTAATATTTCATTTCAATCTGATTTCTGAGTATCTTTCCCAATTAGTTTACAAACTAGAAAAGAGAGCTATGGGTAATTATACCCTCCAAACCTCCAAAATGGGGGCCATTAACTTTAATGAAAATGCATTAAGGTAATGTATAAGCAGAAATTGACAAAACCACATTCTAGAAGGAATACTTAAACATTGTTTCAATCCTTAATGAAAGGACAAAGAGCAGAAAAGGAGATAGATAATTTGAACAAATAATAAGAATAGAAATGAAAAGGTATGTTGAAATTTGTGCTTTGTGAACAGAGAGGATACTCATTCTTTTTATGTATTCTTAGGAAAATTTACAAAATTTGTTCATATACTAACGCCCAAATAGAAACTCAACAAAATTCAACAAGTGACAATTCTACCTGCTATATCCTATGAATGTAAAAAATAAAACTGAAAATTACCAATACAAATAACAGTAAACTAAAATTTTAAATAAATTAAAAATATTAAGTAATCCAAAAAGTTGGCTTGAAACTCAACATTATAAAACTAAGATCATGGCATCCGGTTCCATCACTTCATGGCAAATAGGAGGGGGAAAAGTGGAAACAGAAAACAGTGACATATGTTATTTTCTTGGGCTCCAAAATCACTGTGGAGATGGCTGCAGTCATGAAATTAAAAGACACTTCTTCCTTGAAAGAAAAGCTGTGACAAACCTAGACAGCATATTAAAAAGCAGTGACATCATTTTGCCGGCAAAGGTCTGTATAGACAATGCTATGGTTTTTCCAGTAGTCATGTATAGATGTGAGAGTTGGACCATAAAGAAGGCTGAGCACCGAAGAATTAATGCTTTCAAATTGTGTCACTGGAGAGCACTCATGAGAATCCCTTGGACTGCAAGGAGATCAAACTATTCAATCCTAAAGGAAGTTAACCCTGAATATTTATTGGAAGGACTGGTGCTGAAGCTCCAATACAGTGGGTCACCTGTTGCGAAGAGCTGCCTCAGAACTAAGACTCTGATGCTGGGAAAGATAGATGGCAAAAGTGAAGAGGGCAGCAGCTAATGAGGTGGTTAGATAGCATCAGCAACTCAGTGGACTTGAATTTGAGCAAACTCTGTGAGACAGAGGAGAACAGAGGAGCCTGGCATGCTACAGTGAACGGGGTTGCAAAGAGTCAGACGCAACTTAGCAATTGAACAATAACAATAAAACCTGCTAGTGGAAGAGACAATTCAAGTCACAGTTTCAGAAAGTTAAGATGAATTACATCATATGCTGCCTGTGTACCTTGCATCCTTCTTGGTTTCACCTCTTATTCCATCTGTATCTGAGCAAGTATTTCCCCACAGGCTTCAGCTGGTTTTGTGTGGACAGCCATGCCCCTCAAGGGTGGGTCACACTCAGGGCTCATGGATTCTCAACCAGGATGTGTGGGTAAGTTAAGACCTCAACCAACGGGGTTGGTTGAGTCAGTAGAGAAGAAATTCTTATTCCTGTCCTTTGGGGAGACAATTTTGTGACACATTCAATGCAGTTCTCAGAATATCCTTCTAAAATCAAGGTCCATTTTCACATAATGATCATCAATTCAATAATGTACACGTGCGTTGAATGTCCCTTCTTCCCCTGGATGCTCACTCCTGCTCCTCGTGTGTGCGAGTGTGCTCAGTCACTTCAGCCGTGTCTGACTCTTTGAGACCCTTTGGACTGTAGCCCGCCAGGCTCTTCTGTCCATGGGGATTCTCCAGGCAAGAATCCTGGAGTGGGTTGCCATGCTCTCTTGCAGGGGATCTTCCCAACCAGTATTGAACCCACATCTCCTGCCTCTCCTGGATTCCTGGTGGGTTATTTACTGTCTCATCAACTGGGGAAGTTCATCTGCTTCTGGTATCACTTCCCAAAAAACTACTTGTCCACAAACTCTTGTCTCAGACTCACTTGCTCCTTTCCCAGGAATACAAGTTAGGTCAAGCAAGGTTCTGGGAAGTTTACCCTCAGGATGGTATCTGAAACCCAATTCACCAGTCAGGTGGCAATAAGAACCCCACTGTGGGGAGATGAACCTCAAGAGGTTGAGAGAGGACAGAGTATTGCCAGGACAGGACGGCTGCCTACGAGCGCTGAGTACATTTAACTTTAGAATTAAGACTAAAGCAAATGCAGGGTGTCAGAACAGAGTGTAAATGTTTTACGTCCTGGTATTAGGGAAATGATGAAACTAATAAAACTTGGGGAAAGAAGGGAGAATGAAATAGCTATTGTGAGAACATTAATTTCTTCATCTGTAATAGTTTAGAATTAAAAGATACCATTTAAGGCCAATGACCCAAGAAGCAGAAATATAATAACGTTTAACAATATAACAAGAAGATAATATCAGCTAAAATTTGTTGGGGAAAAGAAAAGGGGATGGGGGGAGAAACATGCCAATTTTTTTAACACTGCAGGGTAGGAAATTAGTAGATACTGTCCACAGTAATGGAAGATTAAGTGAGGGTACTAGGTATTAGGGGGAAGAAAACCCACAAACCTCTCTTAATATCAGGCAAAATATACACACAGAGGCACATTTACATGCAAAGAAAGCAGGCCACATAATGCAAGACATTTTACAAACTGCTAAAACAGAATACATAAAATAATACAAGGGAACAAAGATTAAGCTGATCTGAACATCAATAAATGTAAATTTACTTGATGTATTGAAAGAAAGATTTTCAGATTAGATCACAAAATAATACCCAACTGTATGTTTTATACAAAAGACAGATCTAAAACAATATGATCTAGGACTTCCCTGGTTGTCCAGTGGTTAAGACCCTGCCTGCCAATGCAGGGGACATGGGTTCAATCCTCGGTCCAGGAAGATTCCACAGGCTACAGAGCAACTAAGCCTCGTGTGCCCTAGAGCCAGCGCTCTGCAATGAGAGGCCATACACTGAGAAACCCACGCACCGCAACTAGAAAGTGGCCCTCACTTTCCAAAACTGGAGAGGAGTCTTGCATAACAATGAAGACCCACTGCAGCCAAGATAAATAAATAATTATAATGTTTTAAGTGTAAAAAAATTAAACAATCTGCAACATTTCAAAATAAATACTAAGGAAAGACTTCCCCAAATAAAAATAGAGTCAGGATCTTAATATCAAAAAAGGTAGAATTCAAACCAAAAAGCACTGAACAATACACACAAAAAAAGACTTTCTTAACCCTAAACGGGCATAATTCTCAGTAAGCATGTAATTAAGAAACTTACATGCATGAAATAATGCTGCTGCAATTTTATAAACAAAAATTACAGAATCTATGAGGAGAAATAGAAACACTGTCTACTAATACTAATATAACTTACTGCATTACTAGACCTTAAGAGACAATCATATAATCCTATCTATAGTCACCAGTCACCAAAAAAGCATTTGGAAAACAGCTGAACAATCATTCTTGATTACAAATACTCAAGAGAAATGGGAAAGTATGATTATTTGCTTAACATGATAAAAGGAATCTTTTTCAGCCCAGAAGTCAGTATCATGCTTAAAGGGAAAACAATAGAAATATTTCTATCAAAAAATCATATGCAAAACAAGTATGACTGCTATCACAACTATTATATAAAACTGTGCTGGATAAAGGAGCCAATGCAGTCACTAACAAAAAAGAAATTAGAGATGTGGAATGAAACCAAAGAGCTAAAACTACTGTTATCAAAGTAATCACAAACCAGGAAAACTTGAAGAGCAGCTTTTACACACAAATAATAATCAGATAAAATATATGATGAAAGTAAAGTTACTATTTACAGTAGCAGCAAAAATATTAAAAACCTAGGAATGAACTTAACAAGAAATGTGGGAGCCTATACAAAAACAAGACTTCCCCGGTGGCTCAGCCAGTAAAGACTCCACCTGCAATGCAGGAGGCCTGGGTTTGATCCCTTGGGTCAGGAAGGTCCCCTGGAGGAGGACATGGCAACCCACTCCAGTACTCTTGCCTGGAGAATCCCATGGACGGAGAAGCCTGCGGGGCTGCAGTCCATGGGGTCACAAAGAGTTGGACATGACTGAGTGATTAAGCACGTACAAAAACAATAACAGAACTGTAAAACGTTATGAAAGATACAGAAAAATTGAACAAATGGAAACACATACTATATTCTTAGGTAAGTCAGCTAAATATTATAAAAGCATCAGTTTAATATAATTTTAATAAAAATAAATAAAAAATTTTATAAAAAAATAAAAAATTTTTAACAAAAAATAAAAAATTTTATAAAAAAATAAAAAGTTTTAAAAGAACTAAAAAGTGATTCTAAATGTTATAAGGTGGAAAGCAATACATAGCAAGGAAAGCTCTGAAAAACATAAAATGAGTAATGGGGTGGAGGGTCTAGTACCACTAGATATTAAAATGTATTTTATGGTTTCAAAAGTTAAAGCAATGTAATATTGTCAAGTACATAGACAGAAAACCAGAGGAACAAAATAGAAATACCAGGAATACATTCAAATAGATAAAATAATTTAGTATATAATAAAGATGGAATTTCAAATCAAGGTCCAAAGATGAACTCTTAACAAATAGTGTCATGACAACTGGATAGCCATTTGGGAAAATAATTAAGTTGAAGCCATATGTCTCAATATATACAAGTATTGTTGTTGTTGCTAAGTCACGTCTGAGTCTTTGCAACCCCATGGACTGTAACCCACCAGGCTTCTCTGCCCATGGGATTTCCCAGTCAAGAATACTGGAATGGGTTGCCATTTCTTTCACCAGGGGATCTTTAAGACCCTGGGATTGAACCCGTCTCTCTGGTGTTGACAGACATATTCTTTACCACCGAGCCATCAGGGAAGCATATATGAGTATAAATTCTATAGAAAATGAGACTAAGAAATTGTTAGATGAAAATAAGGATGAATCCTATTATAACCCTATGTGCGTGTTACTTGCTTAGTCCTGTCCGACTCATTGCGACCCCATAGACTGTAGCCCGTCAGGCTCCTCTGTCCATGGAATTCTCCAGGCAAGAATACTGGAGTGGGTTGCCATTTCCTTCTCCAATTATAACCCTATAGTGATTCAAAATAAATGACCAGTGCATAAAAATGAACTATGTGAAAAGAGAAAACACACAAGCAAGTCAAAAGAAAAGGGATAATGTGGGGGAAAAGTTTCTAAGTCATATCACAGGTGAAGAGCTAATCTATCTAATATGTAAATAAATCCTAGAAATAAAGATTAATAACCTACTATAAAATGGAAACAAATATGAATGGGCATTTCAGAAATGTAAATGACTCTTAAACACAATCCCACATTTGGTAGGAGAAATACAAATAAAAGCCATATTAGAGATCTTCAGAAAGGCAGAACAGGCACTTATATTGCTGATAAGAGTATGAATTGGTTAAAACCCTGGACAGTAATACTGTAATATCTGTCAAAGTAACAAATGATGTATCTTCTGGCAAGAAGCTATTTTTAAAAAATAAGGATGCTTTCTATGTAACAATGTAAAAAGATCATTGTGTTAGTTTCTCAGAGCTGCGGTAACAAATCACCACAAACTGAGTGGCTTTAAAACAACAGAAATTTGTCTTTTTACTGGAGATGAGAAGTCTGAAATCAAGATGTTTTTAGGGCCACATTCCTTTTCAGGGCTTCCCAGGTGGCTCAGTGGTAAAGAATCCGCCTGCGCATGCAGGAGATACAGGATATGCGGATTCTATCCCTGGGTTGGGAAGACCGCCTGTTAGAGGAAATGGCAACCCACTCCAATATTCTTGCCTGGAGAATCCCAAGGACAGAGGAGACTGGAGGCTACAGTCTATGGGGTCTGAAACAGTCAGACAGGACTGAGCAACTGAGCGTGTACACATCCCCTCTGAAGATCCTGGAAAGTTTGGTCCATGTTTTCCTCCTAGATACTACTGGTTGCAGGCAATCCTTGGTGTTTCTTCACCTGCAGACATCACTTTACTACCTGCCTGCATCCTCACGTGGTGTTCTCCTCTAGACTAGTGTTTGATTGAGTAACTAGTTACCACAGCTAGCCAAGTTGACACATAAAATGAGCTATCACAATCGCTAAGAATATATTAAGTGAAGAATAAGTCAAGGTTCACAACAGTATATAAAATATTCTCCGTTTTATTTACAAGAGTAAGAATAAGAATTCTTATCATTTGTATTTGCATAAATTCTGGAAGGATTCTCATAGTTATATGTGTGCCTCTGTGTAACTGTTTAGGGACGAGGAAAGGAAACCTTTTCATATTTTAATTGTTGAACCATGGAAGGTATTACCTAGGCAAAAATGTTTAATTAAAAAAAAAAGATGCAACAGTAAGATCTGTGGTACTGGTGTAAGAAAAGGCAGATCATTAGAACAAGTCACAAAGTCCAATAATAGACACACACAACACACACACCAATTTTTCCCTATCTGTATTGTCTGTTTCCTCAATGAATTTGTTTCTTCTGAAGCACTAGAAAAATAATTAAATGTCCTTAATTGCTCTTGGAAAGTTTAGCAGAGGCAAATGATTATGGATCAAAGCCTTTTGAGAATCGGAGAATTCATCTTCATAACAATGTTAAAAAACTGAGAGCCTCTCCAATTTTTTTTTAAAGATACATTTCTTCCCTTGTAGGATTTGAAGGGCAAAAGAAAGGACAAATGTCCAGCAACTTCATTAATTGTACAACACAGATATTCATGAAACTCAATTAAAAGTGAGAAATGATCTTTAGGGAAACTGACAGGATCATGTCTGCTATGACTGATGTTTCTATTTGCATCTTTTATATATTTAGGAGGGCTTCCCTCATGGCTCAGATGGTAAAGAATCTACCCACAAGGTGGGAGACCTGGGTTCGATCCCTGGGTCAGAAAGATCCCCTGGAGACGGGAATGGCTAACCCACTCCAGTATTCTGGCCAGGAGAATCCTATGGAGAGAGAAGCTTAGCAGGCTATGGTCCATGTGGTTGCAGAGAGTCAGACACGACTGAGCAACTTTCACTTTTTCACTTATATTTCGGAGCCTTGTGCAGACCCGTGGCTACAAATCCCATACATGTGTGACTGAATCCCAAATCAGTATCTCTGGTGTAGATCTTCCTTCAGTTTGCTGGACGTGTCCATGTGGATAACCCACAACAAACTCAGCACACCCCCCCACCTCCTGCCTCTCGCACTTGCTCTGTACAGGCCCCATCTCAGCCTGCATCACTGTTGCCCCCTCAGTTACATGGTGCCTCTCCTCTCTCCCCACTCCCATATCCAGTGGGTTACCAAGTGCTGTCAGTTCTCTCAAAGTAACTCAGTTCATCCATGGGGCATTCCCATTGATTCTGTCTCATTATTTCTATTTTTCCAGTTTTATTGACATATAATTGACATACATCACTGTATAAGTTTAAGGTATACAGCATAGTGGTTTGACTTACGTATATTGTGAAATGATGACCACCATAGGTTTCGTTAACATCCATCATCTGATTATAGTTTAATTTTTTTTAAAAAGCCAAAAAAGAAAAAAAAATCCTTGTGATGAAAACTGTAAGGATTTACTCTTTTTAATAACAGTTATGTATAACATATGTGTATGTGTTAATTGCTTAGTCCTGTCTGACTCTTGCAATCCCATGGACTGTAGCCTGTCAGGCTCCTCTGTCTATGGGGTTCTCCAGGCAAGAATACTGGAGTGGGTTACCATGCCCTCCTCCATGTGTATAAGATACAACGGGGTTAACTATAGTCACTGTATTTTGTATTTCCCTAATGACTAGTGATGTTGAGCATTTTCATGTACCTGATGGCCTGAAAAATATCTTCTTTGGAAGAATGTCTTTTGCCCATTTTTAAATGGGGTTATTTGAATTTTGCTATGGGGTTATATGAGTTCGTTATATATTTTAGATGTTAACCTCTCATCAGATATATGGTTTGCAAATGTTCTGTCCCATTCCGTTAGCTGTCTGTTCACACTGTTGATCTGTTGAGAAATCTACCCACAGTCTTATGGGGCTTCCCTTCTATGTAACTCTCTGCCTCCCTTTTTCTGTTGCTTTTATCAAAGTCTGACTTTTGACAATTTAATCACAGTCTAGCCTTATCAGGGTTCAGCATCCTGGGTCTTTTGGGTCTCTTAGATGACATCTGTTTCTTGCCATAAATTTGGGAAGTTTTCAACAGTGACTGCTTTAAATACACTTTCTGCCCCTTTTTCATTCTCTTCTTCTGGAATTCACATAGTTGAAATATTATTTCTTTTCATTTTGTCCCCTTAAGTCCCACAGGCTTTCTTCACTCCTTTTCCTTCCATTTTCTTTGGGTTCCTCTGACTGGATAATTTCAAGTGTCCTGCTTCCGGGTTGCTGATTCCTTCTTCTACATGGTCAATTCTGCTTCTGCAGCTCTCTACTGAATTCTTCAGTTACTTTAGTGTTCAACTCTGAATTTCTGTTTGCTTTACATTGTTTCTGTTATGAACTTCTTGTTTTGTTTATACACTGATTATCTTGAATCCCTTTGACTGAAAGTTCTTAGATTTCATTTCCTTAGGGTCAGTTATTGGAGCTTTAATAGTTTCCTTCAGTGGTATCACATGTCCCTGATTTTTTTTTTTTTTTGGATCCTTGATTCTTGGCATCGGTTATCTCTGTGTTTGTTTGAGTGGTGTGCTCTTCTGAACTTTCCAGGTTTGCTTGGGCAGAGACGTTTCTTCACCAGTCAGCTCAGTTTGGGTTTCTGAATGCGTCTGCTGGTCACATCCTTGGACGGGGTCAGGGGGTAGGGGGCTGCTTTTGAGGTCTGTTTCTGGCTGAGGCAACTACTTGAGCTCTGAGGTCAGGAGGGGTGGGTGTGCCTCTGGCTGAGCGCAGCTGGGTGGAAGACTGGCTTGGTTCCCTGCAAAGGTGGGGCTGCAGGATGGCCTCGCTATTGCTTGGCTTCGCTGGATGTCTCACCAGACAGTCCAGATCGGGTGCTATCCTCAGCAGTGGGTCGGGCTATGAATTAGCGTCCCTGCCCTCGTGGGGTTACAGGATTGGACCCAGGGCCTGGGAGGCTCATTGTTTTGGGACCTAAATCAGGCAAGAGTGCCTGTGCTGAAGATCCAGGTCAGGTGAGGCCAGCAGCTTTGCCCTGCAGACGGGGAGAGACACGGGCCATACTGTCTGTTCAGGCGCCACTTGAACTGTCAGCAGGGCTGTTGGGCGGGCTGCAGAGCCCGCTGTGTGCTCTGCTGAGGCTCCCTGGTCAGGCAGGCTGACCACTGTCTTCAGCACCAAGTGGGGCTCTGAGTTCGTTTCCTGACCCGAGCTCATCAGCTAAGGATCTCCAAGGCCACTGGTGCTCTTTGTGGTCTTGACTCAAGTCAGCCTGCACCCCAGGTTCACCGGCTGAACAGGTGCTACTGGCTTTGCTCAGGGGACCACCCGTTCTGCCCGCTCACCTGCCCATCAGCTCAAGAATTGCTGGGTTGTGCAGCTTCCAGGTATTTGGGTGTTCTTGTCAGCCCTTCCCGTCAGATGGGGGCAGGCAGGGACCACACTCCATGGTGGGCAGGGCTGTGACCCGACTTCTGCCTGGGTGGAGCTGGGAGAGCCCACTTCAGGCAGCTCCCCACTTTTCCTGAAGAGGCTTTCTGGTAGGAGGGGCTGGGAGCTGTGATCCCCATGGAGGAATGGGAGGAGAGCTAAAACTCAGCTCCTCTGCTGGATGTGGGCAGACCAGGCTGCAGGGCTGGGACAGCTCTTCATTTGAAGACCCGAATTAGGCAGACTTGGGTGCACCCGGGTTCCCTGGCCAGACTGTGCCAGCCAGCTGGGCTGCAGCAGAGCAAGCTGCTGGTTGGGTTTCCTGTGTGTGCTCTGCAGGCAGGAGCTCTGTCCTCCAAGACCCCAGTGCTGCTGGCTGGAAGCCCCCCTCCCTTTGTCACAGTCAGATTCCCAGTGGTTGAGCCCACAGAATTCCCATGGGGTGAAACCAGAGCAGGAGTTCCCAGAGGTGACCCCCCAGTGCTGGGGGTGCTGGGTGGCACCCCTGTGCGCTCCTTTGCCACTGGAGGAGCTGTAGGCAGGGTGGGCCACACTGGGGAGAGGGCCCTGCGGTCAGCGCGTAGCTGTTCCTCTCACCCTTTAATGCAGCCTGTCTCGGTCTGTGTGGTGCAGGACGTGCTTCAGCCTCATTTCTGTGTTCTGAGATTTGCTCAGTGATGTCTTCTTCTTGCATAGTTGTTAGTTGTTCTTTTGGGAAGGGGAGTCACGTCAGGAATGATCTGTGTTACCATCTTGGTGGTATCATTCTTTTTTTCTGATCTGCAATTCCTAAACAGTTGAACCCATTTTCCACATTGGTATAGAAGTAATTGCTCCAAAATGAAACACTTATGTCATCAAAAGTCCTCTCTGACTTATAGGAAGTTGCATTTTGTATAATAGAAGCTCCATAAAGTCTTGTTAAATAAACAAATAAGTGAACACCCAGATGATGGGCAGTGAGTAGATTTAGGTACAGTTATTTTCAGACTTATTAGCTATAAATCAATTGTTAGAAGAAATACCAACCAATTAAAGCGATTTCCTAGAATTTAACCTCCGAAACAGCTGTCCAATCACACCAAACCATTACAGATGAAATTGATTTTCTTTATAAGTTTCTTGATTTTATTTCATTAAATCAACCAGAGATGATGATGGCAATTTTAAGAAATTTTGGAGTTGAAAAGACCAATAAATAATATTTATAATAATCACAAGAGGATTTTGGCAGTACTATAGACACAGTGGAGATGTCTTTCTTAATGGTAATTTAAAATTCAGAATTCTTTCAGTACTAAATCCATATATGTTGTGCAACACAAAGGAATATTCCTACCCCCCCAAAAAAGTGACTAATTTTCATCCACTAAATTATTAAGAATGTGTTATTCAAAACACAACCTTTGTAAGTGTACCTACACACATTTCTATAAAATTTAAAGCCTCCAGAGATAAATAACAATCATCTTGCTATAAATTTAAATGTAATCCTGACCTGTATTTTTATGAATCAATAAAAATGCTACTTTGGGTAATCTGGGTTTTACAGTTAGTCAAGAGAATTGTACCTGTAAGAGAGTATCCCAGCAACCCCTCAGGAGCTAAGGAAAGACTCGGATGACAATATACACCAGTTAATTATGCTGCCGGTCTCTGGCAAACTATGCAGTTAATCAAAAAGATACTTAGAAACAGAAACAGAAATTAAGCCCACAGCTGAAAATTAGCACTGTTGGTAAAAGGGCATAAGGGAAGAATTTCTTGACTATGAAGAGAAATTTTTACTCTGGAACATGCTTATCAAAAAGAGTAGCAATGAAATTGGTAAAGTTATGATAATAGTAGGGGTGTCAAAACCAATATATTATTTACTCTAAGAGCTTGCTAGTCTAAGGGTCAAAAATTACATTGGAATACTAGTAGCTTGACAGATAAACTTGAAACCCTACTACATTTTCAAGGTACTGCCTACATGTATGTTATCTAGTGGTGATGCATTGATATATTTTAAGGAGACTAAACCCTGGAGAAACACATTTCTCTTGACCATGCACTTGGAAACAGAGCTAATTTCATCACCACTACCTCCTTCAACCACCCCCAGTAATCACCCCCACACCCAGTAATCACCCCCACTATTTTACCTGGCTTGATATTTGGCCCCATCTGTATCTGTTTATATCTATATCTGTTTATAACAGATTATGTAGAAACAGTTCTGTCCTAGATGAAGTAGGGTTTGTTCTTTTTTTTTTAAAGAAGCCAGAGAAAGACAGATGGAGACTGTATAGCAAACAAAATCCACACTTGTGAAAACATGACCTACTTTATTTATAAATAAAAACTTCCTCTGGACATCTATAGGCATTCTTGTTTATTTACATCTGCCTTCACCAACAGTAAGGAATGGACTCAAGAAATCTGAATACTTAGGTCTCATTTTTATTTAACATAGTCCCTGCATACAGGCTAATTTCTTTTAGATAATTTTAATATTTCTTAAACCTCAGGTACAGAAGCTACTTGCCTAGGTCATTAAGTACACACACACACACACACACACACACACACACACACACACACACACTTCTCAAACTTTAAGAAAGCTGAACTTTTAAATTTAAGAAACTTGCTACTAATCTCAGACTCCTAATTCATCCAATAAACTTGCCCTAGAAGTTTCTAAATGTTTGCCTTTGATTGTAGTACTTATATCAGTAACAAGGACAGGCCCATAGATCATATTTTGAGTAGCCTGCTCCAAGACAGTTTGTCTTTTTCCTATTTTCTGAGGGTCTGAATAGGCAACCAGCTCCTATTCTTTACATTTTCTCCATGACACCTATTTATTTACTGTTTGAAATTTACCATTTAAAATTTATTTACTGTAGAAATTGACTGGGTCTTGGAAAGGGAAAATAAATTAGGAGTTTGGGATTAACATATACATATTACTATATATAAAATAAATAATAAGGACCTACTATATAGCAGGGAGTTACATCCAAATTCTCCAATAACCTGTATGGGAAAAGAATCTGAAAAAGAGTGAATGTATGTGTAACTGAGTCCCTTTGCTATACACCTGAAAATGACACAACATTGTAAATCAACAACGAAGTGGAAAAAGTGCAAGTGTTCGCTGCTCAGTCATGTCCCACTCTCTGCGACCCCACAGACTGCAGCACACCAGGCTCCTCTGTTCATGGAATTTTCCAGGCAAGAATGATGGATCGAGTAGCTATTCCCTTCTCCAGAAGATTTTCCTGACCCAGGGATGGAATCCAGGTCTCCTGCATTGAAGGCAGATTCATTACCGTCTGAGCCACCAGGGAAGCTCTTAGCAAAGTGCTTTGTAATTTAAAGGGTCCAGGCAAGAATATTAGGGGGGGTTGCTATTTCCTACTCCAGGGGATCTTCCTGACCCAGGGATCAAATTCGTGTCTCCTGCATTGGCAGGCAGGTTCTTTACCATTGCACCACCTGGATCAACTATGCTTGAATATAAAATAAAAATTAAATTAAAAAAAGGTGTTTCTATGACAAAATGTATGTTCACAAAGAATTCAGATGTAAACCCCGTTGATTAGTTTTGCTTCAGGGAGTGTTGGAGGATGTTTAGAAGGTTTTTCTGGAAGCGTGGGGGTTATAGGCTGTGATGGAGGAGTGACCCATCTTTTTGGTCCTGGTTGTTCAAAGGCATTTCGCTTTCCTAGTTCAAATCTTCTGATAGAAGACTAGTTTGAACTAGAAGACTAGATCAAATCTTCTGATACATTATCCACAGAGAGCTGACAGACCGTATCTGGTTATAGCCATAAAAAGGTGGATTATTTCTAGTCTAGGTGGCCGGCAGTGTGATGGACGAAGGTGAGTCCATATCCTGAATCTGCACACTGTGACCCCAAGTCCTAAGTGCTGGATTCAAAGCTGCAAAATCCTGCAGGCAGCCATGTCTGTCTGCAGAGCAACATTCCCCCACCCCCACCGCCTTGTGTTACCTTAGAGCGATGGTTCTCAAACTTGAGCTGCATTGAAACGCCCTAGGACTCTTCATATACAGACTGTCTCATCCCTGGGAATCTCCGGTTCCAGAGGTCTGGAGAGGAGCCCAAGAACTGGCATTTCTAACAAGTTCTCAGGGGACACTGCGGCAGCTCTGTGGGGTGTGTGTCGGGGGGTGAGACACTTTGAGAACTACTGCAAGTATAAAGCAAATGTCTAAATGATGCTGAGTCTGTTCTTCAAGAGGAAAACTGTGGTTATTGTCCAGGGAAATGCCATACTCCTGCTTGGGGCCAAGGAGTGTGTATTTGTTATACAGTTGGACTTCAGAGTTACAGGCAGCACTGATTCTGAACCCTGGTGATAATGTTTGAGGTGATAACATGAACAGATTTTCTTCTCGACTGAAAATATTTTAGGTAAAGAACAGATTTGTGCTGATTACTTCAAGGAGCTCCTCTGTAAGTGCTTAGGAAGAGTAAATATTACAGATATCATTGAGACTAGAAGCAAATATTGAAGCTAAATTTAAGATTTAGAGGGGGAAGTTCTTAGAGAAGGAAAAAAGACTCCACTACACCTTTGCTCCCAGATGTACCCAGTTTTCAGTATCCACGATTGCCTAGGTAGGTAACTCTTGGGTTCTTTTCATCAGGATAAAAAAAAAAAAATCTGACATCTATGATGTTGTTTTATATAGATTGGGTGAAAAGTATACCTAGCCAGGATCAATATCACATATCACGTGGGAGAGGAATTCTGAAATCTGATACTCAGGTCAGTTAAAGAGAGAGGCAAGGCAGCCACGTCTGGTCATGCTATTCAGGGCAACCCTCCCTCCGAGGCCAGGAGGCTTCACCCTGCATTTCAGTGCCGTCTGCAGACCACAGTGTGGGCTCCTGATTGCCATCTCTTCTTCCTCCTTGGAAACGGTTGGTGAAGAAATACTACGTGTGTAAAACTACTCCTCCCAAGGGCTGCTGATTCCCAGAAGCAGCGAAGTGCCTTCTGCGAAAGACCGTAACCTCCACGTGGGTCTGTAAAGACAAGAGCCATTTCCAAAATGGCAGATCACAGGATAAAACAGCACGTTTAGTTTCTTCGGCTCCACATTAGCAAGTGTCTCTTGTTAAAAAGAAGTTTGGGGTGTTGAGATAGAAGTAAAATACTGATGAGGTGATGCTCTCCCTCTGCTGACATGCTACAGTTTTATTCTCTGGAGAATACACCATCTCATTCATCCTCACAATACCCTTGTAAGACATGATCTGCCCTGTTTTGCATCTGAGGAACCTTAAAAATTATTTGACCAAAGTAGTAAGTAGTTTAAGTTACAAACTCCCAACCCCAAAGCCTGGGTTCTTTCTCCCCTACCCTGGCCACTTACTTCTAATTTTTGTTCTGCTCTGGATTGAGGTGGAATATCTTTGTTTTCCATGGATGTAGATTTCACAAATGTAGCATTTGTATGAGAAAATATGTATCTGGATGTCTAAGCCTTTCCTATAAACTCTAAAGCATAGTTTAAATGTCTTGCAGACTCATCAATTGCTCAAACTGCTCACCTTTAACAACAAAATGAACTTCATAGCAAGATCTTATCCCCAAAATGGCTTGTTCCTAGGAATAAGGCTTGTTGAGTAAGTAACTAATGCTATTCCACTGAGAACCTTCCAATATTTTTTTCTTTGAAAGTGTTAGTTACTTAGTTGTGTCCAACTCTTTGTGACCCCATGGACTATAGCCTACCAGGCTCCTCTGTCCATGGAATTCTCTTGATATTCCCTTCTCCAGGGGATCTTCCCAACCCAAGGATCAAACCTGAGTCTCCTGCACTGCAGGCAGATTCTTTACCATCGGAGCCACCAGGCAATAGCCATTAATTTTTAACAAATTGGGCAAAGTAGTAAATATGATTTTCTTTTTATGTATCCAAAGTGCCATCAGAGAAAAATGCCTTCCCCATTCCACAGCAATACTGATCATTCCATGAAGAGATGTACTAGGGTGTCTACCCCTCCCCTACCACCAGCCCTACAGGCGAGCATGTTACATCAACTAGCCAGACAGACCTTTGCCAAAACTACAGAAAAGATTTTCTCTTTCTGAGGTAGGTGCAAGCTGAAGGGATGCTGTGGCTTGAGGCTGCTAATTCCAATACTATTAGCAAACGTAGAGTTAAAACTGGAAATGATACCCAGCAAGGCTGAGAGGTGGGCAGAGTAAGCACTCCTATTTAATCTCCAGAGCAAACTACATTTTCTTTAACCTTCCAGATTCAAGCCAAAATAATCTCCTGGTTCAGAAATTTAGGTATCTGTCTTTTACCACTTAAAAAGTACTAATGCAAAACCCTTCCTAAAATATTCTATTTCTCTGGACATAAACTGAGACTAGTGAATGTAGTCTATTACCTGTGTATGACAGATTTGGCACATATTGCAACCTGTTAGTCTCAATGATAAAAGGAGAGCAATAAGTACCTTCTTTAGAAAAAAACTTTGTGAGGATTCAATGAAATAGAGCATGTATATTAAAAATGCCAACCGCCACATACAGAATTCAACAATACCACATCATTCCCCCTTTCCTCCACTACCTTTCCAAAATATCAACAACTTGAGCATCAGATAGTCCTAAGTGTTTTTCATGCATCAACTCGTTTAACGTATGCAAGTACCACAAGCTAGAGACTATAATTAGCCCATCTTATAGAGGGGAAGGGCGGTATCCAGGGACACACACAGACATTGAGGGAGCTCTGGGACACAAATTGTTGCATTAAGTGATTGAAGTCCTGGGTTTTTTGGATTTCATTGTTGTTTTATGAGGCTAACTCTCACTCCTTCTTATGTCACTAAACCTGTCTTCAGAAAACCTTTCCAAAATTTAGCTATTCTACTTATTTGTATATTAGGGAAGCAGCTCATCAATCACGCTGCATGGTTAGTGCTGAATACAGTAAGGGATGTGCCAAGTGCAGGCCTAAGAGGCACGATCTATTTGGTACAGATGTTTTCTCTTAATTCAGAGGTTTAGAAGCTCTTTTTGCTTATCTTGTACTCAAAGTATAGTGTCAGTATATCATGTACACATCTATGCTCTACTTTTTTCCAATTATTCCCTAAAGGGAAGTCTATAAATAGCTGTGATGACAGTTGAAGTTTACTATTTGTCAGGTACCAGGCACCCTGCCAAACCTTAACCTAAGTATTTACTCCTCATAGCATGTCTGACTCTTTGTGGCCCCATGGACTATAGCCCACCAGGCTCCTCTGTCCATGGGATTCTCCAGGAAAGAATACTGGAGTGGGTTGCCACTTTCTACTCAAGGGCATCTTCCCGACCCAAGGATTAAATCTGTATCTCTTGCATCAGCAGGCGGATTCTTTGCCACTAGCACCACCTGGGAAGCCCAAGCAGTATTATAAGAGACCAGTGAGTGCAGGAACCCAAGGACACCTAGGGCGTGGACAAAGGGCAGGGGTGGCCCTGCTCCACGTCCACACTGAGGGAGGGGCAGGGTCTTCCTCTTCCTGGCACCTAATGCTGAGCAGGGCACCCTCAGGAAGCACTCAGTTAATGAATGAATACATGCCATGCTCTTCACAAAAGTAAAAAGGCACTTTCAAGTGATATAAAAGGGGACTTTAATGTGAAAGGGGCACTTATTGTGCAGAAGGAAAAAAGGCTTTAAGAGCAGATCCTTTCTTGACAATTTATGGTAACTTATTTAATCCTAGAAAGTCCACACTCACAGTAACACAAATTTCCCATCCCCTTTTCACCAGGCTGACTTGCGGGCTCTACCTGAGTAACACCCAGCCCAGGACAGCAGAAGTGAGGTATGTCTGAAAATGAGGTGGAGAGGAGGAGCAGAACAACAGCGAGTCAGCTGTGAAGTGGGTTTATGATTCAGTTTAATCCTCCTTACCTTTGAATATTATGAGCAATATATGCCATTATGATAGCTATTACGGGTGAAATGATTAATTAAAACTAATTATCTGATAAGACTAAGCATACTGTCTAACCTGATTTAAGGAAAATTCATCTACTTCAACTAAAAATACCGAAAAGGAAAATTAAAAAGGTGAATAAGGAAATAAAAACCCTTCAGGTCTTATTTCCACTATATATTTCCTAAGTGACCTAAGGAAAGTATCATTCAGAGTCACAGCATATTTTAAATTTTTATTAGTAATAGTTTGGAGTACAGATAAATTTAACTTGACATTTAGAAAAAAAAAAGTTATCCATTAAGGTTGGTTCATAAAGAATAACTTGTTCTGTACATTTTAGTCTCCAATTTTAATGCTTAACTCCATAATGCTTCAAGTCTATAACTTAATTTTAGATTTAATTTTAACAATTCTGCATTATTACATCTGGTTAAAAAGACTGGAAAACATCAAGTAGAAAAGAGAGACTAATTAAAATGATCTGGATTTAAAACTTTACTAAAGGACTTTTGAAAGAAAAAAAAAGCCTTTAATAAAAAAACAGCCTAAAAATGAGAATACTTTTGGCTGAAAAATTAGCAGCTATGAAAAAAATTATTATATAATATTTTATCAAGAACTGCATTACAAAAATATTGTGGTTTACATATATTAGAATGACAACATAGTAAATGCTTATTTATATCAATCCAAAAATCTCTTTATAAAAAAATTTGATATAGTTTAGCACTTTTGAGAGATTCGGTTCCTAGTAAGTAACAGGAACACAATTTAGAAGATGTATGTAGTACATCTTGTAATTAGAGGCCTAACCAGTAAGTCTTGTCAGATAACTATGAAATTATATTCAATAATAAGCATGCATAAGAACTCAAGATAGTAACTCTAATCCCCTGATCAGTATGTATGCCTGGCATCAGAAATCCTACTATGAACAAATATGTAGCAAATTCTAGAAAACAACAGTTCATTTTAGAACAAGTGCCAATCACCACTTATTCTTGCCCTGATACACTGTTCCCACCATTCTTCATTTGCACTGCGCTTTCTCCTAGGCCGCTGGTATATTTCTGCTTCTTAGAGACCACTCATGCCCAGCATAATCCAAGGTCCCTGACTCCTCTGCAGCTGAAGTGAGCTATGAAACAGCAAAAAACCTAACACTTTTCAACAGAAACATCTTCCACCCTACTCAGCAAGGGAGGAGCTCCATCTATAAAACACTTTTCACCAAGGCTGCTTTAAAACTAGTCCTCTTAAGTTCAATGGTATCACGTGATCATTGTCTCTTTGGTTTGACAGTAAGTTCAAATCTTAAAGTACATATTAAAATTTCCAAGTTATGTTACTCTGGAATCATAATGGAGTTGAAAATCTTGCTCTAGTGGGGTGAAATTTCTTCCATTCTGTGCATTTGGTATGACCTCTCACAACCAGTCACTGAGATAGACAGCATTAGGAGTTCAAGGAGAGGAATTACCCATTACACTGCACTGGAGCCTCTGGAAGCCAGGAGAGGGAGGGAGTCGTTCATGCCAACAGAAAGACGTCTTCTGAATTCAGCCTAATGAGTTAGCACAGTGTAGGTAAGTGATATTATGAGACTGTCACTGCGAAATGAGTACCATTTAACTGTGGTTACTTCCAGAAGAATGGGAAAGTCCCACATTGTCACTGTTTCCAGTTAAGAGTAGCTCAGTCTTGGCGTATAAGAAAGGGACCCCCTTCACTCCTAGTCACAGTGGAGTGGTTCCTAGGAGCACCAGCTCCCTACAGCATCTCTCCATTTCCACACAACCATCAGCGGGAAAACTGTACTTAGCTCAGTGAGGATAGGACCAAAATAATAGGGATAACACAGAAAATGAATGTGTATGCCAATGGAGTAAAACTCCTCATAGAGTTGATTCAAGAGGTAAAACCTATTTGAAAAAGGAAGTGAGATACATCTCTATTTGCACAAAGAAAGTAAGATACATCTTTATTTCTGGTTTCATTCAAAAGAGCCTCCTTCTTTATTGGCAAACTAGCTACATGTGTGTAGCTACTAGTGGTATCAGCTACTTTTCACTGTATTTACATACTAAAAATTATCCCTTAATGAGGACTTTTTCATATTAGAAAGTCTAAATGTTCATAATAAATACTGTATTAAAATATCCTAATAATTACAAATGGAAAAAAACATTCTAGTCAGTCATCTCAGCACTACTTCTTCAATTTCATCTTCTACAGAATCAACTACTTTTACTGCTGGTTTACTGTTTGCATGTCTTAATCGGTGTCTACTAGGATTAAAACTTCTTCCTTCGCTGAGGAAAAAGTCATCATCATCACTATGTTCCCTACCCCGGCTGTTTTTATCCCCAGGGAGAAAATTTAGAGGGTCACAGTCTTCTTTAGTGGCAGCCAGAGAATTTGGGTCACTGCTTTTAGAGGAAAGGCTGCTGCCACCACTGGTACCAAACAGCTGTTCCATCAGGGTGGCTTTTCTTTCTTGTCTGGTAACTGAATCTACACTGTCTTTACTAAATTTCTCTGTATTATTTCCTGAGAAATGCAAAAGGTCACTTTTTTGGCTAACTAGATTTGACCTCGCTGATGTTTTTGCAAACGAAGGCACATAGCTACCAAACACAAGCTCATCTGGAGAGGCTGGGCTTCGAGCATGGCCTGGATTCTGACCATCTCCTTTCGTTGTTGAAAGATTGAGGTCTTGCAAATGATGCCCATTAAATAATCTCTCTGAGGATCCAGAGGACATGTGTGTTCTGGGGTTTCTCTCTGGGGAAAGCATTTTTGTCTTCAAGTCAGGAAGCAATGGTAGAGAAGGATATTTTACATTCTGAAAGTCTTGTTCTCTGTCGATTTCATTCAGTTTAGCAAGTAGTATTTCTCTCTTTAGCCTTTCTTCTTCTTCTTCTTCCAGTTTATCAATTTTCTGATCTTGGTACATTTCTACTTGATATCTTCCAGTTTCCAACACTGGCTTTCCTTCTCTCTCCAACAAAGATGTCTTTCCCTTTGGCTTTTTAGCAAGTTCTTCTCTTTCCCACCCTGTATGAAATAAAATTTTTAAAACGGGATTTTATAGTAGTCAGCATTTTCAAATAAGAAAACAACTCTCATCTTAATTTACAAACCAGTTTTAGCTAATTTGTGTATGATCAGTTCACTATAAATTTCATTTTTATACTTGATATTCTATGTTTAAAAAATATACTTAAAGACTTAAAGTCTTCATTTTCTTTCCTTCAAAACTTCATTCAGATGTTTGTGACTCTTGATAAGAATCCTCCTACCACTGTCTCAACCTTTTCTTGTTCCCTATAACCAGTTCACTGTTCAGCTGGAAGATATTAAGGGATAGTAACCCATTCTTTCCCAAGGAATGTTCACTCATCATTTGCTTAAACTCTTACCATTCTCCAGCTTCTCAACATCCTGTTTCACAACACGGAGTCCTTGATCTTTAGCAAATTTGTCTTCTCTTTCCACTGTTGGGTTTAGAATCCAAGCTTCTCCAAGATTATCTCTCTCTTGAGTTTCCAGATCCTATTATGTGTTTTTAAAAAAAAATGCAAGTTCACATGCCGGAAAAGGGGGAAAAGTAAGTATTATAAATTTATCTCCCATTAAACATATTCCAACTAAGTTAGAAATTAAAGCAAATTTTCCATTTCTAAGGCAGCAAGCCACAAGTTACTGCCTTTGGAAGATTTTCACAAGCACACGAAATTCTTACTTTAGTTAAAATTTTTAAAGAGGCATTTGGAAGGCATATCAGAACCAATATCCTACGTAAAATTCTAAAGTACCCTTACTTCATACATTTCACAACAAAATCTGCTGAATTCAGTTAATAAGAAAAGGCTATTTATTCATCAACTATTAAAGGCTCAAGTGACACACTCAATCTTTCAAGTTTATACTATGCCCAAGGCCACCAGTTAGTAAATCTCATAACATTTAAAATCAATTAAAAGTAGAATATATAATTAGTGGACATGCAGAAGAAAGAATTGTCCCCTAGTTTCCATTTCCTCCCTCTTCCTTTTAGTTACAGAATCCCTTGAGTTTTAGCAGCACATAGGGCTCCCTAACTGGAGGTCTCATTTGCTAGCCTTCCTCTGGAGCTAGACAGGACCAGTGGAACGTGAGTGGAAGTATGTATGCAACTTCGGACCACATTTATTTAAACAAAAACTGCTTGCCCTCCACTTCCTTATTCCTCCTCCCAGGTGTCATAAGCCAATTTCAACCACACAGATGAGGTTACACTCTTTATGACTGAAAAACAGGCAAAGAATGGCTACCATGGAACAAAGGTTTCTACCTATCCTGGACTATCCCCTGACCTTCAGTTTACTACCAGAGAAAGCGTCTTGAGTCTTGCTTGAGCCACTGTATTCTAGGTCTCTTTCCAATAGTAACAGCTCCCATCTGCTGGGACCCCTTAAAGTTACAGGATAAGCTTCCTGATTAGTTACTACCACAGACCTGAAGGGTAACCCTCCTTGTTTTATAGATTAGGAAACTGATGTTCCAAGAAGTCATACAAGTCACTAAAATGTTAGAATCATAATTTAATTAAAAAGCAGCACCAACTCCAAGGCCACATCCTCTCTTTCACCATACCAGATCGCTGCTACTTGTGCTGACTCTTAAAAAGAGCAATTTTTTTTTACCTTTCTAAAATTAAGAATTACCTTGGTATTCTACAGTTTACCTTTAAAAATAAATTAATAAGATCTAGTCTCAATGATGGGCTTTCCAGGTAGCACGCTAGTTGTAAAGAACCCAACTGCCAATGCAACAGACCTAAGAGACGCGAGTTTGATCCCTGGGTTGGGAAGATCCCCTGGAGAAGGGCACGGCAACCCACTCCAGCATTCCTGCCTGGAGAATCCCATGGACAGAGGAGCCTGGTGGGCTACAGTCCACGGGGTCACTAAGTTGGACACGTTGACTTAGCATGCACACACAGTTTCAATGATATTCAAATGTAGGCAGAGATACAACACAGAGATACAATAACTTTTTTAAACTGTAAAACAAAATGAAATAAAGGAAAAAACTGGAGTACACACAGGAACTAATTTAGTCCATCCTTTCTGTTTTATACCACAGGAAGAGACCTCAACTGTAAACACCAAAGACAAAACCCTATTAGAGAAAAGGACCTTTCAGTACTCAATGAATCCTTTTTAATGAGGATCCAACACAGAGCTCCTCAATGCCACTCTAATTTGAATGATATAAAGTCAGATTCTACTGCAATTACTTTGTTCAACATTCATCTAACCTATAAAAGTCTCTTATGCAGGAGGCCAAAAAGATATAGTCAAATTCTGACAAATCATTTGAAAGCTACTATAGTTTGCTATTAAACACAAAAGCAAGAAGAATTTTTAGAGACTATCTGTTAAGAGGCATAAAAGGTAAGACACTTAAAAACTTTTCTTCTTTCTCCAGCCCAGAAAGTACAACCTTTCTGAAGCCCCTGAAAGATAGTGTTAACTGACAGTCAATCCAAAGGAGTTTAATAAAATGCACAGATGTTATCTTTTTCCTTATAAAAGGCTAGTTGCATATTTATACAGCTACAGCACTCGCTTCATTGTTGAAATTTTTAAATGTTTGATATTGTGTATTTAGGAATACTTCACACCTAGAGTTTAGTACCTAATCATATTGCTAAACTCACCAAAGAAAGACGTTCGGGTTCTTCCCTTTTGCTTTCATAACACATAACTGTCTGTGGTGTTATAGGGTATTCCTCCAGCTTGAAGTCTTCACTGGTTTGTACTCCTTTTGTACACTGGTTTGTAAAATCACTCTGGCATGCAGCTACCATGAAAATTATAAAAGAATTTTTCTAATCGTACAGTGCTAAGATATATGGAATTCAACTGGTATATGTTCATGCTCTACATGAGATAACTCCTGTTTCTCAGCTCCATGACTACTCACTATTACTACTTTTTTATTTCTAGGATTTGCTGGCAATTTTGTGACTTGAAGGCAATTCTGAGGAATAAATCCTATTTGTAAAAATAAATCCTATTTTTAGAAAGTTTATGTCTTTAACTTTTTGGAATTCAGAAAAGAAGGAAATCTACACTTTTGTTTTTTTAAAAAGTATGGATGTGCATAAAAACACCGAAGTATTTATGAGTGAAATGAACAACAGCTGGGATTTCCTCTAAGGTAGAAAAAAAGTAGACAAACTAGATGAAATAAAATTAGTAAAATGTATAACTGTTAAAAGGTAGATAATCCATAAATAAAGGTTCATTATACTATAAACTCCTGTTTAGGGTATGCTTATATTTTTTCATAAAACATAAAAAAAAACTTGCAATAAAAAAATTTTTTTTTTAATTTTTAATCATGTAAAAAATAATTTCAGTGATCTCAAGGGAAAAAACTGAGAAAGTGAAAGATTTCTGAAAAGTACCTATAAGGGAATTTAAATGTATTTCAATAAAGTTCTTTCCCCTCATCTTCCTTCTACCTAAAAATTAATTTATTATTTTATTAATAATAAAAACTGCAATATGTCTTTCAACAATAATAACTACTATACCATTTTTTCTTGATGTAAATTCTTTTTCTTTCTTTGGAGAAGTCTTTGGCAGATGATTAGAATATATGTTTTTTATGTCCAGTTCTCTCTCCTTTTCCTAAAAACAAACCCAATATAATTAAGAATGTATAGAGTTTCAGTTTAAAACAAAAATCCTCATCTTGTCCACTGATATTTTCCTCATCAAATTGGAATATACCTAAGTCCAGCTTCCCTTTGTAACTACCAACTATATAAAGGAATGCTTTTAGGACATTTAGGTTAGGGTAGACCAATGATTCTCCATTAAAAATCCAATACACACTAGCAGTCAAGAAAATCAGAATAAGGCAGAAGTCTTTCTCTACCCACTCCTATTGTTTTCAACTGACTTACAGGCCTAGCCTCAGAGACAGAGAATTTAATTAGCATCTCTCAAATTTGGGTTCCAAATTAATGATGAGTTAAAAATTAGACCATTTTTTTTAAACACAAGTGTTCTTCACCATTTTGCTTTTTTAAACACAAGTGTTCTTCACCATTTTGCAGCTAAGACTTTCTCTCTCTGAAAATTTGATTAACCAAATGAAAATTCTATGAAAGACAATGCATAAATGCTTTAAGTTGCACAACATGTCAACCCATCAGTGACTTCTGGATAGAATTAAGAACATCTACTTCAACAAAATTAAATAATTTGAATGTTTCCTCTAAAGACTATGAAAAAAAGGGCATTATTTGAAACAACTTTAAAAATAATCAGTCATGGGGTTATATGAGGAAGAACATTAGATTATTCAACCAATGCAACACAGAAAGACTCTAGACCCATAATTTTTCTTCCAGGATTCTATAACTTTTTTCAGTTGTAGCATTCCTATCTACATTAGTGAATCTAATGTCTCATTTTTAGTTACAGTGATTATATTAATAAATATTTTCTTTATAAGTGTCAAAAACATGAGAATTTTGTAAATTATATTGTATCAAAGTTCCAAATATAAATGATAACAGTGTTAAAATATTGAGTCTTCATCTAATATATATCATAGGGAGAAATGATGCAATTTAAAATAAAATTTTTACCTTTAATTTGTCATATAGTCCTTGTAGTTCTTTTTGAAGAAGTTTATTTTCATCATGAGCCTCACAAGTCCTTTTCCTTTCAGCAAGCAACTGTCGTTGGAAACTGTTACTACTTAGCTCAAGGTTTCTTGATAGTTCCTATGATACGTATATAAATACATAGAAAAAAGTACTTAAAAAATAATTTAACAGTAAAATACTGCACATAGTGTCAAAATGACATTTTTTGTGGTACCAAACAAGACACACAAATTAGACTGTGCTTCGTGTTCATAAATATAGAATGAAATGGAACATAGATTTATCAACAGTTAAGATATTGAGCCTATTATTTCACTTTCATTGTTTTTCACAATGATTTATACATAAATGCTGCATGAAGAGTACATGGATAATCATTTAAATTGGAAGCAAAAGACAGCTAAAGGATGTGCTGAGGAACACTGGCTTTGGGAGCCACTGTTTAGCAAATAGAAACTGAGACTGCTGTGTAAAATTACACAGCACTATTCAGGGTGCGGAGAGCATCATCCCAGGTTTTATTTATTTCAGCTCAAAAGACATACAAGAACAAAGTGAAAGGATGGACTATGGTATTTTAAGCAAACAGAAACAGAAGAAGGTGGCATAGTTTTACTTGTATTAGATAAAATAAACCCTAAGCCAAAAAAGGTAACAAAAATCAAAGGTCAATGATAAAGCAGTCAATACATTAAGAAGACATAACAATCATAACATATACTCTCAACACCCAAACACTGAAACATGTTAAGCAAATACTGATAGATCTTAAGGGAGAAACCAGCGACAATACTGTAACAGTAGGAAACTTCAATACCACCTATCAGCAAAGGAAAGACTGTCCAAACAGAAAATCAACAAGGAAATGTTGGAACCACACTTTAGAACAAATGAAATAACATATATACAGAACACTACATCCAATAGCAGCAGAATACTTATTCTCCTCGAATACACATGGAACAGGCTCCGAGACTGATTATACTGATCACAAAACAAATCTTAGCAAATTTAAGAAGAATGAAATCATACCAACTATCTTTTCTGATCACTTATGCCTGTGTGCTTGTGCTAAGTCACTTCACTTGTGTCTGACCCTCTTTGCGACCCTGTGGACTGTAGCCCTCCAGGCTCCTTTATCCACGGGATTCTCCAGGCAAGAATACTGGAGTGGGTTGCCAGGCCTTCCTCAGGGGATCTTCCCGACCCAGGGGCTGAACCCTTGTCTCTTATGTCTTCTGAACTGACAGGTAGGTTCTTTACCTCTAGTGCTATCAATCAACAAGAAGAAAGTGAAAAGATTTATAAATGTGGAAATAAAAGAACACACTTCTAAACAACCACTAGGTCAAAAAAGAAGTCAAAAGGGAAATTTAAAAAATTATCTTAAAACCAACAAAATTGGAAATATTAAATACAACATACCGAATTTTGTGGGAGGCAGTGAAAATTCAAAGTTTAGAGCATCAATGCATATATTTATAAATTAGAAAGATCTCAAATAAGCAACCTAACTTTACTCTGAGGAGCTAAAGAATAAGACCAAAATTAGTGAAAGGAAGGAAACAATAAAGATCAAAGTGGAAGTAACTGAAATAGAGACCAGGAAAACAACAGAAAGGATCAATGAAACTAAGAACTGGTTCTTTGAAAAGATAAACAAAACTGACAAACCTTTACCTTGGACTAAGGCAAAAAGAATTGGAAATGAAAGAGGAGCGATTACAGCCAATACTACAGAAATGCTCTGAATCATAAGTGACTAGTATGAACAATTATGTGCTAAAAATTTACATAATATAGAAAAAATGAAACACACAACCTACCAAGAATGAATCAGGAAGAAACATAAGATGTGAATAGGCTAATAATGAGTAAAGAGACTGAATCAGTAATCAAATTCCCAACATGGAAAAAAGGAGATCAAGATGGTGGAGTGAAGGGGACATGGAGCTCACCTGCACTAATGAACACATCAAAAATACATCTACAGATGGAGTAATTCTCACTGAAAACTAACTAGAAACTGAAAAAAGGACTGTGCAACCAAGGCTGTAAGGAAGATACACAGGTAAAGAGGAATGAAAGAAAAGTGATTGGGTAGGGACTTGTGCTTCTGGGCGAGAACTGAGGAAATGAGAAATTGCATGGGGAGTAAGTGTGTTGAGCCACAGACTGGGGTCCCAGTCCCGGGGTCTTAGTGGAGGAGAGAAGCACCCTGGACTGCTTGGACAGACGGAAAGGCTGGGGAACCCTGGACTCCACTAAAGCGGAGCACATGAACACTGGCCTGCCTCTGAGGCAGGGTGGAGAAAGGTCCGCTCTAGCACCTACCTGGTTTCCCACAACCACGTCCCTGCAGGCCCCAGCTCAAGCCAAGTGAACAGCCAAGCCCCGCTCACTCCGAGCCACTTTGCAGTAATGAATCTGGGGTAGCCAGGATCAGAGAAAAGACTCAACCTTGGGACACAGAGGCGGCAGAGTCCTGGGGCAGGGTCCAGGTGGGTCTGCAGCAGCCATTTCTGGCACTTTTTAAAGCGGTGCCCAGAAACAGGACATGTTTCTGGGAGCAGCCACTGTACCACACCTCAATCTCCCCTGCCACACAAGCACAGAGAAACCACACAGGCTCCCCCCCCCTGTGGAGCCAAGTGGAGACTGGGGACAGTGCTCAGCTGTGGGGGGTCCTGCCGTGCCTCTGAGCAGAGGTCTGGCTGGTTTCTGGGTTTCCTGAAACTACTTCACTGTGCGCCCAGCCAAAGCCAAGCAAATGCTCCATCCCTCTTCAGTTCCTCCCACAGCGTGGCACTGGGTGTGGGATGGCCATGACCAGGGAGAAGACTCTACCATGGGTTGCACCTAAAGGAGCCACAGACTACCTGTCCGAGCAGCGCGCTGAACCTCTGTCTGTGAACAGGCCCCACCGGCTTCAGCACTCCTGCTCGGGGGCAAAGGCCCTGGTGCTGGGAGAGAGAAACGCAAATGCTGAAAGGGAATGGAGGCAGCTTGAGTCTGACAGGAGAGCTTCTGCTCTGGCAACTTGGGATCAGACCCCATCCTGATAAAGAGGTGACAGCACTGCACAGAGAGAAGTCCCATCTCATTCCAGGAAATTATGGCTGAAAACTTCCCAAATCTGAAGGAGGAAACAGATATTCAGATAAAGCACAGAGGGTTCCAAACAAGATGAACCCAAACAGACCTACACCCAGACATCCAATAAAACAGTAAAAGTTAAAGAGACAATTATAAAGGCAGTAAGAGAAGAGAAGAGTCATATGCAAAGAAGAAAGGAGTCCCCATTAGGCTATCAACTGATTTCTCTGCAGAAACTCTGCAGGCTAGAAGTGAGTGACATGATATAGTCAAAGGGAAAAACCTGTAACCTATGATATTCTGCTCTGAAAGATATTTATCATTTAGAATAGAAGTGATAAGCAACTTGTCAGACAACCAAAAGTTAAAAAATTCAACATACGAAAACTACCCTAAGGAAATGTTGAGAGTCTTGTGTAAATTGAAATGAAGTAACAAAATCCCTGTAGGAAAGGCAGTAGTAGATTAAAAGATGAAAAATGTAGAAAAGCAACTATAACTAAAACAGTTAAGGAATAAGCAGGAAGATGTAAAATGTGATATCAAATACACAAAATGTGGGTTATGCAGCTTAAAAAGGTAGATCTTTCAGAATGTGTTTGAACATTTAAGTTCAAACATTTAAGATTACTCAAGTTTAAAACAAGTAGATATAATTATGAGTCAACATATATGAACCCCATGGTAGCCACAACCAGAAAACAAGCAATAAAATGGCAGTAAGTACATACCTGTTAATAATTACTTTAAATGTCAATGGACTAAATGCTCTGGTCAAAAGACATAGGTGACTGACTGGATTTAAAAACAAAAGCCAAGACCCTTAAATATGCTGTCTGTATGAGACTCACTTCAGGGCTGAAGACACACAAGTGTGTAAGAATATGGAAAAAGATGTTTCATGCAAATAAAAATGACAAAGTATGGGTAGGAATACTTACACAAAATCACATCACCCTTTAAAATAAAAACTATAATGAAGGCAAGGAAGGCCTTGTATAATGATAAAAGGATCAATTTAATAAGAGGGTATTACTGGTAGCTCAGATGGTAAAGTGTCTGCCTACAACGCGGGAGACCCGGGTTCAATCCCTGGGTCGGGAAGATCCCCTGGAGAAGGTAATGGCAACCCACTCCAGTATTCTTGCCTGGAAAATCCCATGGACTGAGGATCCTGGTAGGCTACAGTCCATGGGGTCTCAAAGAGTCGGACACGACTGAGCGACTTCACTTCACTTCACTTCACACTTGTTAATGTATACACACCCAATACAAGAGCACCTAAACATATAAAGCAGATACTAACAAACATAAAGAGCAAAACTGATAATAATACAACAACAGTATGAGATGTTAGCATCCTACTAACATCAACGGGCAGGTAATCAAGACTGAAAACCAAAAAGGCACAGGGGCCTTAAATGACAGAACAGTCCAATTAATCTTAATTGATACCTACATGAAGCTACATGCAAAAAAAAGCAGAATACACATTCATATCATATGCACATGGAATGTCTTCCAGTATAGATCACATACCAAAATCACAAAACAAGCCTCAACAAATTTAAGACAAATTATTTCAAGCATCTTTTCCAACCACAACAGTATGAAACTAGAAATCAACTACAGAAAGAAAAGTAGCTAAAGAACATATAGAGATTAAATAACATATTAATACTAATAAAAAAAACCAATGGGTCAATGATAAAATCAAAGAGGAAATCAGAAATACCTAGAGAGAAATGAAAATGAAAACACAACGTTCCAAAATACACCAAAAGGAACCCTTAGAGGAAAGTTCATAGTGATATGGGCTTTCCTCAAGAGCAAGAAAAATCTCAAACAACCTAACTTACCACCTTAAAGAATAATAGAAAGAACAAAGGCCAAAGTCATCAAAAGGAAGGAAATAATAAAAATCAGAGGAAATAAAGATTTAAAAGAAACAGTAGAAAAGATCAAATGAAAACAAGGGCTTTCTTTTTTTTAAAGATAAAATTGATAAGCCTTTAACCGGGCTCATCAAAAAGAAAAGAAAGAGGACTCGAGTAAATAAGCAATGAAAAATGATAAATAACAACCAACACAAAAGAGATACAAAAAATCATAAGAAAATACTATGAGTAGTTATATGTCAACAAACTGGACAATCTGGTAGAAATGGACAAATTTCTAGAAGCACACAGTCTGCCAAGTCTGAGTCAAGCAGAAACAGGCAATTTAAATAGACCAATCACTAGAAGTAAAATAGAATTTTTAATTAAAAATTCATAATTAAATAAAAACAATACCCAGAAAACAAAAGTCCAGGCCCAGATGGCTTCATGGGGGAAATCTACCAAACATGTAAAGAACTTATATCTATCCTTCTCAAACTATTCCAAAAAACTGAAGAGGAGATAACACTGCCAAATTTATTCTACAGTAAATTATCATAATTTATTTAACCATATTCTGCTTCTCAACTATCTGCTTCTCAACAATCTAAGCATTTTCAATTTCTCCTATGGTGGACATCCTATTATATCACATTTCAATTTCTTTAATTTCTTCAATTTCTCCAAATTTATTCTACAATAAATTATCATAATTTATTTAACCATATTCTGCTTCTCAACTATCTGCTTCTCAACAATCTAAGCATTTTCAATTTCTCCTATGGTGGACATCCTATTATATCACATTTCAACTTAGTTTTATATTACTTCCTCAGGGTAAATGTAAAGAAATGAAGTTTCTGGATTGATAGACATTTATATGATTTTAAAGCTTTTGAAAAGCATTACCAAAATGCCCTCTGGAAAGACTGTAACAATTACATTCTCTTCAACAGTCTAGAAGCTTTTATTTTACTATATTCTTGGAATGACTAGATACTGACATTTTAAAATCTGTGGACCAGCAAAAAACAGAATATTACTATTTTAATTTGTATTTCCTGGATTAATAATCCTGAAGTTAATTTGTATATTTATTGACCATCCATATTCTTTATAAACAGTTTTATGGTTGGATGGCATCATCGACTCGATGGACATTGGTTTGGGTGGACTCCGGGAGTTGGTGATGGACAGGGAGACCTGGCGTGCTGCGGTTCATGGGGTTGCAAGGAGTCGGACACAACTGAGTGACTGAACTGAACTGAATAGGAATTTAGAATATAATGACAAAATGGGGAAAAACAATATTAAAAACAAAACAAAAATGTTACAAATTTTCCAGAACTGAAGATATAAAAAGAGAGATAAGAGCTGGAAAACCATCATGATAAAGATTGAATTACGAAAGAATCATCAGTGGATGTTAAATTTTAATGGGGAAAAAGATTTATACATCCCAAGTGGCTCACCACAGATTGCTTCTTGGTTTCACTGAAGAAGAAAAATAGTAATTTTATCAAATAATACATTGGCAAGGTGATTAAAATTAACATCAACAGTAAAGGACAGGTGAACATCATGTACCTCCAGCTGTGATAGCTTAACAAGAAAATATCACATCACTTATTCAGTATTCTGGAGAAGAATACAAAAACCTCAGTCTAATAAGAAAACATCAGAGAAATGCAAATTAACAATATTCTATTAAATGAAAATGGATGGGGTACCATATTCTTCAAAAACATGAATGTTGAGACTTCCCAGTGGTTAAGATCCAATGGTTAAGACTGCCTTCCAATCAGGGGACATGAGTTCAATCCCTGGTCAGGGAACTAAAATTTTTAAAATGTGAATGTCGTAAAAGAGATTACAAAAGTATGAGGAAACGTTCCAGATTAAAGGAGGCTAAAGGTATCTGGACAACCAACACAATACTTGACTCTAGATTGAATCTTGTACTATAGCAGTAAAGTGGTATAAAAGACATGATTACATCAACTGAAAAAAACCAATATATTGTGGAGAGACTCTAGAATATTATTTTATAAATGTAAATTTATATCATAATTGTACTATGTTTATACAAGGACATATCTTTACTCTTAGGAAATAAAAGCAATGCATTTAGAGGCGCATAGGTATAGAACTTTCAGGAGCTTGCCAGGTGGTACAGTGGTAAAGAATCTGCCTGCCAATGCTGGAGACATAAGAGACATAGGTTTGATCCCTGGGTTGGGAAGATCCCCTGAAGTAGGAAATGCAATCCATGCCAGTATTCTTGCCTGGGGAATGCCATGGACAGCAGAGCCCAGCAGGTTACAGTTCATAGGATTACAAAGGGTTAGACACAACTAAGCAACTGAGGAAACACATAGAACTTTCTTTCAAATATTGAGAAAAAAATTACATGTGTATGTATGTGCACATGTATGTTTGTGTTCATGCAAGACAGAGAAAGAATATGTGTACATAAGACAAATGGGGCAAATGTTAACAAAAGGTGAATCTGGGTAAAGAGTATGAGAGTGTTGTTAGAACTATGTATATATTTGCAACTTTCTATGACCTTAAAATTATCCCCATATTAAAAGTTAATTTAAATAAGTATGCCTTTAGATACTTAGAGGCAAAACAAGAAACCACTGAACTCAAACAAAATGTTTAAAAATCTACTGGTGGTTAAAAGAGAAAATCAAATTCTAAATGATAATAACTGTCAACCTAGAATCCAAGACTCAGTAAAACTGTCATTCAAGAATAAAGATAAATTATATAGAAAGACTAGAAAATTAACTACTCAAAAGTCCTCATTGAAAGGATGACCAAAAGGATAAGAAAGAAAGTGAACCCTGAAGGAAAGGTGAATGATAATGAATAATAGTGATATGCAAGTAATAACGATGTGCCAAGAAACTAATTGTAAACCTCATAAAAATGATTAAAGAATTGAGGAATTTTAAAATAAGGTAAATTAAAACAGACAACAATAATATGATGACATGTGACTAGAGAAAATGTTCCACTGTCCTGATAGAATTTGAAAAAACACAGGTATTAAGACTTTCAGTTCAGTTCAGTTCAGTCACTCAGTCCTGTCTGGCTCTTTGCGACCCCATGAATCACAGCACCCCAGGCCTCCCTGTCCATCACCAACTCCCGGAGTTTACTCAAACCCATGTCCATCCAGTCGGTGATGCCATTCAGCCATCTCATCCTCTGTCGTCCCCTTCTCCTCCTGCCCCCAATCACTCCCAGCATCAGGGTCTTTTCCAGTGAGTCAAATCTTCACATCAGGTGGCCAAAGTACTGGAGTTTCAACTTCAGCATCAGTCCTTCCAATGAACACCCAGGACTGATCTCCTTTAGGATGGACTGGTTGGATGTCCTTGCGGTCCAACGGACTCTCAAGAGTCTTCACCAACACCATAGTTCAAAAGCATCAATTTTTCAGCACTCAGCTTTCTTCACAGTCCAACTCTCACATCCATATATGACCACTGGAAAAACCATAGCCTTGACCAAACGGACCTTTGTTGGCAAAGTAATGTCTCTGCTTTTTAATATGCTATCTAGGTTGGTCATAACTTTCCTTCCAAGGAGTAAGACTTTAGACTCCCTTAATTAAAATACAGATTATCTTAAAAATTCGAGGCTAAACTCTAAAAGAAGAGTAGTAGAAACTGTCATTCTGAAATCAATGCAAAGGCAGGGTAAAGAGTAAGAGGCAGGATGAAAAAAAAAGAGGCAGAGAAAAGGTGATAATAACTTTGTTTTTAAAAAATAACCCATGTAGATCTATCTATCTTAGTAATGCCAACAAATGTAGTAAATAAATATGGAACAAAATATTCTTATGCTGAATTCATTTTAAAAATTAATCTAGTCAAATATTGTATAAGCACAGAGATAAAACATTAACACAAAAAAAGATGAAAGTAAAGGAAAAAATATATTAGGAAAAAGAAAAAAAATAAAAGTAGTGTAGATTAAATAGGCTTTAAGACAAAAGCATTAGAGAGAGGATTTTTTATTTAATGTAAAAAAAACAAAACAATCACCAGAAAGGTAAAACAAGCCTGAACCAATTTTAGTTTTTTAATTCTGAAACTATAAATAACACAGCTTCCATACATGCTACATTTTTTGGCAAGCTTTATCAAGAAGAGGAACATATTAACTGTATTAGGAATAAAAATGGGGCATATAACTATAAAAGTAATAGAAATTTTAAAATCATTTGTTGTTATTCAGTTGCTAAGTCATATCTGACTCTCTGTGGCCCCATGGACTGCGGCATACCAACTCCTCTGTCCTCCACTGTCTCCTGGAGTTTGCTCAAATTCATGTCCATTGAATCAGTGATGCCATCTCACCTTCTCATCCTCTGCCACCCCTTTTTCAGGTGGGTCAGATGGTAAAGCATCTGCCTGCAAGGCGGGAGACCCGGGTTTGATCCCTGGGTTGGGAAGATCCCCTGGAGAAGGAAATGGCAACCGACTCCAGTATTCTTGCCTGGAAAATTCCGTGGATTGAGGAGCCTGGTGAGCTACAGTCCACGGGGTCGCAAAGAGTAGGACATGACTGAGCGACTTTGTTTTGCTTTCTCCTTTTGCCTTCAATCTTTCCCAGCATCAGGGTCTTTTCCAGTGAGTCAGCTCTTTGCATTAGGTGGCCAAAGCATTGGAATGTCAGCTTCCGCAACAGATCTTCTAGTCAATTCAGGGTTGACTTCCTTTAGGATTGACTGGCTTGATCTCCTTACAGTCCAAGGGATTCTCAGGAGTCTTTTCCAGAACCATAATTCAAAAGCATTATTCTTCAGTGCTCCACGTCCTTTACAGTCTATCTCTCACATCTATACATGATCACTGGAAAAACCATAGCTTTGACTATACAGACCTTTGTTGGCAAAGTGATGTCTCTGCCTTTTAATACACTGCCTAGGTTTGTCATAGCTTTCCTTCCAAGGAGCAAGCATCTTTTTAATTTCATGACTGCAATCAGTGATTTTGGAGCCCCCCCCAAATAAAATCTGTCACTGCTTCCACTTTTTCCCCTTCTATTTGCCATGAAGTGATGGGACCAGATGCCATGATCTCAGGTTTTTTTAATGTTGAATTTCCAGCCAGCTTTTTCACTGTCCTCTTTCACCCTCATCAAGAGGCTCTTTTTTAGTTCCTCTCCACTTTCTGCCATTAGAGTGGTATCATCTGCATATGTGAGGTTATTGGTATTTCTCCCAGCAATCTTGATTCCAGCTTATGATTCATCCAGTCCAGCATTTCACATGACGTACTATGCATAAACAGGGTGACAATATACAGCCTTGTCGTAGTCCTTTCCCAATTTTGGACCAATCTGTTCTTCCATGTCTGGTTCTAACTGTTGCTTCTTGACCTGCATACAGGTTTCTCAGAAGACCAGTAAGGTGGTCTGGCATTCTCATCTCTCTGAGAATTTTCCACTGTTTGTTGTAGTCCACACAGTCAAAGACTTTAGCACAGTTGTTTTTTCCCTTGATTTCTCTGTGATCCAATGAATACTGGCAATTTGATCTCTGGTTCCTCTGCTTTTTCTAAATCAAGAATATCTGGAAGTTCTTGGTTCACACACTGCTGAAGCCTAGCTTGAAGGATTTTGAGCACTACCTTGCTAGCATTGAGCGCAATTGTGCGGTAGTTTGAACATTCTTTGGCATTGCCCTTCTTTGGGACTGGAATGAAAACTGACCTTTTCAGTCCCGTGGCCACTGCTGAGTTTTCCAAATCTGCTGACATATTGACTGCAGCACTTTAACAGCATCATCTCTTAGGATTTGAAATAGCTCAGCTGGAATTCCATCATCTTTACTAGCTTTGTTCAAAGCAATGTTTCCTTCACACTCCAGCATGTCCTATTCTAGGTGAATGACCACACCATCATAGTTTTCTGGGTCATTAAGACCTTTCTTGTACAGTTCTTCTGTGTATTCTTTCTACCTCCTCAAAATCTCCTGTTTCTTTTAGGGTCTTACTATGTGTTGTGCCCATCCTTTCATGAAATAGTCCCTTGATATCTACAATTTTCTTGAAGAGATCTCTAGTCTTACTCATTCTATTATTTTCTGCTATTTCTTTGCACTGTTCATTTAAGGCCTTCTTATCTAACTATTCTCCGAAATTCTGCATTCAGTTGGGTATAACTTTCCTTTTCTCCCAATACTATGACAAACCTAATACTGACAAATACAAAATCTGAGATAAAATGAATAAAATAATTTTCCAGAAAATATAAATTATTAAAAGTAACTAAAAATATAAGATCTGAACCAATCTATGAATGAAGTGAATAAGTAGAAAAAAATTTAAAGAAAAAACAAAAACAAATTCAGAAATAAGCACTAGATCTAAGTTTCAAAAGTGATAATCTACCAAATTTAAAGAGAGAGATATTCCCTATCTTCATTATAATCTGTAAAAGAGAAGGAACTCCCCAAGTCATTATTCATGAGAACTTTTATCATCTTGATCCCCAAACTGGATAAGAACAGCTTGAAATAACTACATTACACACCATTCTTACATATGTATGAATCCCCCCCTGCTTCAAAAATCCCAAATATCAGCAAAAGAAATTTAGCAATGTATGAAACCTATATCACAAGCAGCACTTCTCCCAGATAAGCACATCATCAAGAGTAGTATAACAGAAAAAATAGATAAATGTAATTTTCCATGTTAATTAAATGAGAAGCAAAAAAAAAGACATTTGATAAAATTCTACACTATCTGTGATTTAAAACAAAAATCTTAGCAAGTTAGTAATAGAAGGAATTTCTTCATCTATAATATATTTTATACACACACACAGAGAAAGATCAAGAAGGATACACATTAAATGCTAAAACTGATGATATCTGAGTATAAGAACGTTGTTTTTTATATTTTTTCTCAAGTTTTAAAAGCTGTACATGTGCTACTTTATATTAAAAGACAATTTCCAAAAATATGTTTAACTTAAAAAAAAAAAAAAAAAAAAGACGAAGATATATCAGCTTCCAAACAGTTACTTCTGAGGAGAGAGAGTAGAAGACGGATGTTTTGGAGAAAGTGTAAAGGGAAACTTTAAAGTAACATCTTATTTTTAAAAACATGACCTAAAGCAAAATTAGCAAAATATCAAGTAGGTAGATGCATGTTTTAAATATTGCTGTCTTCTCTATGTTCAAAGTATTTCATAAGGAAAAAACTTTAAATACTTTAAGAAACTGAAGATATGGGATAGAAAAAGAAAAAAATCTTTGATTGGAAGGATCATGGGTGTCTTTTCCCCTATTTCACTTTATGTATGTCTAAACTGTAACAAACATTGTCATTACAGAAAAAAAATGTAAATATCTGAAAAAATAAGATAGAATTCTAACTCTAAATTAAAGAGAGACATAAAGGTTTACAGAAATGAATTTTTGCAAGTAAACCCAAAGAATAACTGAACTTATTTTCACTTATTTTTCTATTAGTTAATAAAGCAATATAAACTTTAATAACTGCATTTGTTAAAACAGGTCTATAAATGTCAGTTGTTTTGTGTATAGCTCAGTGTTACTGTAACTTAATTAGAAAGGCCTTCGGTTCAGTTCAGTCACTCAGTCGTGTCCGACTCATTGCGACCCCATGAATCACAGCACGCCAGGCCTCCCTGTCCATCACCAACTCCCGGAGTTTACTCAAACCCATGTCCATCGAGTCAGTGATGCCATCCAGCCATCTCATCCTCTGTCGTCCCCTTCTCCTCCTGCCCCCAGTCCCTCCCAGCATCAGGGTCTTTTCCAGTGAGTCAAATCTTCACATGAGGTGGCCAAAGTACTGGAGTTTCAGCTTCAGCATCAGTCCTTCCAAGGAACACCCAGGACTGATCTCCTTTAGGATGGACTGGTTGGATCTCCTTGCAGTTCAAGGGACTCTCAAGAGTCTTTGCCAACACCACAGTTATCAGTTTTTCAGCGCTCAGCTTTCTTCACAGTCGCAGTGATTTTGGAGCCCAAAAATATAAAGTCAGCCACTGTTTCCACTGTTTCCCCATCTATCTGCCATGAAGTGATGGGACCAGATGCCATGATTGTAGTTTTCTGAATGTTGAGCTTTAAGCCAACTTTTTCACTCTCCTCTTTTACTGTCATCAAGAGGCTCTTTAGTTCTACTTCACTTTCTGCCATAAGGGGTGTGTCATCTGCATACCCCAAAGCATTTTGATTTCTCCTCTTCCACACAACAGCTCTTTAAATACTGAACTTACGTTTTCCCTTAATTTGAATCTTATCCCTAATTCCATGCTTCTTCCCCTGTTCCTTATATGCCAGTTCTTTGACCCCCCTGCTTCTTCAGCTTGCTTTCTACATGTTAGTTTGTTACCTAAAAGTGGGTACACCTGTTATCAGATGTGACCTGGTCAGTAAAATTAGTTATTTTTACCTCGAGAACCTGGGTACCACTATCTTCAATTAACTGTTTTTCCTTTACTTATCATTTTAAACAGCTGTACGATTACAGGTTCTTCAACTAAAACCTTAGACTCAAAAAAAATGTTAGTAACTTTCAAGTCAGGTCTCCCATAGAGTAGCCATAAAATGGATAGAAAAAAACTGAGAACTTAAAAGTGAACTTGATTAACTTTATCTTGCTTGTTTTCTGCCAGATTTTGAACCTATGGAAATCAATTCACTCTTAATCTTCTCCTCCATCAAATTAGCTGTCCCTCCTATTTATGAACCTGATATAAGTGCCACTTTATTTTATTGATCTATCCATCCATTCATTTCTTTAATTCTAGCCAGATAGCATGTCAAATGCTGCAAATACAAAATCAAATAAGACCTATTTGTGCCCTTAAGGAGCCCAGTCAAATTCACTGATAAACATGCTGAAAGGGACAAGACCTAACATGGCGCCCCCAAAGCACTCATCTAGAAATACTTTCTCCAAGCTGAGAGCTGTTTGTTCATTTGTACTCTTTGGGTTCAGTTACTGGTCAACTGGAAAGCTTTCTGACATTCTTTTCAACCAGTCCACATTTCTTCACTAATCACAAACATGAAAAATTTACTTTATCTATTATATATCAAGACATACTATATCTACTACTTGTCAAGATATACCTGCCAGAATCCAGTAGATATAGTATACACCTACAGAATATAGATGTACATAGCATATATTATATACTATATAAGTGGTATAGTACAACATGTAGTATATATTGTATAGAGTATAGCAGATAGTTTAGAATAAGGATGTATACAGTATATGTAAATAGAATATATAATAAATAGTTTACCTTAATGTACCAATCTAAGAATCTTATGAGGAAAAAAGTGAAGACACTCTAAGTGAGTAATATTTTCCAAAACATACTCACAAATTTGGTAGAAATTAGCATTTTGTATACTGATTGATAATTCCTAATCTATTTCCACCTATCTTTGAAAACACTGGTACTTGATTCCTGTTGCTTTTCTTGCCTTTCTTATTCTTCCTGACTCCTCAAAGTATACTGACAAAGATTCTGGAATCACATTCACAAGATTCTTCAGTCCTCTGAGGTATATAATTCATCTAAATCTGGAGACTGAGATTTTTTTTAATGAGTTACTCATCACTGACTACTTCTTCATCTATTTTAAGCAGGAAAAGAAAGAAGCAAATACAGAATCCAAAAGTTATGCTTCTTCTGAGCATTTGAAGAAGTGCATTTTGGTACTATTATTCTAATGAAACTACTTTTAAAATGTTTGCAAGCCTTTGCTTACTCTAGATTTTTGTCTTTCAACATCATTAGATTTCACTCCACTGTATTTACTGCAATTAGCACCAAAACAAATTTCAGAAGTGGCTCCTACCCAACTACATATAGAGAATTAATATGATGAGAGATTTTGAGAAAATGATTTCTTTTAACATGAGGATGCTGATAAAATAGCCCAAGTTAATTTTAATATCTTAATTTATGCTATTATTAAAAATTATGAAAAAACTCAGATGAACTATTATAAGAGGAACATATTATTCACCTTTTAGATACATGATAAAGTCACAAGGATTTTTACTAAATAGAAAAGTAGAGTAACAGAATGGTAGACAAACGACTGCAGTTCTAGTCCCAGACATGTGGTCCTAATGACCTGTGTGACTCTATGTGACCTATTATTTAGTAAATAATAGAACATGGCAATTAACATCTCTGTCATAACCTCCTCAACTGTTAAATGCTGTGTTAGACTAAACTAGAGAGTACCTATGAAGGCGTTTCATGGGTGGCCTCGGATTACTGAGTAAGTGACTTTAGGAAGCCCTTGTTGCACCCTAACCAGTTCATGCTCACCCTTTGTCTAAATTAGTACTTGTAAACTTAAAAAAGAATCCTTAGTCCACTGAGCTCAATTTGAAAACCAATGCACTAAACCATTTCTATAGCTCTTTTAAACTGTAGGATACTAAGTGTGAAGTATTTATTTCTAAACTGTGTACTTTTCTTTCAGCACATGTTTTTTTCATTCATATATTAGGTGGCCGATAAATACCAAACCCTAAACTTTATAAACTTTATCTCTAACATTAACATGGTTCATCACCTCCTGCAAGAATTTACAGGCTGAAAACAGGTTAAGATAACTTAAGTGGTAAAGCACATCATAAAGTTAGCCCAGAATAGAATGAGACTTGAAACCTTGCTCATGTAACTTATATGCAGAGTACATCATGAGAAAAGCCGAGCTGGATGAAGCACAAGATGGAATCAAGATTGCTGGGAGAAATATCAATAACCTCAGATATGCAGATGACACCACCCTTATGACAGAAAGTGAAGACGAACTAAAGAGCCTCTTGATGAAAGTGAAAGAGGACAGTGAAAATGTTGGCTTAAAGCTCAATGTCCGAAAACTGAGATCATGGCATCCGGTCCCATTACTTCATGGCAAATAGAGGGGAAATAATGGAAACAGTGACACACTTTATTTTGGGGGGCTCCAAAATACTGCAGATGGTGACTGCAGCCATGAAATTAAAAGATGCTTGCTGTGACCAACCTAGACAGCATATTAAAAAGCAGAGACATTACTTGGCCAACAAAGGTCTATCTAGTCAAGGCTACGGTTTTACCAGTGGTCATGTATGGATGTGAGAGTTGGACTATAAAGAAAGCTGAGGGCTGACGAACTGATCCTTTTGAACTGTGGCATTGGAGAAGACTCTTGAGAGTCCCTTGGACTGCAGAGATCCAACCAGTCCATTCTAAAGGAAATGAGTCCTGAATATTCATTGGAAGGACTGATGCTGAAGCTGAAACTCCATACTTTGGCCACCTGATTCAAAGAACTGACTCATTGGAAAAGACCCTGATGCTGGGAAAGATTGAAGGCAGGAGGAGAAGGGGATGACAGAGGATGAGATACATACAGTGGAATAATACAGAGCCTTTAAGAAGCAGAAGGCAAGAATGGCATAACCAAGATGATGACACAGCTGTTCCTGACTTGGCTCCACTTTAAAAGAAAAACAAGTAACTATGCAAGAAGAAGATATCACTGAGCAAATCTCAGAACACAGAAATGAGGCTGAAGCACGTCCTGCACCACACAGACCGAGACAGGCTGCATTAAAGGGTGAGAGGAACAGCTACGCGCTGACCGCAGGGCCCTCTCCCCAGTGTGGCCCACCCTGCCTACAGCTCCTCCAGTGGCAAAGGAGCGCACAGGGGTGCCATCCAGCACCCCCAGCACTGGAGGGTCACCTCTGGGAACTCCTGCTCTGGTTTCACCCCATGGGAATTCTGTGGGCTCAACCACTGGGAATCTGACTGTGACAAAGGGAGGGGGGCTTCCAGCCAGCAGCACTGGGGTCTTGGAGGACAGAGCTCCTGCCTGCAGAGCACACACAGGAAACCCAACCAGCAGCTTGCTCTGCTGCAGCCCAGCTGGCTGGCACAGTCTGGCCAGGGAACCCGGGTGCACCCAAGTCTGCCTAATTCGGGTCTTCAAATGAAGAGCTGTCCCAGCCCTGCAGCCTGGTCTGCCCACATCCAGCAGAGGAGCTGAGTTTTAGCTCTCCTCCCATTCCTCCATGGGGATCACAGCTCCCAGCCCCTCCTACCAGAAAGCCTCTTCAGGAAAAGTGGGGAGCTGCCTGAAGTGGGCTCTCCCAGCTCCACCCAGGCAGAAGTCGGGTCACAGCCCTGCCCACCATGGAGTGTGGTCCCTGCCTGCCCCCATCTGACGGGAAGGGCTGACAAGAACACCCAAATACCTGGAAGCTGCACAACCCAGCAATTCTTGAGCTGATGGGCAGGTGAGAGGGCAGAACGGGTGGTCCCCTGAGCAAAGCCAGTAGCACCTGTTCAGCCAGTGAACCTGGGGCGCAGGCTGACTTGAGTCAAGACCACAAAAAGCACCAGTGGCCTTGGAGATCCTTAGCTGATGAGCTCAGGTCAGGAAACGAACTCAGAGCCTCACTTGGTGCTGAAGACAGTGGTCAGCCTGCTTGACCAGGGAGCCTCAGCAGAGCACACAGCGGGCTCTGCAGCCCGCCCAACAGCCCTGCTGATAGTGGAACTTGAATGCAGAGCAAGGCCTGAGTCTCTCCCTGTCTGCAGATTAACAAGTAGAGAACAAACTAGCGGTTACCAGTGGGGACAGGGAAGGGGGAGGAACAATACAGGGGCAGGGGTTCAAACCACCATGTGTGAAAAAAGCTACAAGGATGTATTGTTCAACATGGGAAATACAGCCAATGTTTTATGATAACTATAAATGGAGTATAACCTTTAAAATTTTTGAATCACTATATTGTACACCTGTCACATAATACTGTATAGCAACTACACTTCAACTAAAAAAAAAAAAAAAAACCAACATTGATTCAAGAAGAGAGAAAGTCTGAATAGACCAATTGCTAGTAAGGAGGCTGAACCAGTAACCAAACCCAGTGAGGAAAAGCGCAGGACCCAGATGGCTTCACCAGTAACTCTGCTGAACAACAGAAACAAAATCAAACTAGAGGAAACATTTCCAAATTCATTGTAGAAGGCCAGTACCACCCTAACACTAAAGACAGAAAGTATCAGTACCAGGAAATAAAACTACCAATCAGTTTCTCTGATGAACAGAGAAGCAAAAATTCTCAATATAATTCTAGCAGACCAAAGTCAGCAGCACAGTAAAAGGAACATTGCTCATGATTAGGTGGGATTTATAGCTGGAATGCAAGGATGGCTCAATACATGTAAATCAATTAATGTAATACACCACATTAACAGAAAAAAAAAACTCATATTTCAATAAATACAGGAAAAGTGTGACAAAATTCAACATTTCTTCTTGATAAAAATTCTTAACAAATTATAAGAATTATATCTCAACATAATTAAGGTCATATATAACAAGCCCACTACTAACATGATGCTTAATTTTCATAGGTTGAAACTTTTTCTCTAAGATCAAGAATAAGACAGGTGCTCACTCTCACCACTCCTGTTCAATATAGCACTGAAAGTTCCTGCCAGAGCAATCAGGAAAGAGAAGAGGAAGCATCCACATTAGAAAGGAAGAAGCAAAACTGTCTCTATTTGCAGATGACATGATTTTATATTCCAAACATCCCAAAGACTTCAACCAAAAAACTGTTAGATCTAATTACTGAATTGGGGAGAGTTATACAACCTAACATTAACATACAAAAATCAGTAGCATTTCTATACACTAACAAATTATCTGAAAAAGAAAGAAAACAATCCCATTTACAATAGCATCAAAACAATAAAATACTTAGCAATAAAGTTAATCAAAGAAATGAAAAAACTTCTACTCTGAAAGATACAAGATACTGATAAAGAAATCAAAGAAGACATATGTAAATGGAAGGCATACAGTGTTCATGGATTGGAAGAATATTGCTAAAATGTCCACACTTATTCAAAGTCATCTACAGATTCAATGCAATCACTATTAAGATTCCAATGGTATTTTTTAAATTACGTTTTTTATTTGGAGTATATCTGATTTATAATGTTGTGTTAGTTTTTCACTGTACCTAATGACTTTTTTTTTTAAACCAAAGCAGAAAAAAACAATCCTAAATTTTATATTGAATGGTAAAAAAAACAAAACAAAAAAAACCCTATTACCCAAAGCAATCCTCAAGAACAACAACAAAAAGCAGGAGGCATCACACACTTCCTGACTTCAAGCTAACACTATATAGTAATTAAAGGGGCTTCCCAGGTGGCTCAGTGGTAAAGAATCTACCAGACACTGCAGGAGCCACCAGAGACTTAGGTAGGGTCCATCCCTGGGTCGGGAAGATACCCTAGAGAAGGAAATGGCAACCCACTCCAACATTCTTGCCTGGGAAATCCCATGGACAGAGGAGGCTGGTGGGTCATGAAGAGTCAGACAACAGAGCACGCACGCACTCACATAGTAATTAAAACAGTATGGTAGTGGCATAAAAACAAGGAGATCAATGGAACAGTTTTGAGCCAGAAATAAATCCACGCATATAAAGTTAAAACTAATATTTGATAAGGGAGTCAAAAACATTCCGTGGAGAAAACATAGCCTCTTCAACAAATGGTCCTGAGATAATTAACTAATCACATATAAAAGAATGAAACTAGACCCCTATCTTACACGTCACAAAAATCAATTTGAAATGGATTAAAAAATTTAAGATATGAAACCATGAAACTCCTAGAAGAAAACATTGAACGTGAGCTCCCTAATATAGGTCTTGGCAATGATTTTTTTGGATAGGACACCTAAGCACAAGCAACAAAATAACAGATAAAATAAGTGACATTACATCAAACTACAAAGCTTCTGCACAGCAAAGGAAACAATCAGCAAGTGAAAAGAAAACCTACAGAATGGGAAAAAAATTATTTGCACTAAGAGGTTAATATCCAAAATATATAAAGAACTCATTCAACTTGTTAACAAAAGACACAAATAACCAAGTAAAAAAATGGGCAAAAGACCTGAATAGACATTTTTCCAAAGAAAATATATGAAAGGCCAAAAGTACATGTTCAACATGACTAGTCACTAGAGAAATGCAAATCAAAACCCCAATGAATTAACACCTCACACCCATTAGAATGATGGGTAGTAGGATTGTAAACTGGTACAGCCACTATGGGATAAAGGATAGAGGATCCTCAAAAAATTAAAAATAGAACTATTATATGGTACAGCAATTCCATTTCTGGGAATACATCTCAAGGAAATTAAAATACTAACTCAAAAAGATATCTGCATTCTCATTTATAGCAGCATATATTTATAATATCCGAGACATAAAATAAGTGTCCACTGATGTCCATTATTCATCAACAGATAAAGAAGTTGTAAGGGGTGTGTATGTAATAATCTTTTAAAAAAAAAAACTCATAGAAGAGGTCAGATTTGTGGTTACTAGAAGTGGAGGTAGAGTTGGCGGGGGGTGGGGGTGGTGAGGAGAATTGGATGAAAGTAGTCAAAAGGTACAAACTTCTAGTTAAAAAGTACTAGGCATTTGATGTATATATAGGATGAGGACTAAAGGTAACACTGCTGTAGAATATATATGAAAGTTGTTTAACAGAGCAACCAAAGAGTTCTCATTACCAAAAAAAAAAAAAATTCTTTTTTTGCTTTTTCTTTTCACTGTATCTACATGAGGAGATGGAGATTTAAACTTGTTGCAGTAATATCTTCGCAATATTGATAAGTCAAATCTTTATGCTGTACACATTAAACTTATACATATGTCAAATTATACCCCAATAAAACTGGAAAAACGGAAAATAAAAATGAGGAAGATTTAATATATGTGTATGTGAGTGTACACACATATATTATTACACATATATACACAAGGATATGTAAAGAGCACCAAAATATATTTTCAGTGAAAAAAACATGAAGCAATGTGTATGGTACACCTTCACTTGTAGTTAGAGGGTAAAAAAATACACACACATATAACCATGTGCATGGAGAGGTGATTTCTTAACAGAAATTACTTCTTGGGAAGGTCACAAAGGACAGCACAGACGGGACACTGGTGTTTCATTACACACCTCTCTGTATTATTTGAACTTGCAGGCCTTTTTTAGTGCTTCTATTATTTTTTCAGAAGAAAGTTATGATTTTAAATATTAACTTGAAATTTCTATAATAATTGTTCTATCTAAATGGGCAGTTTTTAAGAACACTACAAAATTTACTCTCTGCAATGGTTTAAACTTTGCTCTTTAATCACAGATCTTATAATTTCATTGTAAATCTCTACCAAAAATGATAAAAAAGAAACTTGTAAACAACAAAATCTAGCCAATTTCTTAAATTATTCTGCAATAAAAAATTAATAGGATCTCAATAAATATTTATTTTATAATCAGTTCCTTTTTTCAACATTAGAAATCTTTCATTTCTGCAACATTCAGTAATAGACATAAGGATAATTTTTTAAATAAATATGGTTTACCATACTAAAACCTTTTGACACATGAAAAGTTTAAAAATATGATTTAGACTCATCAGATTTCAGACCTGAGAGAGGCCTCAGAATCATTTAATTCCACAAACGAAGCAACCGAAGTCTGAGCATTAAGAGGGCTCACAGCATAAGTTGAACTCCTGGTTTGACTTCTATTACTCTATCTTAGTTAACGTCATTCTTTTATTAAGACACAAAGCAGGTAGGTGAGGCAAACATGCCTTCTGGGTTTGAGTTTCAGGGGGTGAGGGGAGGAGCGGGGAAGTAAAAGAGCTGAAAAACATTTAGAGCAGAGACCTAGCCTCGAATAAGGTATGGCAGGGAAAGATTCAGAAACAGGAATCTACCTGGCCAACACTGCACAGCTCAGTTCTCATTCTAAATAAACTAGGAAGGGTAGGGAAGACAAGGCTGAATCAATTCTTTCTTCTGAAACTGATTTCCAGTGGAGGACGATATTATTTTATCAACAAGAAACAGATACCAACTTAAAAGCAGCCTTCCGGTGAAAGGAATCTGAATGCCAGTTTCTCATAAGGAAAACTGACAAAAGAGAAAGTCTATTCAAACTTTCTTTGAGAGCTGTATGATATTCAGGCTACTCAAATAATTTCCCCAAATCTTTAGAAATTTCTTAAAAGGGAGAGAAAGCCTACTTAATAGTTTCATTATATTTTTCTGACAAGGTTATTCACTCTGTGCCAATTTGATATTAAAACAGAGCTGGATTTTTTAATGTATTAAAAATGTGTGCCCTACAGTTTACTCGAGTACTTGTAACAATTATGTACATGCTATTACACTTATGATCTTTTCATAAAGCTTAGTAGATAATTTCCCATTTAGTGATTAAGGATACTTACAATAGCTAGCAACTCACAGTATTTGCTTTATGACAGATTATTTGTTTTTTTTGTTCATGGCTCTGACTCATCTCTACCACATCCTTATATCAGGAAAGCAACCTCCACTGTAAGTCTTTCTTACAAGGGATGGGAGAGAACTGGTGTCTTTAGCCCCTACTGGAGGCCAGCTCCAGGCCCAGTGAACAACGGCGCAGTTGGGCAGTCATTAATAGAAACTGCAAATTGGGGAAACTGCTAATGAAGCTGATAACAATGAACCACTGATATTCAATCAGTGATTCTCAAAGAGTGGTGCACGGACCCTCAAGATCTGAGACACTTTCAGGAGTTTGCAAGGTCAGAACTACTCTATGATACAATATTACTTGCTATTTTCACTCACCGGTCATGAATGTAAGGTGGAGTTTTCAAAAGGCTATATAACATGTGAAACTATATAACGAATGAAACGTCAACATTTATTGCTTAATGCAACAAATGAACATTTTCCAAATGAGTAATGTATGGTAATACAAAACCATTCATGGATAAAACATTCATTCAAAGGAGAAGACCAAGGGATTTTAATGTGCTAGAGTATGAAAAGTTCTTTGATATGATTTTAGATTCCACATTGCAACAAACCTTTGAGAACACCACTTACTAAGTTTTGATATAGTATCAAAGAATATCCAGTTATCTGAAAAGCTTTTAAATATTCCTCTATTTTCTAACTCCTATAGACATCTGTGTGAGGCTGAATTTTCTTGTATTTATCAACCACAACAACATATCGAAGCAGATTGAATGCGGAAGCAGCTATGAGGACCCAGCTGTCCTCTATTAAGCCTAACACTGAAGAAATTTGTGAACATATAAAATGATTCCACTCTTGTCCCAATTTATTTTGGTTTAGAGAATAGATGTTTTTCATTAAAAGATTTTATGATACCATGTAGTAAGTTTTTATTAATTTTAAATAAATTAAGAAATATTTTTAAATGTTCTCAATTTTAATTTCTAATATGGTAAATATCAATAGATACACCCATATAAACAAAACTCCTGTGGTACTGGGGGGTGTGCAATAATTTTTAAGAGTATAAAAGGGTCTTGAAAACAAAAACTCTGAGAATTGCTGCATTATATAACTATTAATATTTTACTGCCACAATGTTAGCACCTTAACAGGTTTTTTTGGCAGCTTTTTACAGTTTGTTGCAGTTTTAAATATTAATAATATGCATATACTATTAATATGAAAATAAATATATTTAAACGGGGTTGATACTTTGACAGGACTCTATTCAACAATCTTACTGAAGTAAAAGTCAAAATGAAGGTATAAAGCTGACTGTAAATAAAGAAAGAAACATGCAACCTGATTTAGCTGTCTGCCCTTTTGGACAGAGTTCAAATTTAACCAATTTTAAATTTAACAAATTTAACCCTGTCAAGGAGCTCTTTATCCCAAGTATACATATGGCCTCGGACCCAGCAGACCACATCACACAAGACTGGCAAGAAGCAACAGCCATGGGTGACTGTCCCGACTCATACTTTTTTTGGTTCTGTCTAACCATCTTTCTACTTCTAAGCCACTGTACTCTAAAGTTACTTAGACTATGCATTCTGTCACTTTCATCAACTAACAAAATAAACCTGTAATCAACCTATAGAGGGTGCAGAGATTAGTTTTTCACAGCTCAACTATTCAGAGGTAACCTTGAAGAATGCTTTCTTTTTCCTCCCCTAAAAAGAAAATATAACACAAGGGTTCTAAGAATTGTGGCTTAATATCCCTTCCAGGATGAGGCAATCTACAAACAAACAAACCTGCCTGTCACAAACTCCAGCCTAAGGACTCTTAAAATGCTATGTGTTAGTAGCTCAGTCATTTCTGATTCTTTGAGAGTCCATGGACTGTGCAGCCTGCCAGGGTCCTCGGTCCATGGAAGTCTCCAGGCAAGAACACTGGAGTGGGTTCCATTAACTTCCAGAGGGTCTTCCCGACGCAGGGATTGAACCCGGATTTCCTGCATTGCAGGTAGATTCTTTACCATCTGAGCTACTAGGCTACACCAAACAAAAACAAAAAACACCACTCATCCTTAGCAAGGAATAGCACAAAACTTAAAGTCAGCACTACAAGGATTTTACTGCAAATTCAAGGGACACTCAGGACTTTCTCTGATTTTAGTTCATTTGCAAAATGAAACACCACAATAGTCCTTAGACTCCTCCCTTACCCTTACAGTCAGTGGTACTGAGCTGGGAAGAAAAAAGATTAAGGAAAATTTGAAAAACTGAATGAGGCTTGAAACAAAAAAACGAACAACTACTGAGAGTAGTTAAATTAGCTAAAATTTTAAAAACAAAACATAAGATGAGCGGAATCACTCTACCATAATCAGATAAATAAGGTTTATATCATAGTCTATAATGAAAAGAATGTGGTGTCAGCAGAGGAAAACACATATACGTCAGAAGAAGAGACTAAAGAATCCAGAAATAAACCCACAAAAATATGCCCAACTGATTTTGGACAAAGGTGCCAAATTCAAGGAAGGAAAAACAGCCTTTTCAACAAATGGTACTAGAACAACCAGGCACTACATAGGCAGGGGAAAAAAAATAGAAATGAATCTCAACCTAAACCTCACAACGTATATAAAAATCAACTCAACATGAATCATGAACTTTAAAGTAAAACATAAAACTGTAAAGCTTTTGGATAAAATATAGTAGAAAATCTTTCGGGCTACAGGCAAAGGGTGACAGGGATAGGCAAAGAATTCTTAGACCTGACACCAAAAAGCACAATCCATAAAAGAAAAATCTGACAAACTGGACCACATCAAATTTTTAAAACTCTCTGAAAGACTCTATAAGAGGATGAAAAGACAAGCTACACAGTGAGAAAATATTTGCAAACCAGTATCTGATGAAGAACCTGTATCTATTACATATAAAGAACTATCAAAAAATCAACAGTAGAAGAACAATTAGAAATATAGGTAAAAAACAAACAAATGAACAGGATCTACTAATGGCAAATAAGCATTTAAAAAGATGTTCAACATCATAGGCCATTAGAAATAATATTAAGTTAAAACTAAGAGATATTGCTGCATAGCTATAGGAATGGCTAAACTTTTATTTATTTAAAAAAAAATTTTTTTTTAGCAGTATCAATTCTCATTTATTACTGAAAATGTCAACAGACAGCATCTGATGTTAATACATCAAGAAACAGTATCATAAGGTTATTGCTAGCACAATATATTTTTTTTTTCAGTGGGTTTTGTCATACATTGATATGAATCAGCCATAGAGTTACACGTATTCCCCATCTCAATCCCCCCTCCCACCTCCCTCTCCACCCAATTCCTCTGGGTCTTCCCAGGGCACCAGGCCCGAGCACTTGATTCATGCATCCCACCTGGGCTGGTGATCTGTTTCACCATAGATAATACACATGCTGTTCTTTCGAAACATCCCACCCTCGCCTTCTCCCACAGAGTTCAAAAGTCTGTTCTGTACTTCTGTGTCTCTTTTTCTGTTTTGCATATAGGGTTATCGTTACCATCTTTCTAAATTCCATATATATGCGTTAGTATGCTGTAATGTTCTTTATCTTTCTGGCTTACTTCACTCTGTATAATGGGCTCCAGTTTCATCCATCTCATTAGAACTGATTCAAATGAATTCTTTTTAACGGCTGAGTAATATTCCATGGTGTATATGTACCACAGCTTCCTTATCCATTCATCTGCTAATGGGCACCTAGGTTGCTTCCATGTCCTGGCTATTATAAACAGTGCTGCCATGAACACTGGGGTGCACGTGTCTCTTTCAGATCTGGATTCCTCAATGTGTATGCCCAGAAGTGGTATTGCTGGGTCATATGGCAGTTCTATTTCCAATTTTTTAAGAAATCTCCACACTGTTCTCCATAGTGGCTGTACTAGTTTGGATTCCCACCAAGAGTGTAAGAGGATTCCCTTTTCTCCACACCCTCTCCAGCATTTATTGCTTGTAGACTTTTGGATAGCAGCCATCCTGACTGGCGTGTAATGGTACCTCATTGTGGTTTTGATTTGCATTTCTCTGATAATGAGTGATGTTGAGCATCTTTTCATGTGTTTGTTAAGGAATGGCTAGACTTTTAAACAGTGGGAACACCAAACGCTGACGAGGATGTGGAGGAAGTGAATCACTGATACACTGCTGGTAGAAACGTAAACTGATACTACTACTTTACAAAAGAAAATGGCAGTTTCTTACAAAACCAAATGTGCTTATCAAACAATTCATCAAACCCAGAGAAACGAAAACTAATGTTCACACAAAAACCTGTTCATGAATGGCCATAGACCAAAGGACTGTAGCCTGCTTTGGACAGGCTCCTCTGTCCATGGACTTCTCCAGGCACGAATACTGGATTGGGTTGCCATTCCCTTCTCAAGGAGATCTTCCCAACCCAGGTCTCCTGAATTGCAGGCAGATTCTTTACTGTCTGAGCCACCAGAGAAGTCAATAGCTTCATTAGTTAATAACTAAAACTGGAAACAACCCAAATGTCCTTCAACAGGATATACCATAACACTCTTGTATATCCATGTCATGGAATACTACTTGGGAATAAAAAAGGAACAAACTATTGATACATGCAACAACTCTGATGGAGCTCGAGGGAAAAAATGAAATCTGCCAACCTTAAAAATGTTAAATACTAGAAGATTCCGTTTATATTACATTCTTAAAATAACAAAATTAAAGAAATGGTGAACAGATCAGTGGATGCCACAGGTCAGAGTGCTAGGGAAAGCAGGAAGGTAACTATGCCTATAGAAGCTGGTAACACAGGGGAGCCTGTGATGGAACTGTTCTGCACCTTGACCACAGTGATGGCCACATGAATCTGCATGTGATAAAATTGCACAGAACTAAATACACACACACACACACACTCAAACACAAATGAGTCCATGTAAAACTGGTTAAATCTGAATAAGGTGGATGAACTGTATCTATGTATCATTCCCAATTTCCTGATTATAATGTCATATTTGTCTATGTGCTTCCCTGGTGGTTCAGCAGTAAAGAATCCACCTGCAACGCAAGAGACACAGGTTCAATCCCTGGGTTAGGAAGATTCCTTGGAGAAGGAAATGACAACCAATTCCAGTATTCTTGTCTAGGATAATCCCATGGACAGGGGAGTCTGGTGTACTATAGTTCACAGAGTTGCAAAAGTGACTAAACAATAACATATAATATTCTACTTATGCTATATGTTACCACTGGGGAAAATGGACAGAGGGTATATGGGATCTCTCTATTTTTTTTTTTAACTGCATGTAAATCTACAATTAACACCAAAATTTTTTAAAAAATTTCTTACTCCAGTAAGAAAAACCTAAGAATTGTGAACACTATACAGTAAGTATTTCAAAGACCCAAAGCTTCCCTGAGGGCTCAGCAGGTAAACAATCTGCCTGCAAGGCAGGAGACACAGGAGATGTGGGTTCAATCCCTTGGTCAGGAAGATCCCCTGGAGGAGGAAATGGCAACCCACTCCAGTATTCTTGCCTGGAGAATCCCATGGATGGAAGACCTTGGAGGACTAGTCCATGGGGTCACAAACAGGCAGAGGTGACTGAGTGACTAATACTTTCCCTTTCAGAGACTTATCACAGATGACTGATTTTCATGCTCTCAAGTGAGTAGCCACATAGTTCAACTCTGTCTACAACACAGAATCCACAGATTTGTTCAAGCTTTCCTTCCTTCTCTGTCTTTCCTCCTCTACCATTCCAACAACCCCCTCATAACAGGCTATAAGAGAGAACTGCAGTATACGTGTGTGGGGTGTGTGCATACATGTGTGTGCACTACAATTCTATGTTCTCTCTAGTTTTACCGAAATACACACAGAGGTGTGGGTTGTTTTTAACCATACTTAATAATCAACCTTCTGTGCTCTTGGTTCCTAATTTTAAAATCCACATGGGCACATTTTGTACTTCCCTTTAAAAATAAACGTCAGCTATTCATGACAATAGTTGCTTCCATCCCCTACCCTCACCCCACTACCTAGGTAGGTAAATGATCCTTCAAAAAAAGTTTTCATATGATTGCTCTGCAGTTTGACTTGATCACTGGTGGAACCTATGCAATAAGATATTTTCTGTATACTGAAGCAAAAGTTAATGATTGCTAATATTGGAGAATAAGCTAAGTTCTTTCTCTGGCCACTGATATACACTCTATTTAATAAGCCACTCTCTTTGGGCAGGGCATTGGTATATAGAATCTGTATATTTTTCCCAACCTTTGCTTTCCAAACAGATTTTATATACATATATATATATCAGGTAGCTTCTAATTTAAGTTCTCCATATAACAGTCATGGGGTAGTACTCTTTTCCTTTAATTTCAAGAAAAAAATATTTTTGTAAGATCTGCTGTATTCTCAGACTATTAACTCAGCATCATTCCACCCACTTTTCACATCAAGTCTTATTTGAGGGAGTAGAAGCACACCCTGCCCCAAAACATATCTTTCACAAATGTTCAAAGAAATAAAAACAGAAATTATTCATGTGGAATTTCTTACACAATGGCCCCAAATGTCAGTTTTATATACTATAGTTCTTATAGTATCATTTTCAATTTTCAAGAAACAATCACATAATCAGTGTATTTCCCCCAAATAGCTAAGATTTGGGGAATTAAACATCTATTAGCATGTGGCCCATTAATGTATACAATCTTTCACATCTTGCTCTTAAAGATAAAATCTTAAATTTTTCCTAATCTCTTACTCAGAAAGATACTAAAAAAAAAAAAAAAAAAATCAGATTTCATTTCCAAGTAAATGCTGAACTGCAATAAGCAGTCTTAAAAGTGCACATCAAATGCCCAATGAAAAATAACACAAAACAGCACAATTAGAAACTGTGGAAATTTTACCTTAATTCTTCTCTCAGTGTCATCTAATTTTAACTCTGTAGCAGAGAGTTTCTTTGCTAAATCATCTCGTTCAGGTAGGTGTTTAGCTTCAGAGATCTTTTTCAGTTTCTGTAAGGAAACTTTTGTCCTAAGCAGTTCACCTTCTGTCTCTTTCACCCTTTTTTCAGTTGCCCGTTCTTTCTCTTGAGATTTTCTTAAGCGGTCTTTGAGTGCTGTAATCTCATTGTTATGACGAGCAATAAGTTGAGAGATTTCATTTTCTGTGTCTTCAAACTTATTCAGGGCTTTCTCCTGCCTGTACTGAAGCCTTTTCAAAGCCTTATTTTCTTTTAGCAGCTCGGCTAACTTGACCTGGAGTTCAGTTACTTCGTTCTGCAATTCATTGATTTTTAGCAGTCTTACAGAAAGAACCCGTTTTGTAACAAGATCAGGATCTTTCCGAAGGGGCTCCCTATTGAGGCTCTGGGAGCGAAATCCTGCTCGGACTAGCTTTCTGTTCGGTGGACCCTTAGGGCTTGGTTTCCTAGGAGCTGAAAAAGAAACAGTAATAACATAAAGTGAAAGCTGTATCAGATGTAGAATTATTGACTCATCCTAACACAAATGAATCCATAATATTCTTTAGTCATTTTGTTTCCTTTAAGGAAACATTTTTAAAAAATGATTCTACAATATTTAAATATTTGGTTTTACTTAGAGCTTTTAGCATGTCATTTTTATTAAGAAAGGTTTGAAATCTTTTAAGACAGTTCAAGAAACATATTCTGATCCAGCAAAACAATATGCTATGGTTCACAAGGAATTATTTTACACTGTTTTAAAAGACGGCAACATCAGACTCCACCATTTTTACCTTTGCAGATAAGATGGTCAGCCAGTATTTAAACATAGGCACCATCAGCATTAGCACAGTGCCTAATAAATACAAAATGTCATGATAATCAAGTCATCTGTGCCAAGATATTTGGGATCATAATTTGAAATATGGAAACGTATGATTTTTTAAATTAATTAGAAATCTTTATTTCAGGAAAGAAGATGACAACATGACAGCAAGAAGATTTGGGGCTCAGATTTACTACTTAATAGATCCTTGGGCAATTCAACTTAAACCTTTTCCAGGTCTATTTTCCCTTTTGTTGTGAGGATTAACTGAAGTATTCGTATAAGACAGAAAATTCTCCACAAATATTCTCTGTCAGTACTAAGAACTTAATCCCACGTATCAGTGATTGAAAATGGAAAACACTTTAGCAGTACAGATGTGATTCTAAATGCTTTCTCAGAGGCTTTCTTTTGTGTGATGTTCAAATCAAAAACATCTGGCATAATTTAAGAACAAGATAAACGACTCCAGCCTAAAAAATTAAAAGCACATGAAATCTTTAAAGTGTACACATCACAACATTTCACAAAAATTTTGAATATTATTTACTCGAAGTTCATTAAACCTTGGCCTCAACATACAGAGCACCTGCCCTTTAAAAGAGGCATCTGGAAGTTTGCCATAGTTGAGAACAGCGAACTTTAATCTCCAAGGTGACTGCATTTTTTCTAGAAGGAAATGCATTCCAGAGGGGAAAAAAATGAAGAAAAACTAGAAAATCCAATCTTTCCCTACCTACTTCACCAGCCATGGATACCCTGATTTTACTATGTAAACAAGGAAAACGTTTACAATGTAACATTATAAAGTTTCATTTAAAGAGACAGAAATTTTGTAGAGGGTATATTAAATGTGTACTGATTTGGGATTTCAGCTCCATACATGCATGAATATTTGAAAAGAAGTAGTAATAAAAAGAAATGAAGGAAAGCCTATTAGTAACTTTGAAACTATGCTATCCAATACAGTAGTCACTAGCCACATGTGGCTACTGAAAACTGAAATGTGGGTGATCCAAACTGAGTCCATAACTGAAATACACACCAGATTTCAAACACCTAACTCAAAGGGAAAAAAAAAAGGAATGCAGAATATTCCACAATGTTTTATACTAACTATATTTAGAAATGATAATATTTTGGATATTCTGAGTTAAATAAAAATTATTAAAATTAATTCCACCTTTCTACCTGTTTTTTTCTTTTGGCAATAAAAAATTGTATGTGTGGCTTGCATTTGTGATTTGTGTAATACTTCCATTAAGAGAAACTGCTCCAATTTTAAATTGGAGCATCTATCATTTCAATTTTCTTTCTTTCCCAACATACTGAGTGAACAGAGTTTTAGTATCTATACGCTATTATAGAATATGTATTCAGCTCTTGGAATGATAGAAACTTTATACATAAAAATGGTTGTCCATAAGAATAAATGTTAATCATCCCAAATCTCTGATTTTTATGTATAAAATTATATTGCTCAGCAAATAAGATTTCATACACATGGAAACTTAATTTGAGAAGTGAAAGTGTAGATATTATACGAATCAGGTTACAAATTCTCCACTAATATTTTGTTCTATGATATAGCCATACAAAAAGGGCTTCTGCCACCAACATTTGACATCCTCAAAATCTGAACATTGTTTTCTACTATATTCTATTAACCAGATCTCAAAAAAAATCTCTCACCTTTCATTTATCTCTTTCATTTTCAAAATGATCAAGATGAAATACAGGGCTAGTAACACTCAGAAGAAAGATGACTGACTGTTGAAATCATTCTTCATCTCCCCCTTGTTACCACCAAAAAGAGGGTGGACAAATACTGTTTTCCTTCCATCAGGTGTTAAAATTACAGTATGACTCATTAAAAAAACATGTAACAAAGATAAACTATGCATCTACCAAAAACGTAGTATGTTTAGATTACTGATAATATGAGAAACAGAATATGTACATAATATGTAATATATAAATATGTATAACTGAAATTATTATTAAATTGTATTATACATATAACTTCTGATAGAGCACAAATTTTATTCCTAAAATAATAAAATAAGCTGAAAATGTAAAAGGAAGAAGGAAGAATATGTTACCAAATGTAAAATTTTGCAAATTCAAGTGTTCAAGATGCTTTTTAAATCACATTTGGTTTTTCCTTAGTTTAGTCGACACTAATAATTGCCAACCTAAGCCGAAAGAAATCAGTGTTTAGGGACGTTATCAGTTTGCCCTGTTGGCTTGCACTAAAGAAGACATACTACCACAAACTTTAATTCAAAGGACAATGCAAAGCAGAAAACAGTACAAGTCAGGTTGAAATTTTTCTGGGTGATACTCAAACTGTTTCTCACAGCTTTTTCTCAGATATCTTCTTAAATAAAACTGCTTCTAGGTAAGGAGTGAAAAATTAAAGTATTCCTACCAATAATTCCCAAGGCACGTGAATGATTTCTTGGGAATAAACAGTCATTTTCTAAGGTTCAACCCTAAGGTCTGTTTATTCTTAATTATACAGCAAAAGTTTAATATCAGATCATGCTCTCAACCACAGAATCAAAACAAGAAAAGGACACTGAGACAGATTTGGAGGAAGAGACTATGAAACCTACAGCACTGTACTTGTAGCAATAATAAACAAACAAAAACATAGCAGCAAAAACCATACAGAAAAAAAAAGAAAAAACTTTTAAAGTTTTTAAAAGTTGTTGTTAAAAGTTGTTAAAAGTGTCAACATCCCTGGGAAGCCTGATCAAGGATTCACAAAAAGGTTGCTTTCAAAAGAAACACACATTCTTTGCAGATTTTAAAAAGGTAAATGTTACTTTTCAAAGTAAAAATTTATAAAGGCAAATTTAATAAAACCCCTGCTTCAAACTTTTCAATAGCTAACTATCCCCCCCACAGAAACAGTCACTATCTTAACACAGGATTCTAGGCATTTCATGACCTCACCCTGTTTTCCTTTTCGGCTCACATATTACTTCCTGCCTTGCAATCTTACCACTCTAAGCTACTAATGTGATGGCTATATTGTATCTATTAACCGATACTATAAAACCTCATTTTACTAATGCTGGGAAAGACTGAAGGCAAAAGGAGAAGTGGGTGGCAGAGGATGAGATGATTAGATAGCATCACCAACGCAATGGACATGAATCTAAGTAAACAGTGGGAGATCGTGAAGGACAGAGAAGCCTGGCGTGCTGTAGTCTATGGGGTTGCAAAGAGTTGGACACGACTCAGCGACTGAATAACAACAAATAAAATCTCATTTACTTTAGCTTACCTATGATGTACTAGCGGTCCTTACATATTTTGTTACTAAATACATACAGATTTTCTTGACTAGGGATTTATTAAGATGAAGAGATTTCCAGAACATTATGCAGTTAAATATGTATTAATACCCTAGCTCCAGACTAATAACATTCTAACAAGAAAAATTATTTCTAAAGATTTATGCTGTTCCATTATAACACCATTTAATAGAAAACAGACTGGTGGTCCCAAATTCCATTTCTAAGCTGAGTTTGAACTTTTTCAGTAAGTAGAAGTAATTTTACCCAATCTAAAAATGTCCCTTAACCACTTTATATCCATGCCTTTCACAACTTTCTGAAAATAAAGGTATAAATGTTTTGTGATTTTTTTTTTTTTTTTTGGCCTTTACAAACCCCAAGACAATCATTTATTCAGGAACAAGCAAAAACAAAACTGAGAAACCTCAGTTAAAGTTCTTTCTTCTGGATACAGTATGGCTGTGAATGTAACAAAGGATAGTACACTGTGAGCAACATTTATAAAAATATATCCTATTCTCATTCACACAGGTTTCCTTAAGGACTCAGAATGAATATGCTAGGTCTACTGGAGTCTTTTAAAGGATGCTTACCGTGATGATGCACTTGGCTATCTGAAATTTGTTTCTTAGGATGTTTACCCTTAACACTTGCAGGTGGGGAGGGATGCACCAGCGACGACCGGCCAGAAGACTGTGGAGTAGTTCCAAATTCAGATGAACAGTAAGAGTAATAGTGTCTGCTTGTCTTACTTTCTTGATCACTAGCTGGACTTCTTTCTCTTTCCCCCATGGCTTTGAAAAATAGTCTCTATTCACATAATTTCACAGAGTCTTCTCAGAAAAATCCAAAATAAGCCTGAAGAGCAATTTTAAGTCTTCACATCCTGGGGATAATATTCAGGTCTGTGCAATCTGTTTTTTCTATGTATCTTTAGTCCACAATTCACAATAGCAACCAGAAGATATGCTTTTTTCCTCTATAATTAAGGAAGAGGGAGGGAAACTCATCATATTTCATGAAATAGATTTCAAGAGTTAATTACAATGAAAGATACCAAAAGCAAAATAAAATATTGCTTAGAACTTTAAAAAGAGGCCATAATTTAATTCATCTATATTTTCATACCTAGTTGTCTACAGTATTTGGAGAAACGATAGACTGTCATAGACTAGATAGAGAATGCGTAAAGTACCTGACATACACCTGCTTCTGAATAAATGTTAACTGAATTTGACTCCCTTGAATCTTAAGATTTATAACAAACACAAAAGCTAGGTGAATAATAAAGTCACCAGTTTTTGGTTTCGGTGGTGGGGATGGAGGAAAAGTTAGTAAAGAACAAGCCTGATAACAAAAATAAGAAAAATATCTAAGACTGACTGCACAAAAATGTAAAACCGAACCACGCAAAAAATTAATCAAATTAAAGCATGTGAAGAAAAATATTTGCAACATGACAGAAAAATCATGACCATCCTTATCAATCAATAAATACCTCATATCATGCCACAAGAAAGATAGGAAGTCAAAAGATAAATGGGCAAATACATGTTAAGACCCACAGCAGGCAATACAAAAATAGGCACAAAAAAATATTTAACTTCATGCATCATTTTAAAATCTATCAAATTACCAAAGATTCCTCAAAATAACGCTCAGTGCTTCCAAAATGGCTATCAAACAAGACTGGGGAAAAAAAGCTGGCAAAATAGGTTAAAACTTTAACTATGCTTTTAACCTTTGATCCAATAAGTCTATTCCTGGATACCAAGAAAATTACCCTAAAAACAGGGGGCAAGTCATGCACAAATGTTGAATGTGGCGAAATTAAAAAGAAAAAAAGTAAATATCTAACCATTGCAAAATAAGAAATTAAGAAAAGTATTGAAAAAATTAATACAGCATAGTATTATGCAGATGTCAGAAATGTTTACAAAATGTTAACAAGGAAGATGCTTATACCATTATGGTAAAGGAAAAATTCAAAGTGTTGTATACAATATGATCTTAACTACACAGTCATTGAAAAATGCTGAGTCCTCTTTTTAACTGAACTCAGGAACTGGGGGAAAAAAAAAAAAAACAACCCTGCAAAAACCAAGGTACATACATACACGAAAATAATTTCTGTCTGGGCAACACGAATTTTAGATAAGTTTATCTGTCTCTTTAACAGAGTTTAATTTTCCAGTAAAATGAAACCAGATTACTTTTATAATCAGAACAACTGTTCTTAATATTTAGAAGAAACAAAGTCCATTGAGGAAATTCATGTTAAAAGAATCCTGGGTCTAGTAACAAATGAAAAAGACATACACAAAGTTGACTGCAGCACTGTGCAGTGGTAAAGGCCTAAATCAATCAAAATGACCAGCAACAGGGAACTTGCTACCTACACTGTACACCTCCACACAGCGAAGTACTGTGCTACCAAGCTCTTAAGGAAATGAGGACCACCTCTGCACATTCTCTGCAATCTGCAGTGATCGCCAAGATACACGAAGAAAAGGGGGAGGGAGAAAGGCATGCATAGTATGCTACCACTTATTGAAGGAGGGTTATAAATTCATCTATGTAACTTTCATATTTTTAAAAAGGAGAGGAACAAACTATACCCTTCATGAAAACACAATGGGTTCTTCAGGGCAGGGGTGTCCAACAGAACTGTCGGCAAGAAGGGAAATGTTCTTAGAGAAGAGACTGGTGGTTGCCAAGAGGGGAAGAGATGGGAGAAGAATGGAGGGGGAGGTTGGGGTTAGCAGATGTAACCTTTCATATACAGAATGGATACTGCACAGCACAAAGAACTACAGTCAGTATCCCATGATAAACCATAATGGAAAAGAAGGTATTTATTTAAAAACAAACAAGGTATGTATATGTCTAACGGAGTCACTTTGCCGTACGGCAGTAATTAGCACAGCACTGTAAATCAACCACACTTCAATTTTAAAATATAGAAATGGTTTAAAATCAGTTCGGGATGATAGCTAGCTGCATGCAGCTACTGAACACTGAAATGTGGTAAGTGTGAACGAGGAAGTAATTTTTAATGCTGATTTTTAATTAACTGCTAAAAGCCAAATGCACTGGTGGTTAGCTGACTGGACGATACAGCTGCAGAGGAAGGGAGGAAGCCGAGCTGAGGGACAGGGATAGGAGTTAGACTTCTTTATGTTAACTTCTGTAGATTCAACGCTGGAAATCATACTTTTTAGAAATTAGGTTTTTAAAAAGCATTTCCTATGAATCAAAAGAAAATCTAACTGTAGGTGGCTCAGACAGTAAAGAATCCAACCGCAATACTGGAGACCTGGGTTCAATCCCTAGGTGGGTAAGATGCCCTGGAAAAGGAAATGGCAACCCACTCCAGGATTCTTGACTAGAGAATCCCATGGACAGAGGAGCCAGGAGGGCTACAGTCCATGGGGTCATAAAGAGTCAGACGCAACAAAGCAACTTTCAATGAGCAACTAACACTTTCACTTTCATATATACAGTTGGTGGCAAAGTCACACAGATTAACCAGTACTAACAACTTTAAAGAACACAATCCCTAGAGAGATGATCCTACTGACAAAAGAGGTCCAAAATTTTTCTAAAAACAATTTTCAATAATTGCATTGCTAGTATTATTCTACAGTCTAGACATATGGTCATACTAGAGAGCAAGAAAGATATGAAACACTCGCGATGGAGTGTCAGAAGGGTTCAGGACAGTGCTCCAGGAAGTTCCGACCAGTCAACGATGGGACAATTGCATCTTCAATGAGAACTGTATCAGCAAAGGGTTAAAACACATAGAATGTGTTTAAATTCACGAAGTCATATGTTATTTTAAAAAACTAATGAGCTACCTCTGAAAGATACTAAAGAACCAACTCATTCATCTGAAAATTGATAGATGAAGAGGAAAAAAATCCAACATGTATCCTGTCTACACTGTTACAAGCTGTGTCTTAGAACAACAAAAGAGTAGATAAGAGGAAGTACTTCTTTACAGAATTATTCTAGCTAATAAATTAAAAAGGGGGATATTCGAATGACAGAATTAGAACATTGTCATTTTGCAGTTACTAACGAAATAATGAAACTAGATCATGCTCACTAATGCTGCTAACACCACAGAAAGTAATCAGACACAGTGTGCCTCCAGAGGAGAAGCAACAGTTCCACTGAGGTAATAGATTCCTTCTGCAAGAAAAACAAAATCTGATTTTGATCAAACTTCTAAACTGAAATGACAATTTATAGAAAATACAGGGGACAGAGGTACAAGGAAGCAATTAGCAAATGTGGTACAAGGAAGAGGTACAAGGAAGCAATTAGCAAAATGTGGCCAATTCTGTAGGACCAACTGGCTTCTTTAACATAAATTGCAAGCAGAAAAAGAAGAGATGGGGAGAGCTTTCTTTATATTTTAAAAGCCTCAGGAAAACAAACAACTGCCATCTATGAGCCTTGTTTCAATCCTAATTCAAACAAATTATGTAAAAGAAAATTATAAAATTATAAAACTGAGAAAATTAAAACACCGACTAGATATTTAATGACATTAAGGAACTGCTTTTGCTTTAGGTAAGATCATGATATTGTGGTTATTTTTTTTTTTAAAGAGTCCTTATATTTCGAGGCAGATGTTGAGATATTTATAGATAAAATTATATAATGCCTGGAGTTTACTTCAAAATAATCCATGGAGAAGGAGGTAAAAGTATATGTTAAATAAGACTGACCATGAGTTAGTAAAACAATGTAAAAACTGTGGAGACCTTCAGCTTCATTACTCTAATATCACTGCTTTTGTATTTGTTTGAAATTTCCCTTAGTAAAAAAAATATTTTTAAAAAATCAAGCAAACTAACTTAGAACTTAGATTTTATTGCCTGGCAATCTCACTCACTGTTAAAATTAGCTTTTTGAGCTGAAATCAGCAAAGGCAAGGACTAATATTAGAAATATATAAATCAGTCTGAGGCTTTCACTTTGCAAATCATGAAAGAAAATATTTACACATGTAAAAAACTGTCCAAGAAAAAAGGATAATGAATTAAGGCAATTAAGTGGATCCATCACTTATCAGCTGTGAAAATTTCAATCTACATCTAAATCTCAATTTTCTCCTCTGTAAAATGGAAATAATAATGGTATCTTCCTTAGAAAATTGCTCTGACAACTAAATGGAATAATTTACTATCACACAGTAAGCACTTGGTAAATATCAATAATTATATTTATAATACAAACATACAAGATGCTCGGTAAATTCTGATTAACATTCCCTGTCAGACTTTCGGTTTTAATTTTAATAGCATAATTAAAAGTTGACTATATGATACGGATGAGGATTATTTCTGTTTATATGCATGTAGCAGAAGTAGTTCCCTACGACCTATCCCCTCTAAGTCAGGAATCCACCTTACTTTTCTTGCAAAAGGTAAGAATCCACAAAAACATTACCTGTCAACACTAGCTCTCTCCCTACCCACCCCCCGCCCCCAATATAAGCATCTTTTTAAAAAAAAAAAAAACAAGGAAATATCCATTGCCCCATTATCCAAGTCTTGTTGCCTGGGACAACTATTTTAATGGCCTATACTTTTTTGCTTATACTATTCCTTTTTATTACTAAAGTATAGCTGATTCAAAATACTGTGTTAGCTTCAGTGTGTATACGTGCATGCTAAGTCGCTCCAGTCGTGTCCGACTCTTTGTGACCCTATGGACTGCAGCCCACCAGGCTCCTCTGTCCATTCCCTTCTCCAGGGGATCTTCCCAACCCAGGGGTTGAATCCAGTCTCCTGCATTGCAGACCTGGGTTCCATCCCTAGGTCGGGAAGATCCCCTGGAGGAGGGCATGGCAACCCTCTCCAGTATTCTTGCCTGGAGAATCCATGAACAGAGGAGCCTGGCGGGCTGCAGTCCATGGGGTCACAAAGGGCCGGGCACGACAAGCGACTTAGCACGCAACATGCAACTACACGTTGGTTACGCAGAGTTTTTTCTTTAAAATTTCTGTCCTTTTTTTCTAGAGAGGAAAAAAACACTCTTCTTACCACTGATATCTATCAGTTTCTTAGTCATTCTATCTGTAGCCTGAAATCTGTTATTCTTCCTCTTAAGGACATTTTTTTCTTGAAGACCAGTGATTTCCTATTCTAACTTAAACCAATTACTTTCTACTTGCTGTACCACTGTCATTCTGGAGTTATTTTTATTGTACTTCTGTGTTAATCTACCTTTTCTAGGAGTCCATGTCATTTTTATTAGTTTTCATTGTGTTCACTGCTCCATATTCTCACGTAACTTCTTCAGGAAGGGTCACCTGAAGTGAAAGCTTTGAGTCTTTGTATGCCTGAGAGTGTCTTTATTTTGCCTCATACTTGATTGTTTTCATAGGTTCCAAATTCTAAGTCATTCTCTCTCAGAACTTTGGAGACACCGCTCCACTGTCTTTAAAACTTCAGAGCTGCTTATGAGTTGTGACAGTCATTCTTTTATTCAACATACGTTTCTTGTGCTCTCATTACGCAACAGTAATGAAAAAAACAATGAAAAATCTCTGCCTTACGGAGTTTACACTCTACTTTTGTCCACCTGATTCTCATTCTTTATAGGTAATCTTTAAAGAAAAAACAAAACTCCTTAGTTGCCTTTAGGAATTTCCCTCTTGCTATACTGAAATGTCACAAAGATGAACACATAGGTGTGAGGTTTTTTTTTTCTTTTCCATTGTGTTGCCCTTTTCTTTTCCATCGTGTTGCCCTTTTCTTCCCCTCTTCCTTATTATGCTTAGGTTACATTTTTGATAAATGACTCTCCCTTTACTCTTTTTTAAACTTCTACTGGTTAAATAACAGACTTTGTCTTTTTGTTCTATTTTCAAAGACATTTACTCAATTTATCTTCAAAACCAGGATTTTTGAATTTGTGCAAAAATCTTATTTTCTAAGAACTCTTTCTTGTTCTGATTTTTTTAAAACAATTATTCTATTCTTGCTTTAATTAGGCAATATGTTTTCTTCCCCTGAGAACACTCTAAATAGACATTTTGTTTAAGATCTCTTCTGATGCAGAAATTATCTGTTTCACATAGCTACAGTTTTTCACTTTGTTTAGCCTAGACTTTTTAAATACTGCTAATTTCTTTGAATTTTTGGTCACCCATAGAAAAGAAGATAAAGGATGAACAAAACTGCACATGAGCATGGCCTCCTGACAAGTACACGTTGCTTCAGGGTGAGCAGCAAAGAATCAGCACTATATGGGGGACTTACTGAAAGTTAGCAAAGAGGAGGGATTCTCTCCAAACACAAATCTCCACCATGGCAACTCTACTTTTTAAGTGTCATCTTTGTTTTCATTTCCAGAAGAAATTACATCTGTATTTTTTAATGGGAAAGAGAGGAAGGGGTGAAGGGCAGAGAGAATCACACTGTCTGCTGATGTGCACAGGCATGAGTGGTAAAGGAGACACAACTATTCCATTCAGAGTTTTTCAATTATTCTTTCTTCCCTTTTTTAATTTTTCCTTTCTTTTTAAATCCTAAGATTCTCTGAGAATCTGCAGGATACATCAGAATACTTCTTTCCCTCCTGAGTATCTTGTGACATAGTTCTCTTTGTTCTAATCTGTTCCATGCATCATTTCCCTTTCCTGTTTCAGAAATGTGATGTATTAATAATCTCTCATCCACTGAGGGTACTCTATCATCCTTTCAATGTTAAAGGTTTATTCTCTTTTATCTTTAATGTGATTTTAATGTTGCCTCCAACTAGAAGAAAAGACAAATACATATGGTCAGATCTACATCTTTAACAGCAAATATAACTTTTTTTTTAAGTAAATGGCTATTTCTTTCTTTTAAATTTATTTTTAATTAGAGGATAACTGCTTAACAATGTTGTGTTGGTGTCTGCCACATATCAACATGAGTCAGCCACAGGATGAGTTATCTTTAAGCTAACTATTCCTAATAAAAATGCTCAAACTTTTAACAGAACTTGATATAAGCAATCACTTTTCCAAAGTTTATGAAACTACTATTCAATTCATACACCTACTGAATTCAGTCAACAAAAATTACTAATGGTCACAGATGCCGTTTAAAGCCAATGAGGAAATTAAGATGAGCAAAACATACTATGAGTTCCGTTAAGGTAGGGTCTGGCTCTTCCATGATAGCCAGTTAAGGAAAAAAAAATCACAGTAAATTATACTATGTATCCTTTAAATAGTCCCTAAAAATATTACATGTTAACTACATGAAAGCATTTTTTAAAGTGATAAATTCAACCCCAGGACAGCACATATATCCAGAGAAAACTATAATTTGAAAAGATACATGCAACCCAATGTTCACTGCAGCACTATTTACAATAGCCCAGATGTAGAAGCAATCTAAAGTCCACTGACAGAGCAATAGATAAAGAAGATAAGGTACATATATAAAATGGAATATTACTCAGCCATAAAAAGAGTGAAGTAATGCCATTTGCAGTGGATGCCATGGATGGACCTAGAGATTTATCATATTAAGTGAAGTAAGCCAGACAGAGAAAGACAAGTATCATATGATGTCACTTACAAGTGGAATCTAAAAGAAAAATGATACAAATGAATTTATTTATGAAAGAGAAACAGACTCTCAAACTTCAAAAACAAACTCAGCTTTACCAAAGGGGAAACATTGGGTGAGGGACAAATTAGGAGTTCGGGATTAACATATACACATTACTATATAAAAAATACATAATCAGCAAGGACCTAGTGTACAGTACAGGGAACTCTATATTCTGTAATAAGCAATATGGGAAAAAAACCTGAAAAAGAATAGATACATGTACATGTATAACTGCATCACTTTACTGTCCACCTGAAACTAACACAGCATTGTAAATTAACTATACTCCAATAAAAAATTAAAAAAAGAATAGTCCCTGGAACACTAGACAATATTTTCTTCCCTTTGCAAACTTCTGATTACTTATCCATGCCGAAAAAAGGTAGGCTATTTTTAAAATATGTATAGCATATTATGTTATAATTCTTCATGACAACAAACAAGCATTCCTTAGAATGTATAGCAACCCAAAGATCTAAACATTCGTAGACACTGAAATGCTGTGAAGTAATTAGCCTCCAACTAATAAAAAATTTTTTTAAATAAATAAATAAAAAAATAAACATTCATAGAGAATGGAAGTTTAGACACTTGTGAAAATTTTCTTTTATAAAAACACAGATGCCTGGCTGACACTGCTGCCAGATAAAACAGTTCAAACAAGCAAACAGGAAAACAAAACAAGTTTAAGAACATACACAAAGTATTAGACCAAAAAGATGAAAGGCAAGAAATGGATACAGACAAGATAATGCAACTATTAGAATAATAACTAATAAGTTTGTTACAAAGTACAAGAAAATAAAAACCCATGAATTACTACTAGTTAAACAAGATTATGTAACAATTTAGCACTGGAAGGAACCCTAAGAAATCGGTCCTTTCTTTGCATTTTTAAGGAAACTAAGACCCAGAAAATCAAAGTGATTTACCCAAGACGGCAATTTATCTAAGGCCACAAAGTTAGTAAAATCTGAAATGGACTACCAGTTTTCTGATTCTTAGTTGAGGGACCTATTCAATATTTCAATAGCAACAATTCGGTGAGAAATACCTTATCTTTAAAGGTGCCTCCATCTGCAACTACATCGCTTTATGGCACTCCCCTGCTAAAACTGAAGAAGCATTGCTGCTCCTTCTAAGAGCTAAACTTCTCACCTGCCTTCTTTCCCACTCCTCCTCTCCACTCAAGGACTGTACACCTGCAATTCAGCCCTCTTTACTGGGTCATTCCTACTAACAAAGAGGCTCTACTAAAGCTGTTGCTTGGCTCCAGGTCCCTATTGCATTTACAACCCAATTTCTCCACGCCAATCTTCCAGTAAAAGAATTCTATCTATACCAGAATAGTCTTCCCAACCCAGGAATCGAACCCAGGTCTTCCGCATTGCAGGCAGATTCTTCACCAACTGAGCCACCAGGGAAGCCCAATCTATACCAGAATATTATACTATATGATAATCTAGAATGTTATACCTCTATATATAAACGTTTTTTATATATATAAAACATTATATATATATATATAAAACGTTCCTTCCCAACGTTTTTCTAAATTCGCACTAGTCAGGTTTTCATCTTGACCATTCCCCTGAAATAGCTTTTATCAAAACAAACAATGAGGTTCATCCTGGCAAAATCCAAAAACTTATTTTCTGTCCTATTTTTCCTTGACCTCAGAGAGTATTTGAAAAGACTAACCACTCCCTCCTTCCTACAACACTCTCTTTATAACTTCCAGTCTCCTCATTTCCTGGCTTTCTTACTACCTCACTGGCTATCTCTTCGTCTTCTTTGTTGAATCTGTCTCCTCATTCTGATCTCTACAGGCTGGAATACACAAGGCACCACATATTAGGCCCTCTTTTATCTACATTCTCTTCTTAGGTCATCTCATCTAGACTTCACTTACCCTGCCTTCCAGATTCATATATTCACTTTCCTGTTTGACAACTCCAGCTAGGTATCTAAACATGCCAATACAAAATCATGCAACTCTTTCCCATTTTTCTGACCTCAGTAAATGGCATTTCCATCTACTAAATTATCCATGTCACAAATCGAAGGATCATCCTGGATTTCTTCTTAACCTTACATCCCACAACCAAACCATCTGTAAAACCAGGCTGGTTTATCTCCAAAATATATTCCAAATTGGATGATTCCTTATCATCCCCACTGCTACTGCCCTGGTCCAAACCACCATCTTCTCTCTGCAATAGCCTCCTAACTGATATCCTGCTTTCATTCTTGCTGCCCCAGTTACAGAAAGCTACGTGACACAGAGATCAGATAGCATCAAGCAGATCTTCTGCTTAATACCTTTCAATGGCTTCCAATAGTCATCAGATTCTTTAACCAGATCCACAAACTCCTGTAAGATCTGGCCCTCCTGCCTACTTCTCCATCCTGATCTCATGCCTTATCTTTTCCCCTCATCTTCTGCAGCTACAGTGGGATTCTTTTTGACTCTAACGTGCCAAACCTGTCACCAACTCAGCAATCTGCTGCACCTTCTACCCAGGACCTTCCCTTAGAACTTCACAAGGGTGAGATTACTCTGATTTTCTTCACAGACTTCATTACTATTGGGAATAATCTCACATTTGTCTCTTCCTGTTAAATATGAGACCCATGGGAACAGAAATCTTATCTGTCTAGTTCACCAAAATAATCACAATACCATGTATTAATCTTTTTGTGAAATGAATGATTAATCTATAATGCTATTTTGAATACAATATTAGTAGTTTTGTTCAATAAAATGTACCTTTCTATTTTAAAGGAAATAATTAAATCGTCCCACATTCAACTAATTGCATAAGACTTACATAAATCTCTAAAATGCCTAAGAAGGGAGAAAATGAACAAGTCAAAAGTTTTGCTCTGAGCCATTCCCATCATAAAGTTGGAATATTCTTACTGGGTTAATTTTAAACGACAGAAATAACCTGTAGGGTTTCAGACAAAATAAATTTCACCTGCAGTTACAATAATTTCTCTTAGACTAATGTAAACTAGTCACATTAAGTGAACAAAAATTTTTTCTTAAAAAATTATCAACAAAGAACACTGAAGATTTATACTTCACATGTAGCTCTCCAGCTAATTTAAACTAATTTTTTGTGACATAGAATGAATCAGTTAACAGTTGTTCATCTGTTTCTCTTAATTGTACAAGGGTAACCAGATAAAAACAAAAACTATAAATCTTGTCCAATTTCAATTTCTAAATTGTTTATCTTCCAAAAGTGGCCAGGAGTGCTACTGTGGCAATGCTAGAAAGCCATCAAATCTACCACTTATCATTTTCCAACTGGTCTTTAAAAAAGTCCCAAGTAGTACACATCACAGGTCAGAAAAAAGATACCAGAAGCTTCTGCAGTAACAGAATTGCCTCCTATAAAGGATACACAAATCCAGTTTCAAATAAATCAGAAAGTAAACCAAAGCTGTGGAGTCCACTGTATATTGAATATTATAATAAGCATCTGATCCACGTGACTTTAAGAAAAATTCATTTTAAGAAAAAGAAAAAAAAAGTATGTAAAATCAAAGAACTGTTAATTTCCTGTCATTTCTCTGTGTCCAGCTTCTTTGCATAAAACATTGCTACCTGGCTACCTCTGCTGCCAACAAGAGTTCACACAACAGCCAACTAGACGAGTGAAATAAAAATAAACCAGGAGAGAAAGATACGAACAATACTTACCCTCTCTCCCACCAAAAACACAAATAACTGAAGATGAGATTAAGGTAAAAACAATACTGTTGCATGAAAGCTATAACTCCTTCTCTCCTATAAGGGAGAAAGGATTAGAAACAAGTAGTGTTTCCATTCCTCTACTTCTCGACATTCTAGGACATTGCTAAGTGGTTCCTTATCCTACATATATTTACACAACACTGACTTTTGCTTAAAAATCAAACTATGTTTAGATTTTAAGTATAGTTTTCTAGACTTTAGGTCAGATGACAGTAAAGGCTAGACTTAAAATTTAAGGTATAATCAACTTCTTTTAAACAGCACACTGAAACATGGGTCAAACTAAAGCATCTTAACTACACAGTATGTATTCCCAAACTTCAGTCAGTCAAATGAAAACATCACAGAATATTCATTCATTCGGCATTTACTGAATACCTACCGTCAGGCACTGAACTATGGATAAAGCTGGAGATACAAAAATGAGACAACTGATCCCTACTATTCAGAAACTTCCAGCCTGAAAAGAAAGATAAATAGTATTAAATACTAATGATAAAGGGAAGTATCAGAAGCTGAGGAAACTCAAAACTATGATTAGAGGACCAAAGGGTGTTTGGGAAGACTGCCAGAGGAGAAAATGCCTAAAATTGAGTCATTTGGTACAGCAGAGGTCAAGTACAAGTATGATCTGGGTTGTGTATTTGTGTTCTATGGGGGCAAGATGACAGCTAGGGTTAGCAAAGAAGACAGCTGATGAAGCAGGACTCTATTTTGGTAAGAGGAAACGTGCAAAAGTAGAAGGCGTGAGATAAACTGCAAATAGTTCATAACTGTGCTGTCCAAAGCAGTGATGACTGAGAACCTGAAATACAGTTAGTTAAAATAGAAATAAGCTGTTAAAGATAAAATACACATGGGATTTTAAAAACAGTACATGAAAAGAACATAAAATACCTCTTTAATAATCTTAATATTCAATGTGTTGAAACAGCATTTTGGATATCTTGGGTTAAATAAAATATATTATTAAAATTAATTTCACCTGTATGTACTTTCTTGGGCAGTTCCTGAAAATTACATATACAGTTCACATTATATTTCTATTGGACAATGCTGGTTTAAAATGATTGTATGGGCTGTGGGTAGTGATAAAGTATGGATAATAATAAGTGAGACAGAATTAAGAGGAAGAGACCATTACAAGAAGGATTTTTATGCCATACTAAGTTGATTGAAAGCAAAGGATCTTCAATAAGATTAAAATGACCACCCCTGACAAAGATCTGACAACGATTCAAAAATAGAATGATTCATCCTCAACCCAAGGTCTGGAGAGCAATAAAGCTTAAGGAATAATAACAACTGGCCTTGAGATCAGGTGACAAATGACAGAGGTTTGAACTAAGGTTTGGTAACTCAGAAATACAGAATGCAGAACTGATTTAGACATGTTTATCAGGTAAAATAAACTGGACTTTGTGGCTGATTATACGTGGAGTAGGAGAACGAACCTAAATAAACCCTTGAAAAATTGGGTGAATATGGTACCATTCAACAGGACAGATTTGGCGGGGAAACCTGATGAGTTCAATACCAGACATAGTGAGTTGAGGATGCCTATGGGAAATCTATGTGGAAATACCAAAAAAATAATTATATAAATTTGTAGCTACCTCAAGTGTTCCAGGAAGGAGATTAAGAAAAAAAAATGCATTGTATATTGATAAAAATATGGAAGGTGGAAGTGAAAATTATCAAAAGCCTGAGAATGAACTCAGCCAAAAAAAGAACACAGAGTGAACAGAAGACAAAAGACTGAATTACGAGGAAACACAATAATTAAGTGGTGGGTAAAGGAGGATTCCGTACAGGAGAAAAGGCATGACAGGCAGGAGAAGAACCAGGAGAGAGATTAGCATGTTTATCCTGTTTATCCTAACAGTCCTCTACTGTGTCATACAGAATTATGGTTCCATGATTGTTTAACAGAAGAGATGCGACTCTGACAAAAGAAAAATCACTTTTCTAAAGTCACAGTTTTTGACATATAAAATGACACTCTGTCAACTTAAGAGAATCAAAACAAATTATTTCCTACTATGTTTTGAATAAACATGCAAGTCAACATTCAGCAAAATCCTAAAGTGAAATATTCAGAACAGTAATATAAAATTCAAACTACAACTGAAAAAGATGAAAATAATAACCACACTAAGGTGAGCAAAAAATAATCTCCAGAACTGTATCCTTTTCTGTTTTACTGTTTTCCAAATTGCATGAGGCCCCTTCAACAACAACAAAAATCATTTAAATGATGACTTTGATCCCAAAGAGATACCTAATCCAAACTCTTTACCTGAAGTAAACGACCATCATAAACGTGTAGGTGCCCAAGTATACTTTTGTAAGGAGCCAAAACTTTCTTCAGACTTTCGGGGGGGTGCTCCACAACTGAAAATCACTACTCAGGGCAGAATATTTAATAACCAACTTTTTTTTTCACTTATGTAGGTATAGATGTGGACAGTCTCAATAAATTTAATCTTCACGATATCTATATCATTCCCATTCTGAAATGGGAAAAAACGATGCTAGTAATTTGTTCCTAGCCAGGAATCTGTTACTAAATGATGTTTGTAGATTATTCAAGGCCGCAAAGTGCATGAGAGGGATTTAGGCTCAGGTGAGTCAATGAGAGGGGGTTTAAGCCCAGGTGAGTCAAAAAGAGGAGATGAAGCTCAGGTGAATTGGACCCGTGATCTTCACCACTGTTAAACACTATGCCGTGGTCCTGCCAACCTAAAACACCAAGTATTTGAGCACCCACTCCAACTCATCTACGCCAAAAAGGCATTTTTTTTGGCCAACTCGTTCCTCCTCTCATCCCATCTTTGAAAGATTCATAAAAACTTCACAGCCTGCACCAAAGATCCTCCCCACGCTAACCACAGTATTCCACTTCCCATCATTTATCATCTCAGAACTACCCAAAGCCTCACAGCTTCTTTCCCCTTCTTGACTCTGGTCTTCCTTTCCTATTTCAGTCTACAGGCCTCTGGGGTTTTCTAATAACTCCGAACCCCTTTCTCTAAGTACTCCTACAATGCGTTCCCTTCCTTCTCTTCCCAATCCCCAAATCAACCTTTTCCCCCAACTCTTTCCCCTCAAATTCCCCTCCTCCCGAGACCCTCCTACGTGCCGGGCTCGAGATTTACTTTCCTAGGGACTTTCTCCTCCCCGCGCCCCCAAATCCTCCTCCATCCCTAATCCTTTAACAAGTCCACTCGCACGCCCCTATCCACGAAAAACACTTCGCCAACGGCCCTAAAGCCGGGCCTCACCCCGCACCCCCAACTCCCCCCATGTCTCCACGCCCACCCCAAAGCCCACCTCCAACCCGCTCCGGCCCCTCCTCAGCGCCGACGCGGCGCCCGCCGCCTTGCCTTCTCTCCGCGGGGCCTCGGCGTCTGTCGGCTAAGGAGGGGGTGGGGGGGTGCCTGACTCGGCTGCGGGGGGCAGGGGAAGCTGCGGGGCGGGCGCGGAGGGGGCCGGGGTGCGGGAGGTTTGAACGCGGCGCTAGAGCAGGGGCGGAAACGTTAGCCCCGGTCGGCCGCAGCGCGGCGACCTCGGCTCCAAGGTAACGGAGGCGGAGACCCAGACTGCACCGCGGGGCGCCCGCAGCCAATGATATGCCCGCCCCCGACTTCCCATTGGCTTCTGCTGTTACAGGATTCTCTTTCTATTGGCTTCGGTGGAACTGGAAGGCGGAACGATGCGTACAAGGGAAGGCGGCCATTGGCTGACCGCTTTCGCCGTGGCGGCTGAGGAGAGGGACGAAGCCGTGCGAGCCGCAGCCCCGAGAAGCGCGCCCGGCGCATTTTAGGCTCCGCGGAGCCAGTCGTGGCTGCAGAGGGTCTAGGGGCTTCGTGGGTGGTTGGGAGGTGAAGGCCTCTGCTGAAGTGAATTGTAAAAATGAGCCACTGTCTAATTGAAAACATTGAAAATTGTCTCGGATCGCTTTGGAAATCACTTGGTTTGGGATTAGAAATAGCCAGTCTCTTCTCTGTTTTTAGCCCTGAAATTGCTGATTTTCTAGAGGATATGGAGTAACCATAATGATTCTGCTGCCTCGAAGTCCTTTCGTGAAGTACGAAAGCGCCCCGTGTTTTAGAAAGGGTTTGAGGTGAAATGACATGTGAAACATTTGCGTGTGTGTGTGTGTGTTTTTTTTTAAAGGAAGCATCTGTGGCGCATGCCAGTAACTATTAAGAGCTGCTGTATGACATATTTTCCCTTTAGAAATAATAGTGTATTAAACGGCATTAATCGCGGGAGGCGAGGAAGGTTAAAAAAAATCCTCTTTGTGATGAAGGTCCTTTTTAAGACTTTCAAAGCCTTCTGATTATCAAGATGGTTTAACACCACACTGCGCTGTCTCGCCACTGTTAAAAGCTCTAGAACTTCCATCCTGCAGACAATCTAATCCTTGAAGGCAAAGGTGTTCTAATCAACCTTCTGACCATGAATTATGATAATTCCGTTTCTTGCTTGGCCTTGTTTTAGACTTACACATTTTGAAACCTTTCATTTTATCCTATCAATATATTTCAAGTTAAAGATTAACCCACTTAAACAATATCATGTCTGCCTGCGTAGTCGCTTCAGTCCTGTCGGACTCTGCGACCATATGCACCATAACCCGCCAGTCTCCTCTGCCCATGGAGATTCTCCAGGCAGGAATACTGGAGTAGGTTGCCATGCCCTCCTCCAGAGAATCCTCCCTACGCAGGGATTGAACCCTCATCTCTCATGTCTCCCGCATTGGCAGGCGGATTCTTTACCGCTAGTGACACCTGGGAAGCCCAAACAATACCATAATTAAATATAATTTTCTCTATGCGCTAATAATCGCTTGAAGAAAGTAATTATCTGTTAGTGAAAAAGATGAGTAATATCAGAAAATGCACTGAAATAACTTTTCATTCACTTGTTTAAATGCTAATATTCTTCATTAAAATAGCTCACTAGTTAGTACTCCGTAAAGGAGATCAGTCCTGGGGTGTTCATTGGAAGGACTGAGGCTGAAGCTGAAACTCCAATATTTTGGCCGCCTCATGCGAAGAGTTGCCTCACTGGAAAAGACCCTGATGCTGGGAGGGATTGTGGGAAAGAGAAGGGGATGACAGAGGATGAGATGGCTGGATGGCATCACCAACTGGATGGGCATGAGTCTGAGTAACCTCCAGGAGTTGGTGATGGACAGGAGGCCTGGCGTGCTTCAATTCATGGGGTCGCAAAGAGCCGGACACGACTGAGCGACTGAACTGAACTGAACTGAAAGTTAATACTACATAGTTTAGTAAACGCATCAGTGGATTACTTTTAAAGGAAGTTGTATAAAGAGTCAAAAAACCCTAAAGACAAAAAAGTCTCTAGAATCAACTGGGGTTTGCTAGCACTCAAGGACAGTTGAGAATGAACGGTATTTATTCAGCCATCACAATTTGATAGTCAGTGTAATCTAATTCTATCTTCACCCAGATACTAGACGGGTATTGCTATTCATCGTTCTACCTGAAGAAAAAGATTCTGAGAGGTTAAAGGACCTACCACTAGATACCAAAGTAGTAAGTGGTAGAACCAAGATTTAAGTCAAGTTAGCTAAATTCGAGGTTTCAAGTTTAAGGCCTGTAATATGTTTCACCAACAAGTTGGTAAGAGTTTCTGGAAAGCAAGAAAGAACTGAAAAGTTTAAGAAGCTCCATAAAATTGTCTAATTGGATGTGACACATTTTCAAGATCTTTACAATGTAGAGTTTTATTCACTTTTATCATATTTGAAATAACAGTGACTATCAATTTATTGGACCTAGGAAAATGATCAAAAGAATTTATAAGCCTACAGAAGTTAGAGATCAGTTTATTGAACTAGGTTATCCCAAAGTAGATAATTTCAGATGTTTTATGTGATTTTACATTATTTTGATATTCTGATAGGACTAGAATTTTCTAAGATTATACCATTTGCCATCTCATTTCACTATACTACATAGAATTCTGCTTTTCAAAAAAAAAAAGGAAGCAAAATCAATAAAACTACACCTTTATATTTCTGCCACTTGAAATTATAATCAACAGTAACCAGGCTTCTTCTTGTTTTTAAAGATTATATTTATGAAAAAATTATTCTAATAATCATTAAGCACTTTAGAGTTTTATTTTAATACTCTTAGGCTTACATTGGTATTACAATATCTCCAGATTTAACTGAATGTTAACTTTTTGCAGTACTCTGATTGCCTTGTTTAATGCTATATGGCCAATGATACAGATGATATTAAAGAAAATTTTCCTAGAAATGCTTATGAACAGACTTATTTCCATTTTCCATAGGGAGAAACTAAAGTGTTTGAACAATTTGTTAGAAGCTTCATGAAATTAATAGGCAGAGTAGTAAGTAAACTTTGCACCTGTAGACAATCCAGAAATTACAATAAGTATAGTTTAAAATGGCCATACTAAAAATAATCACAATTTAGAAAGTTCACCAGCATATAATTACTCTTAGCTAAAATTCAGTTGTCCACATATACAATTAAAAAAAAAAAATACTGTCATAGTTTTGTGTGTTTTATCTAGATATGTGATACATAACACAAAATTCAAAAATTCTAAATCTAACTTTTGGTGATATATTGCTAGAAAATTTTAATTAATTAATAAATTCCAGGTAAATAGTAGATTGTCAGCACATACTATTAACTTTAACATAATCTAATACACCAAGTGTTTAAAAGAAATTGAGCGACTTCCCTGATGGCTCAGTGGTCGAGGATCCGCCTTTCAATGCAGGGGACACAGGTTCCATCCCTGGTTGGGGAACTAAGATCCCACATGCTGTGCAGCAACTAAGCCTGCAAACCACAACTAGAGAAGTTGCAATGAAAACCCAGCACGACCAAAAAAAAAAAAAAAAGAAATCAAATGGCTTCAGAAAGCTTGAGTATAAAGAACAGTAAAGTTGGAGACACAGAAAGTGGTCTCCTCGTATAAGAACAAATTTAGTCTGATTGTTATTATTATTTGCCTTTGCAGTACAGAAAGGCTGAAACCCTTTGATTATTGCTTTATTTAAGTAAGGGCTTCCCTGGTGGCTCAGATGGTAAAGAATCTGCCTGCAATGCAGGAGATGCGGGTTTGATCCCTGGGTTAGGAAGCTCCCCTGGAGTAGGGGAATGCCTACCCACTCCAGTATTCATGCCTGGAGAAATCCATGGACAGAGAAACCTAGCAGGCTTCCCGCTACATGCTGTACTACATTACTGTAGTCCATGGAGTCCCAAAGAGTTGGACATGGCTGAGTGATTAACATACTTTTCTTTAAAGGATGAATTTTATTTGATCACTTTGAAAGTTACAAGTTAATTATTTTGTTAGTGGAGAAAGAAAAGTATTGAGATATTTGCTAGTATTTTTCTTTCATAATTGGTGAGTAAATCACTAATAGTTTCTCAATTTCATGGAGTCTATTTGAAAGGGGAGGGGGTGTTGCTTTTGTTTTGCATGAATGTGTGAATAAGTGAAAGTTGCTCAGTCCTGTCACTCTTTGCGACCCCATAGAGTGCAACCCACCAGGCTCCTCTGTCCATGGGATTCTTCAGGCAAGAATACACGAGTGGGTTGCTATTTCCTTCTCCAGGGGATCTTCCTGACTCAGGGATTAAACCCTGGTCTCCTGCATTGCAAGCAGATTCTTTACCATCTGAGCTTTGTTTTGCATAAAAAGAACGAAACCCAAAGTTGGTTTAAGCTAGTTTTTAATACATGTTTTCATATTTTGCTCCTCCACAATTACATCTTTAAGTAAGTCACTTATAGATCAAAATGCTGTCTTCAACACAGTAGGACTAACATTGAAGGAAAATGTAATTCTATTTGTATTGTTCAATGTTAAAGGGAGAATAATATAATTTCCTTAGTAGATAACTTGTCTGTTCTCAACTGAAAATAATCCACAGGAGAGTCTGTTAAAGTAAATGACTAAAAAAAAAAAAAGTGACTATTTTTAATTGACAATAAACATCCTATGTAAAGAAAAAATATTTTTACTACTTCAGAGTTCTAGCAGAATAGCCAGCTACTTTTTCAGTGAAAAGAGGTAAATGGCATAGAAGAACTGCCATTTGGAAAATGGAAAATCTGAACTAGAAACCTTCATTCATTCATTAAATACATATTGAGTACTTGGGGGAATACAGAGATGAAAAAGGAAATTGTCTTCCAGCTGCCTGCTATCTAATGAACAAGAAAGGTAAATTTTTCTGATTGCAGGTCCTATGCAATAAGGGCAATTATAAAGATATGCCTAAGGTGCTAAGGGGACTTGGAGAAGAAGCTCAGCCTGGTGGCCCAGATATGCTTCCCAGAGGAAATGACTCTTGAATTAGAGTTTATGTCACATAAAGCTAACCAGAAGTGGGAAGAAATAAATAAGGCAGAAACAAATCAGTATATACCCAAGCAGGACAGCACATACCCAGAGAGGCAGGGCAAATCCTTCAGTAAACATCACGGGGCGGGCGTGGGGAAACGTAGAGCATACACTGGGTGAGGGAATGGCGCCCTCTCTCCAGTGTACACCTGAAGAGGAAGCAAAGGCTAGATTTTAAATGAATTGGTTTTTTTTAACATATTCACTTGGTTGTGCTGGTTTTAGTTGCAGCACATGGGATCTTTGTTGCATCATGAGGGCTCACTAATTGTAGCGCATGAACTCTTTAGCTGCTGTGCATGACCTGAGCTGCTCCAAGGCTTGGGAATCCTAGTTCCCCAATCAGACCAGCGATCGAGTCTATGTCCCCTGCGTTGCAAGGTGGATTTTTAACTGCTGGACCACAAGGGAAGTCCCTAAATGCCCTTTTAAGCTTCTATTTAATCCCAAAAGCCATGAGGTAGTGACGAATAAATTTTGGGATCGATATGATTTGATCTCTGCTTTAGAAAGAATTGACAGGCTTCCCTGGGAGCTCAGACAGTAGAGAATCTGCCTGCAATACAAGAGACCAGAGTTCGATTCCTGAGCTGGAAAGATCTGTGGAGAAGGGGATGGCTACCCACTCCAGTATTCTTGCCTGGAGAATTCCATGGACAGAGGAGCCTGGCGGGCTACAGTCCACGGGGCTGCAAAGAGTTGGACACGACTAAAGCGATTTCGCACGCATGCACACTTCACCAAAGATGGTGAGGACAGAAGGACAAGTATGAACGGTAGTTGTCAAGGACAGTAATAGATGGTTTGGTGACCATGTTTGAGATATCTTTGGGGCATACATTTCTAACATGACTTAGTAATTTCACTCCAAGGCATTTACACAGGAGCTATAAAAACATATATCCAAAAAGTACTTAATCAATAGTGTCTGTAACAGCTTTCTTCATATTAGGGAAAATAGGAAACAATTCAAATACCCATCATATGAGAATAAAAATTATAATGTAATGCTGGTCATCAATAGAATTAATGACTGATCAACATGGATAAATTTCAAAGACATGATGTTGAGCAAAAGAAGTCAGACACAAAAAAATATATATTCTGTATATTTCCATTAATCAGTTCAAAACAGACAAAGATCATCTGTACCAGTAAAAATCGGAACAGTCAGGTACTGGTTGACTGAAAGGGAGAGAAAGAAAATTTTAGAGTGATGTGAATTTACTATATCTTGACTGAGGTAGTAGTTAAAAGAGTGTTTCCTTTATCTAAACTTATCAGAATTTATACTTTAGATGTTTTTCCCTGTATGTGAACTTAACCTCAATTTTTTAAAATGGCTTAGTAAAAAAATAAAAAAGAAGAGTAAATTAATAGAAAAATCTAGAAGTAGACCCAGCTCCAAATATGGTGGTGATTTATCCCCAAGTTCTGTCGGACTCTTGTGACCCCATGCATTGTAGCCCGCCAAGCTCCTCTGTCCATGGGATTTTTCCAGGCAAGAATACCGAAATGGGTTGCCATCTCCTTTTCCAGGGTATCTTCCCAACCCAGGGATTGAACCCGGGTCTCCTGCGCTGCAGGTGGTCTCCTGCATTGCAGGCAGAACCTTTACCAACTGAGCCATCCGGGAAGCCCAATTAAATTTTTGTTTTCCCTTTATCTCTTGCACATACTTTCTAATGTGCAAGTTTTATATCTGGCAGGCTTTCCCTGTCAGGTTTGACCACCAAAGCTCCAGGCTTACATTCTATTCATCTAACAACCCCATTGGAAAAGAATACCTCTTTTCTGATTGATCCAGAAGAAATCCTGGTATTAAAATCTCTGCTCATACCTGAGCATGAACTAATTACTGTGGCCAGGTGGATCCTTTGGATGGGGAAGGCAGAAAAGAATTTTCATGTTCATCCAGGAGAGTTGAGAGAGGTGGTTATCCAAAGGAAAACGGGAATCTTGCTACTAAAAGAAGGATTATGAGACAAAACCAATAGATGTCCCCAAAAGTGATGATAAACTTTTATTCAAACGGGTTCATAGCGTCTGGTGATTTTTAAATTCGTTTAAGAAAAGCACATGTAAGTCTAAGTTCCCTAGTCTTTAATATATATAAGATCAGCCAAATTGATTGTCTGCTGACCCCTTCTGATTTACAGTATCTCCAGTGTCAAGGGAGAAGGCAATGGCACCCCACTCCAGTACTCTTGCCCTGGAAAATCCCATGGATGGAGGAACCTGGTAGGCTGCAGTCCATGGCGTCGCTAGGGGTCAGACACGACTGAGCAACTTCATTTTCCCTTTTCAATTTCATGCATTGGAGAAGGAATGGCAACCCACTCCAGTGTTCTTGCCTGGAGAATCCCAGGGACGGCATAGCCTGGTGGGCTGCCGTCTATGGGGTCGCACAGAGTCAGATACAACTGAAGCGACTTGGCAGCAGCAGCAGCAGCCACTGTCAAGACACCCCCATCAGTAATTTCCAGGACTTTCCAGAGAGTATCTCATACTTACAACTAACCTCACTGGTAATCCTCAGGAAAGAAAGCAGGGCTGCTGCCCTAGCATGTGACAATCTACCTCATTTGTCTTCAGAACCCAGCAGTTTTCACTGGTGGCTGTCACTGATCGACCGAGTACCATGACTTACGTCCATGCCAAAGTTGAACTGGAATTCAGCCAGTTATACGCTATTGTTTCTCAGTTCCTAGCCTGCCTTTCTATATTCTCTTATGTGATGCTGAGACTAGAACGCAGCTAACTGCATCTCCCAGGCTCCCTTGCGAGTTGGCTCACTGTCAGCTTCTGACAGCAGGAGGCATTACGGAAAAGGCTAGAAGGCAGGCAGTGAGGAGAGCCATGTTCTTCTTCATGTCCTTGTTCCTATAATGTTACTCCAGCAGCAGCAGCAGTTGGTTCTAGTCTGACATGTTGTTTGCTGCTCCTTGGACCAGATACCTGGATTTCTCTCCTGTGGGTATAGATACCAGCCCTGTTGGATCTTTTCTCTGAGTTCCTAAGTTTTAGTGACCCCCCCCCCCGCCACCTCTCTTCTTTGGTTCCCTTAACCCATACAGGTAATCGCCTTTTGCACGGCCCCTAGAACATTATTAAAATGAAAGCCTACACATAAAATAAGGAGAACATTAAAAAAAAAAAAACAAAACTATTGAACCGCCATCTGAGAGGGGACTGATCTGATCCACCTCTCAGTCTTTCTCTGCTTCTATTTCTGGCTAAGAAGGTATTTAAAGGTCACTGTAAACGACTGCCTGTCTCCAAGCTTCTCAGTTGGCTTCGCACCTCCTTCTATTTAATCCTCCCAACTGAACATCTGATTCATCATTTTAACAATAACCCTCTCCCTCTGCCTCCCCTCCCTTCGTGGCTTTTCTTCCCATCGTTTGTGGCTGGGCTGTCCTCCCTGGCCTGTCTGGACATGCTTGTGATGTCAGATGCCTGCACTTGAGCTGTCCTTTTTGTATCCATGGTGATGGGTGAAAAATAAGCTGCTTTGGAGTGATTTAAACTTTAATCCATTCAAATGATGCATGCTTTATTACTATGCAGGTGATGTCCCCCCTCCCCCAGTACTTTCAGATCACTGAAATCTTGAATTATTAAAGAATTAACATGCTTTTTCTTTTCTTCCTCTCTTTTCCTTTTCTTCCTTTTTTAAAATCATTTTTGCCTTGCTAAGTTCAAATAATCTTATTCATCTCAGGATCTGCAACTCTTTTCTTGATAATTAAATCAACATGAAATAATTTCAGAAATATGATTCCAAAGGAAAAGGAATTACAAAAGATATTTAAAGTTCCTCCTCACTACATGTATATAACAGACTTGTATTAGGCTAAGTAAAGATTGGAGAGCCTATATAACACTTGGGAATACATAAGCAAACTGTAAAACATTTACAAAGTGTCACTTCCCAAAATGTTGGCCTCTTAAAACCAGTATGTGAAATGACTTCAGTGGTCTCTAGGTATAGTATTACACAACTGGCTGCAAATCTTTCTGAATTCAGGAGAGAAAATCTCAGCCTGGTGGCAGTTTTCAGCACTAATGCTAATATCTGCTGATCATTTTTTAAAAACAGGCTTTGTTTTATCAATTCAAGCTTTTTTAAAAACAGGCATTTTTTAAAAACAAGCTTTGCAAGCAATTATTTCTAGCTAAAATGTATTAACTCTTTCCATTCTATCAATGTTTATAGTTTCCTTCTCATTTATGAATGACACTGACTTTTCAGTGATCTGAAGTTTTTTTACATTAAAAAAAATGTAATAAATACTACAGATGATACAAACAAATAGCAGAAGTCATGAAGGCAGCAGTTATGGGACACTTAATTCTCCACATTTGTGCTATAGTCAAGAGCCAAGGTCCTGTCTGTTTTTCTGGTGGGGAAGGGGGTGAGGGGGTGATATGCATTTGTACACTTTTCTTAACTATTACCTCTCTTATTTTCCTGCTTCAAAGTCTGGGCACTCTTTGAATTAGTGTTTTTGTTTTTTGGATATATACCTAAGAGTGGGATTGCTGGGTCATTGCACTCCAGTGTTCATAGCAGCATTATTTGCAATTGCCAAAATACAGAAACATCCATCCACAAATAAACAGATAAAGAAGATGGGGTGTATATATACAATGACTATTACTCAGCCATTAAAAAAAAAAGAATGAAATTGTGCCACTTGCAGCATGAATAGACTTGGAGCATATTATGCTAAGTGGAATAAGTCTGACAGAGAAAGACAAATACTGACTGTATGACCTCACTTATATGTGGAATCTCAAAAATGAAACAAACTAGTAAATAAAACAAAAACGAAAGACTCACAGATACAGGGGACAAACTAGTGGTTACCAGTGTGGACAGGGAAGATGGGAGGGGGAAGGCAGGGGTAGGATTTTAAGAAGTATAAAACTATTGGTTATAAAATAAGCTACAAGGATATATTGCACAACACAGGGAATATAGCCAATATTTTATAAGAACTATAAATGGGATATAACCATTAAAATTGTATACCTATAACTAATATAATATTGTGCATCAACTATACTTCAATTTTAAAAATAGAAAAAAACAACATCAACAACAAAAACCCCACAAAAGTCTGACACTCAATGATCAATGTAGACAGAGATGAGTAAGCCTTGGGAAAAAACATTAATATCATATGAACAGTCCAGAATAAGCTAGCTCATAGAGACAGAAAGTAGAACAGAACCAGAAACAAAAGAGAGAAAAGGAGATAGGAGCTACTGTCTAAAAGATATAGAATTTTTGTTTGAGATGATGAAAACCTTCTGGAAATAGACAATGGTGATGATAATGCACCTTTTACATTTATTTAGTGCCACTGAATTGTATGCTTAAAGTGGTAAATTTTACACAGTGATGTTTATTTTGGTGGTGGTTTAGTTGCTCGGTCGTGTCCAACTCTTTGCAACCCCATGGGCTGTAGCCCACCAGGCTCCTCTGCCCATTGGATTCTCCAGGCAAGAATCCTGGAGTGGGTTGCCATTCCCTTTTCCAGGGGATCTTCTCAACCCAGGAATCAAACCTGCATCTCCTACATTGCAGGCAGATTCTTTACCACTGAGCTACCAGGGATATTTTACCACAACTTTAAAAAATATTGCAATTCATGGCTGTTCTTAGCCTTGATGACAGAAGCTGCTGTGAACTGGCACAGGTGGTCACATCTGGTTTTAAAGTTGAGTGAAGCTGGCATGCACGGGATGCCCTTCCTGAAAATTCAGAAGCAAAGCAGGACTCAGGGCAAGTCCAGGCCGTGGCTGAGCAGTAGTAACCGTGCGATGCATTAGACTGGATCCTGAGACGAGAGTGAGGGACCTGGGACTTCTCTGGTAGTCCAGTGGTTAAGAATATGCTTTCCAATGCAGAGGATGCGTGTTGCATCTCTGGTTGGGGAACTAAGATCCCACATGCCTCAGGGCAAAGAAGCCCGAGTCCACAGCTGCTGACCCCGAGCACCCTTGAGCCCCCTCGCCACACCTAAGAAGTCAGAGTACCACAACGAAGTACCACACCTAAGGCCAGATGCAGCCAAGTAAATAAATAAATAAGAAACACATATATACCAAGTTGCCTGTGACTGCTTTCAGGAAAAAAAAAGAATGAGTGACACTGAATCTGAAGACTCAGGCAAGGAATGAGACAGCAGGAAGCCAGATCCCTCTTGTCTTATTTGGCGTCCCTGAACTGTTTCTTCTTGTCAAAGGCACAGTGGCCAGTTGCTTGCCCCTGGTGACAGGACAAGAGTGGGATTGTGGTCATGGTATCAAGAGGCAGCAGGTTACTAGGTAAGACATTACCTAAGACATTTAAGAAAACTAAGAGTTGGATGAATTGAGAAGACATATCACCAGATAATACAAATTAAATAATATAAAGACAGAGAGTGGGATAAAAGTTATTGAACTTGAAAAGTATCTCCGGTCTTCCCCTTACCCACTTCCTAGTATTACATGAGATTTCCTGTTGGTCCAGAGCTGTAGCCACTGCCCAAAGCTGCGTTCATGCTCTGAAGTGAACTGAAAGTGTTAGTCACTCACTCATGTCCAACTCTGCAACCCCATGAACTGTAGCCTGCCAGGCTCCTCTGTCCATGGAATTCTCCAGGCAAGAGGACTGCAGTGGGTAGCTATTCCCTTCTCCAGGGGATCTTCCTGACCCAGGGATCGAACCCACATCTCCTGCACTGCAGGCAGATTCTTTACCGTCTGAGCCATCAGGGAAGCCCCATCATTCTCTAAAGAGCCATAAATAACTAGGACTCAAAACATTCCACCAGAGCTTATTAAAAAGTATAGAATCAACTTTACCACTACCAAACACCACCCTCAGAAACTCCTTTCTTTGCCTTCATCTTACCAAAGGAAAGGGCTAGTGGGTGGGCGTGAGGGGAAGAAATCCAGGAGAATAATTCATAGAGATTCATCAGGTGCCTTGAAGAAGAGCAGACTAAGCATCTTGGTCTCTGAATGATGCCTGCTAAGTTGCAACCTCTTGGGAACTTTGTGCTGCCATTGGATTAAAGCATTTGAACTGGTTTGGGGGTGTCTCCCAGTGTTTATGAGGCATGCAGAGACTAAATGTTCATTTCCAGGCTAAAATCTCTGATGGTGAGAGTAGAAAAGCCACTCCCAATAAGACTTGAAGATACAGTGTGCCTAGAAGAAGGAAGGGCTCCTGGCTCCAATCTGCCGGCCGCGGTATTAAAGGACACGGCAGGGACATCTGGAGCCTCAAGATTCCATGTGCAGGAGCGGGGAATTAGAGGAGGAGCAGAAGAGCATGGGGCAGCCCAGGAGACCCATGGGTGGTCGATGCACAACCCAGACAGACTGGAAGGATGACCAGTAGGGCAACCTGAAGGAAGTCTGGTTGGACCTTCTCTTCCTCACACCAACAGAGGGGGCCAGGGGAAAGCTGAGCACTGCCCCAAGGCACCTACACTTCACCTGCCTGGGGACCACCTCATCCTCAGAGGCATTGGCATCAGACAAGAACATGATGAACCACAGAGAGACTAGTGATGCCTCCCCACTGAGACCCATGGGCTATCACAGAAGAAGGTGGAGGTTGACCCCCTCCATACTCCAGAGCCAGCTGGACCAGCTCCCCGCCTTTCATTGTGTTCAGAGCTCCAGCTTCTACTATGTGAGGGGAGGAAAAGAGATTGAGTCAGAAATGAGCCTGAGGCTTTAAAACTGAAATACACTTCCAACCCTGAAAGTAGCAGCTGTGTTATAGAATCTGCCCAAGATGTTAATCTGGAATTCAAGAGAGCACAGCGGAAACCAGTGATACTGCTGTATTTTTGAATATGGAGACAGCTTCATTAACATACAAAATCCAACTATATACGCGATTTTCTATGAGTTTTTTTCACTTGATGACAACAATTTTCTCATCTTAAAAAAATCTTCACACTCGCAAAAAAATCTATATAAATATTGTTTATAATAGTCTATTTCCATTTTACAGATATGTCACAACTTGTTAACCATTAATATTGTAGGATACTGACGTTGTTTTCAAATTTTAAGAATTCTAGCATTTATTTGTTCCTTTAAATGTGATTATTATTTTCATTATTAAATAGCCACTGATCCATGGACAAAGATATTCTGACCACCAAGTAATCCATTAGAACAGTCTGTGGTATTGGTAAGCTAGCCAGGAGTTTCTGATGATGCATTTCCTAAGCTGGCAGCATTACACATTTTATGCTTCCGGTGCTTGCCAATTTGTATGGAGCTGGTGGCTGTAGTCCTAAAGGATATAACATGTCCCTGCCTTCTAGAATATAGGCACCTCAGGGTGGGAGTTTGTCTCTGATTCTCTGTCATATGCCTGGCACCTAGAACAGGGATCAACACAAGAGCAGGCACCAAAATAGTTTAAAACAAAAAATGAATGTAGTTTTCAGTAGGAATGGGACGTAATTACTCTTCAATCTCTTTTTGGTTTTTGCAGAAGGCATTTATGGGAACAACATAGGAGGTGGTGAGTATAAGAATGAACCAAACAGAAGAAAATGACGGGAGGCAGGGCAGCTAGTAGAAGACAGGACCAATTCAGGGAAGGAGCTTCATGTTCTGGTATCTGAATAAATATTGACACCATGCTACAGCTTTGTATTTATTGAGATTTAAGTTAACCAATTCAATTAGTGAGATATCAGATTCATAATAACGTGGCTGAAACCATGCAATGGTCATACAAGGGAGGTTATTCCTAGTGTTGCCAAGTGTGGACTGAACACACACATCTAACCCTCTGCCCCATGAAGTCCCAGGGAAATAACAGAAGAACCATCACATAAATCTTAAAAAACATTTCAAAGGTTAAAAACATAACATACCTCCATGGGACAGAGATAGCAATTGGCCAAAAGTTTGCAGAAATCCTAGAAGACAGAAACTAATTAGGATCAGACTGAAGGTGCAAATAGAGAAGCGAAAAGCTACAGTCTAAAAGTTCATAGGTAAGAGAATTCCTTTCTAAATGAGGCCCAGAGAAATTCCAAGTTCAGAGACACTGGTGGCAAAAGTCAATTTAAGATAGGGTTATCATCAGTATAATTAATTAAAGAACTACTGAGACAGTTGGGTCCCCCCTGCTCCCTTTTCCCTCTCTTTCTCTGTCCTTCCCTGGGTTTATATCCCCAAACTCCGTCTACAAACAGCACACGTGGAAGAGCTCCTTAAAGCCACAAGACACTATCAGCATGATGTGCGTGTGCGTCACTAAGTCATTTCAGTTGTATCCGCTTCTTTGCAATCCCGTGGACTGTGGTCCGCCAGGCTGCTCTGTCCATGGGATTCTCCAGGCAAGAATACTGGAGTGGGTTGCCATGCCCTCCTCCAGGGGATCTTCCTGACCCAGGGATCTAATCCATGTCTCTTACAACTCCTGCACTGTCAGGCAAGTTCTTTATCACTAGCGCCACCTGGGAAGCCCTATCAGCATTATAAATGTCAACAATTTTTTAAAAAATTTAACAAAACTCAGGAAGGGAAAAGGTGGAGTATCTGTAAATGTCCTAATTTCCTCATCTTTCATAACTAGCTGATGAAGACCACCTAAAATTAATGTCAATATATAGAAGTGAGAAGTTAGAGGATAACCACCACAAAAAAATAAAATCCTTTACATTCAGAGGACTAGATGAAAATGATTACCCCTGGGGAGTGAGACTTGGGACAGGTGATGGGGGAGGGGCAAGAAGTCTTAAAGAAATCTGTATAACTTAGATTTTCTAAGTTTTGATATTGCTTTAATAAATTGTTAAATGGTTAGTAAGAGGAAAATTGGGCTTCCCTGTGGCTCAGCTGGTAAAGAATCCTCCTGCAATGTGGGAAACCTGGGTTCAATCCCTGGGTTGGGAAGATCCCCTGGAGAAGGGAAAGGCTACCCACTCCAGTACCCTTGCTTGGAGAATTCCATGGACTGTATAGTCCATGGGGTCACAAAGAATCAGACATGACTGAGCGACTTTCACTTTCACTTCAAGAGGAAAACAGAAATAAACACACTAAAATGTTAATAGTGATTGCTTTTGAATTATAAGAATTATGGACATTTGGGGGTTTTCTATAGCTCTACATTGTCCAAGCTTACTATCTCCATTACTTCCATCATAGAAAAAAAAATTTTATTATGGAATTGTATAGCACAGAGAACTATACTCAATATACTGCAGTAACCTGTAAGGGAAAAAAACCTAAAGAACAATATATTATGGGCTTCCCTGATGATTGAGGTGGTAAAGAATCTGCTTTCAATGTAGGTTTGATCCCTGGGTCGGGAAGATTCCTTGGAGAAGGAAATGGCTACCCACTGCAGTATTCTTGCCTGGAGAATACCATGGAGAGGAACCTGGCAGGCTATAGTATATATAAAACTGAATCACTTCCTGTATGCCTGAAAGTACCACAACATTATAAATCAACTAAACTACAATTAAAAATTTTTTAAAATAAATTAAAAAAATTTAAAAGATACAAAAAATTATGCTCTCAAATCACACACACACACAAATGACTGTTGTGACCATGGCTTTGCTGTACAGTATTATGCATGCAGACAAAGAATTTGAAACAACATGTAGCTAAAGGGAGGAGGCTTGGTTTTGTAACTACTGGTAACAGAAAGAGACAGAAATTGAACCTGAAGAGCAGAAACTGGCACTGGTTTCAGAAAGGAATGAATTCTGCATGGACACTGGAATGGAGAGTTTGACCAGCTATGGGTTTACTGAGCCACCCCTGAATTTTCCCCCAACTGGGATTCTCTGCTTCTCTAGATTCTTCTGTAGAATGAGACATGCATATCCATCTTCCTTCCTGATTTAATATAACCAGGACAAAAACCTGACCACCACGGAGATCACTAGGGAGACCTTCCCCATTAGGGCTTACTCTACCCAGAGCTGCTGCTTCCTGGCTTTGCACTGGCTGGTCCTGTCTGACCTGATCTCATAGAATTACCTCCATGGTCACCTGACTGCTATTCCTACAAATGGTCAAGTCAAGACCACATGGGCTGTTAAGCTCTTTATAGGGTGGTCACCACATATGGTGTGGTGTGGTGGTGGTCGTTCAGTCATGTCTGATTCTGTGCGACCCCATGGGCTGCAGCACGCCAGGCTTCCCTGTCCTTCAGTAACTGATGACCCTAGAAGATGCCTCTGCCTTGCAGCCTCCTTGCCGGCATAACTATCTGTGTCTCAGACAGTTATGCAAACCTGTCTTACTGGGACTTCGATGTCATGACCTCGGCGTCTGTCTCTGGGCCTTTCTAATACTTTTTCTGCCAACGTGCCAGAAGAGTGTATCCTTTCATGCAACATCCAGTAGAGATTTTCTATGAAAGTCAACAGTCAAGGGTGCAGCATTACTTGAATATACAAAGGGGAGCGTGCCAGTCTATGACAGAGAAAGAGCTCCTTGAGAAATATCCATCATTTTATGGAACCTTGATGAAGGCTAATTGAGACCTTTTTCACAAAGTTTCAAAATTTGTTGTTCTTACCCCCATTTCCAAACTTTTATTTATTTAAAATCTTTCTATTGAGGTATAGTTGATGCACAATATTATGTAAGTTTCATGTATACAGTAGAATAATTCACAATTTTTAAAGATTTTACTTCATTTTTTAATATACATAATTGGGGGACTGTTGTTTTTTTTAAGCTGTATGGAGTCTTCACTGCTGTGCATAGGCTTTCTCTAGTTGCAGCGAGTGCGGGCTGCTCTTCGTTGCGATATGTGGGCTTTTCACGGCGGTGACTTCTCTGGTTGCCGAGCGTGGGCTCTAGGTGAACGGGCTTCAGTAGTCGTGTTGTAAAGGCTCAGCTGCCCTTTGCTGTCTGGGATCCTCCTGGACCAGGAATTGAACCCGTGTCCTCTGCATTAGCAGGTGGGTTCTTAACCACTGGACCACCATGAAAGCCCAGGGCTGCTACAGGTGAGCTTTTTGCATTGCAGGCTATAAAGAGATTTTGAATTATGTACAAGTTCTTCGGAGTTAGAAAGCCTCATCTCTTAAATCCTTTATTATATAATGGAGCTAGAAGCTATTGAAATATTAAAGGAGTCGTGGCTGCTTTGCAGTGGTTTATCTAAAGTGAGCTGGGATATTTTCGGTTAAAATCTTACTTCTCAAAGTGCAGTCCACAGACAAGCAGTGTCAGCATCTCTGTGAGGCACTTAGTCTCAGGCCCCACCCCAGACTTACGGAATAAAAGCCTTCATCCAGGTGATTTGTATACACAGCCAAGTTTGAAAAGCATTAGTTTAGGAGAATCCAAGGCTGCTTTGGGAATGTTTTCAGTTGTCAAAACAGTGGCTCTTCATTTATGAATTTTACAAATACTATCTGAGCATTCTACAATGGTTATTTGATACTTAAGGGAGGTTACATGCTTCTCATAATGACTGCAGTATTTCAGACTGCAGTTACTCTAGGCATGAGACCCTATGCCAAAGGTTTGGAATCAACCCTGCATTGTCTTGGTGATTCGAACCCTTTTAATTGTGTTGCACTAGACCAGAGAGAATCTCATCTTCCAAAGAGTATTCAGTTTTGGTATGGAAGCTGCTTTTCAATCATGGCTGGAATCTTCCTTTGAGAAACAACGTATATAATATACACAACAAAGTGAAGAAAGAAAAAAATAGTTCGTAGTTGGTGTGAGTCAAGAAACAAAGTTCTCATTTTACCATCTAATTAGCCACGGTCTCTGAGTTTGTATCTGCCAGTCCCAATGTTACTCCGATCAAAATTATGGAATGTTGAGGAAGATGGGTGGAAATAATTTTCAGGACTATTTTCTATTGAAATTCTTCAAAATCACAACAAACTTCAATTTTAGACAAGATACACACACGTGCAGAAGAACTGAGTGCAAAAGGAAAAGTTTATCACATGAATGAAGATAACCATGCTTGTGGCCCCAGTGAAAAGAAGAGATCCAAAAATTGTGTGTTTTCGTTTGTTTCCTTTTATGTACCACTTGGACAGGCATGTAAACATCAAAACAAGAAGAGTGACTTTTGCAGTCACGATGGACAGAAACCATCAGAATAGCAAAGATTCTAGATGACTTAATCTTGTAAGACTGAGCCATCTTCCTTCCTTTTCCATTCAGTGTCTTTGATAATGAATAGATTTCTGAGAAAATTATATGGTCTGTCCCCATTTTTAAAGGACTGTTCTTCATTCTGTTATTGTTCATAAGTCATTATTTATTATTCATTTCTTAAGGGACCATAAGTTATTATTTATCATCCATTTATTTTTCATAAGGTATTATTTATCATCCATTTCTTAATGTCATTTTAAAATTATGTGGCCAAATGAGCTGTGTAGAGCTTATAATTCTCAATGATCTTTGGAGAGGCAAATGACCTGTTTTCCCTCTTATATTTCATGTTGTAACCATAGTAGGTATTTTCATGCTATGTCATCATGATAGCTGTCTACTGAAAAAAGTTAAATAGGAATTTCTGGAAGTATCTAGAAGATTTTTATATAAGAAATTCCAGAGGTGGGAGAGAAACATAATTTCTAAATCACAAAGTTTGTGCTAGGGACATAATATATGCAAAGATATTAATAGAGCCTTTCTAATCTTCTTTTGACAAGTTCTACTGACAGTCATTTGAGAATTCTTGTTTCTAGAGTATTCTTTGAAATTCAATAGAGGATTTATTGAGGAGTCTGCAACAGGGAATAAAAAATGCTGACTTGAAATTTGTAATTCAAATGTACTTTCCTCCAAATCCTAAGTTTCAGTCCATCAGAACATAAGTCAAAAATATAAAATGGAATAGCTTTCCTATGGCAGAGTGATGTGGTTAATAACACAGACTCTGAGGTCAGAGGTCAGAAAGACTTGGCTCTGTCACTCAGAAGGTGCATATTGGGGCAAGTTTTAAAACTTGAGTTTTAAAACTCAAAATACTCTGAGTTTTAGTTTCTTTGTTTGTAAAATGGAAGCCAAAATGTTCATTTCCTCAGATTTTTGTAAATTAAATAACATAATTGAGTAGTAAACCCTAAGGCCAATGAGTGTAAGTATATGTAAGTGTATGTATATTATTATATTATTACTGTATACATAGCAATATCTAATTAGACAATGAAAGAGATAGACATTATATAGATAAATATTGTCATTATATATTTATATATATATATTTATTTATCATATATATATATATTTATATATATATTTATCATTATATAGATAAATATTGTCATTACAGATACTGTTATGAAATATCTATCAGTATCTGGCTAGATAATGTAAAAGACAAGATGTTTCATTCACAGTAGTCACATTTCATGACCTACATAAAGAAAAAGCTAAAAATATACCATGTCCCTGGAAAGGAAAACTGAATAATTTAAAGGTGTCAAATCATCCCAAATTGATTTATAAGTTCACTGACAGTCCAAACTCCATTTAAAAATTTTTTTCAAAATTATCTTAAAATGTATTCAAATGAATAAGCACACAAAGTAAGGCTAAAAATGAAAACTAATAATTATGAGGAGAAATATAAAATGTTCAAACATTAAAATATTAGAGTGCTACCAAAGTTTTTATAGTAGTACTGGCATAAATTTAATATATGATAAAAAAAACTTCTCAAATAAAAATAAGATTCATTCATTAAATGACTCTGGGGAAAATCACAGACTTAGAGATCTCTATTTATAACCAATACCTTATACTATTTCATCAAATACATACATACCAAATGAATTTAAAAACTAAATATAATATTCAAAATATAAAAAGCAAGTATAACACTGAAATATTTATCCAATTTCTGCAAGCAGGAAGCTGTCTAAAGTTATAAATAGTGAAAGAAGTTTCCAGTAAAACATATAAACAAAAGATACAAATATAGACAGTTGCCCAAAGAGAAGTTAATGCATGTTAGAAATATGGAAAAGTCTAACATCATTAGAAGCCTTTAAAATTTTTCAAAATCAAGTGATTAGATCCAAGTAGATTCTGTTTTCATTTCTCCACTTATTTCTTATTTCAAACATAAAAATATTGAATGCTGCTGGTAAGGAGGTGTTATAACAGGCACTCTCAGACACTCTGGTAGTATAAACTGCTTTGAATTGTTTTGTTAGTAGTATATCAAAGTCTTAAAATGACTGTATCCCTCAAACCAATAATTCCACTTTTAGAATTATTCTGTTTGAAGAAATTTCTCTGTACAAAAATTATAATGTGCAAAATTCAATAATCATGAAAGTATTTAAAAAAGAAAATTGAAGATACTATAAATTGGAATGTGATTAAATATTATCACATATGATTAAATTTTGGAAACATTACAAATGTTAAACTTATAATGAGGAAAGGAAATAATATAATAATTTTTAAAAAGAAACAAACTTCAACATAATAGCATAATAAATGTGCAAAAATATTAACTCTGGTTTTGGATGATGGAGCTACTGGATATTTTTGAATTTGTGTTTTAAATATAGGTTTTAATTTGTCTATTATGAACATGTTTAACTTTTATGATTAGAAAAAGATAAAGCACTTTAGAAAACTCAGTAACATATTTACTTTTATAACAACTCATGCTTTTCTGCCATGTGAGAAATATATAAAATAACAATTGCCAATTTATATTTCTTCCCAGATCACAAATACAATTATCGAGTCTTGGAAATTCCATGTACAGAAGAGCCTGGTGGGCTGCAGTCCATGGGTTGCAAAGCGTCAGACATGATTTAGTGACTCGGCAACAACAAAGGTGTCCAAGTAGAATGCTATTACATACAGTTCAATAAACTTTGATCTAAAAACATGATTTGTTTGTTTTAATCAGCAGATATAAAAGAGTACCTGCATTTTATAATATTTTATAGATAATTTCTAAATTAAATGATGATAAGTAAGATGATTGAGTAAAGAAGACACACAGAATTATAATGTAAATCACTATAATTTTTATTAAAATTGATACCTATCAAATTTTTCCCTTTTAATTCATGATTGTTTTAGTGATTTATGACAAGAAAAAATAAAATTAATGACTTTGAGAAGATTTTAAAATTTCCAAATTGTTATTAAAATATGAAAGGTTTAAAATTTTATTGAGCAACAAAAAGCATCCTGAAAAGATTTTCAAAAACATCTGTAAAATGAAATAAACAATGTGAGGAGCTATTAATAGAGAAATGAGAGCAATGGAACTATTCCCCTGGGAGTGTTCCCAGATTGTAGCAAATATTACCATGCAGTAGCCTTCTAAAGGTAATTATGTTTGGAATATTTACATTTGGACTAAATGCGCACTGGAGGAAAATGCATTGTAATTAGTAGTGGATAAGCTTGCTAGGACACTGCTTCAGCCAGCAAACATTAGAAATCCAGAGAATGTCTTTTTTCTAAGCCAATTTTAATATTTTACAATTCATTTATGTGTCCCATTTGGCATGCAAAACTTTTTCCAGAATGCTTCCAGGAGAAAAGTTACCCTTGATTGCACAGAGTTTGGAATTAATCAGGCTGGAATGGACAAACAATTATGTATATTACAGTTTATTATTTTGAACTTCACTGATTTAAGACATGATCATTCAAGTCTGACTTGGCTCTTGTTTTCCTTGGAATCATCAAGGGAGAAAATGTTTACAATGCAAATGAATAACGTAAATGAGAATCTCCTAAAAGAGAAAAGTTAAACACATCGGCACATTGATTTGCTATGAGGGTCAAATGAGTTTCACTTGAATGAAAAGAATGAGTTATTCCTGCAGGGAAGGAGACAGTATAGCTGTGAGGAATGAACAACAGATGAGAGGATGTATGTGGAGTCTGTTACTTAAACCCCTGCAGACAGCTCAGCTCTTTGACTAGGTGGACCTTTGTTGGCAAAGTAATGTCTCTGCTTTTTAATATGCTATTTAGGTTGGTCATAGCATGCACTGGTGGCTCAGACAATAAAGGGTCTGCCTGCAATGCGGGAGACCCGGGGTTCGATCCCCAGGTTGGGAAGATCCCCTGGAGAAGGAAATGGCAACCCACTCCAGTACTCTTGCCTAGAAAACTTCATGGATGGAGGAGCCTGGTGGGCTACAGTTCATGGGGTCGCAAAGAGTCGGACACGACTGAGCGACTTCACTTCTTCAACTTTCTTCCAAGGAACAAGCGTCTTTTAATTTTATGGCTGCAGTCACCATCTGCAGTGATTTTGGAGTCCCCCAAAATAAAGCCTGTCACTGTCTACATTGTTTCCCCATCTATTTGTCATGAAGTGATGGGACCAGATGCCATGATCTTAGTTTTCTGAATGTTGAGCTCTAAACCAACTTTTTCACTCTCCTCTTTCACTTTCATCAAGAGGCTCTTTAGTTCCTCTTCACTTTCTGCCATAAAGGTGGTGTCATCTGCATATCTGAGGTTACTGATATTTCTCCCAGCTATCTTGTTTCCGGCTTGTGCTTCATCCAGTCTGGCATTTTGCATGATGTACTCTGCGTTTAAGTTAAATAAGCAGTGTGACAATATACAGCCTTGACATACTCCTTTCTCGATTTGGAACCAGTCCGTTCTTTCATGTCTGGTTCCCACTGTTGCTTCTTGACCTGCATACAGATTTCTCAGGAGGCAGATAAAGTGGTCTGGTATTCCCATCTCTTGAAGAATTTTCCAGAGTTTGTTGTGACCCACACAGTCAAAGGCTTTAGCATAGTCAATGAAGCAGATGTTTTTTTGGAATTCTGCTGGCTCCATGATCCAACAAATGTTTGGCAATTTGATCTCTGGTACCTCTGCCTTTTCTAAATTCAGCTTGAACATCTGGAAGTTCTCGGTTCATTTATTGTTGAAGCCTAGCTTGGAGAATTTTGAGCATTACTTGGCTGGCATGTGAGATGAGTGCAATTGTGTGGTAGTTTGAACTTTCTTTGGGATTGGAATGAAAATTGAACTTTTCCAGTCCTGTGGCCACTGCTGAGTGTTCCATATTTGCTGGCATTTTAAGTGCAGCACTTTAACAGCATCAGCTTTTAGGATTTGAAATAGCTCAGGTGGAATTCCATCACTTCCACTAGTCTTGTTCACAGTGATGCTTCCTAAGGTCTATTTGACTTCACACTCTAGGATGTCTGGTTCTAGGTGAGTGATCACACCATCGTGGTTATCTGGGTCATGAAGATCTTTTTTGCATAGTTCTTCTGTGTATTCTTGCCACCTCTTCTTAATGTCTTCTGCTTCTGTTAGGTCCATACCATTTCTGTTCTTTATTGTGCCCATCTTTGCGTGAAATGTTCCCTTGGTATCTCTAATTCTCTTGAAGAGATCTCTAGTCTTTCCCATTCTGTTGTTTTCCTCTATTTCTTTGCATTGATCGCTGAGGAAGGCTTTCTTATCTCTCCTTGCTATTCTTTGGAACTGTGCATTCAAATGGGAATATCTTTCCTTTTCTTCTTTGCCCTTTGCCTGTCTTCTTTTCACAGCTATTTGTAAGGCCTCATTTTACCATGTTGCTTTTCTCTCGGTTGGGGATGGTTTTGATCACTGCCTCCTATACAATGTTATGAACCTCCATCCATAGTTCTTCAGACACTGTGTTTATCAGATCTGATCCCTTGAATCTATTTCTTACTTGCACTGTATAATTGTAAGGGATTTGATTTAGGTAATACCTGAGTAGTTTAGTGGTTTCCCCTACTTTCTTCAGTTTAAGTCTGACTTTTGCAGTAAGTAGTTCATGATCTGAGCCACAGTCAGTTTCTGGTCTTGTTTTTGCTGACTGTATAGAACTTTTTCATCTTTGGCTGCAAAAAATATAATCAATCTGATTTCAGTATTGACCATCTGGTGACGTCCAGGTGTAGAGTCTTCTCTTATGTTGTTGGAAGAGGGTGTTTGCTATGACCAGTGTGTTCTCTTGGCCAGACTCTGTTAGCCTTTGCCCTGCTTCCTTTTGTGTTCCAAGGCCAAACTTGGAGAACAAACATATAGTCATAGGTATACTTTTATAAAATGAGAAAGGAACCCTCCTAAACTGGTGGTGGGAATGCAGTCACTATGGAGAACAGTATGGATGTTCCTTAAAAAATTAAAAACGGAGCTGTCATTTGAGCCAGCAATTCCACTCCTGGGCATATATGCAGTGAAAACTCTAATTTGAAAAGATACACGAACCCCAATGTCCATAGTAACATATAAATTTTCTGTGAAATAAGAAAGATCTCTAATTGACCTTCTGACCAATGGTGAGATGGTTATTACTCAGCAAAATATTCTGGTAACAAACTGACGTGAATATATAAGATGCATCCTTGGTACTTGTGTTGTTTTTTAATTTAAATAAAAAGTTGGAATTTTCATTTTTTACTTTTCTAATTTTTTGAAATATAGCTGATTAATGATGTTGTGGAAGTTTCTAGTGTACAGCAAAGTGATTCATATGTATTCTTATTTTACACATACGTATAAAAAAAGTTATACCTATGTGTTCTTTTTTTAGACTTTTTTCCATTATAGATTATTACAAGATACTGAGTATAGTTCCCTGTGCCATAAATGGGTCCTTTTTGGTTATCTATTTTATATATAGTAGTGTATATATTTTAATTCCAAACTGCTAATTTATGTCTCTTTCCCTCACCTTTGGTAACCATAAATTGTTTTCTATGTGAGTCTATTTCTGTTTTGTAAATAAGTTCATTTGTATCATTTTTTTAAGATTCCACATATAAGCCATATCATATGATACTTGTCTTTGGCTCAATTCACTTAGTATTGTATTCCCACACGTTACGGGAAACAAACTCACTCAGAATGACAATGCAGATAGTGGAGTGCAGTTTATTACATCGGCGGGCCCAAGGCAGGGTCTCCTCTTAGCCAAGGACCCCGACCAGCATTTGTGAAAATCTTTTATACCCCATGTGTACGTGTCCGAACCCACCACCCCAAATTCCTTGAGACTTACGTAAACTAAGGAAGGGTAAATACAACCCCAATAACCCCATCACTCATGTGCCATGTGCTCAGACAGTTAAACAATTAGCCATTAATCAATAAGCACGAGGTTACACTCCAGCAGGTACAGAAAAACTTATGGCCTGTCTTGGAGGAAGGGGTGATTAGTGTATGTGTTCTCTTTGGCGATGAGTAACCTGGATACGATCTTCAAGGTTCGCCTGTCCGGAGGGGGTCTTATCCTTCTGTTGTAGTTTCCATAGACACTGAACACAAGAGTGCAGAGTCCATTGGAGAGGCGGCTGAGCATGATCAGCATGAACAGGCCTCAGATGGAGTCCAGGCCCTATGAATTCCTTCTTCAGTATGATAATCTCTAGGTCCATCCATGCAAATGGCATTAGTTCATCTTTTATGGTGAGTAATAGTCCATTGTGTGTATATACCACACCCTCTTATGAAAATGTTCAAACATATGCAAAAATAGAACAAAATAATGAATCTCCATGTGTCTATCACTAAGTGAAAACAATTATCAATATTTCCATGGCATGGACTTTGATTAGAATTACCACGGGCAGGTGTGTCTTCTCTTTCCCTTTATTTTCTGGAATACCAAGCAAGGATTTAATGAACAAATTTCAAATTACAAGAAAAAAAAGGATTTAGTTCCCAAAGTCATAACAGGAAAAAGGGAGCTAAGACCACTGTTGGAAGAATACTGCACTCTAGTAGACCAGTTTGATATTAAAACTGGTTAGATGAAAGTGTGAAACAGAAGGAATCACAATCTAACCATATACAACCACCCCTCCTCACCCCCCACTGCCTGCCAGTACACACACACACAAAAATTAGGCTGATCCACTTTCCAGGGTCCAGAATGAAGGAAGAAAAGAAAGTGATTAACATGTACCAGCTTTCCAAAGAATAAAAGAGGAGCTATTTTGGATGTGTAGAAGAAGGAGCACATCAGGAATGAGGGATGGGATTGTTAGGGAAATCAGACAGTCTTGTTTAGGCTTCAGAGACAAAGCAGAGCAGGCCTCTGAGCTAGCTTCTAACCCGCCTGGACACTGCCCTGACCAGGAGTGACTGTGAGTGACTGCCTGTTGTGAGTGAAACACTTGCAGCACCCTACAGAAGATGGGGGAGGAATCTTGGAGATTGTTGAGCCCCTGGAGGGAAACTGGCCAACCAAGCCCCCGGTTTAACAACATTCCAAGTTTTACAAGACAAAACAAACAGCATTAACGTGAAACCAGAGCTGCAATTTGGTCACACATTATGATGAAATCAGTTTGCTGTCCTGGGATTATAAACAGGAATCTGAACTGCAATCTTTGAATTTTCACCCCCCACCCCAAGCAGACAGGTTCCCTGGGACTCTTTCCCAATTGGGACTCTAGATGTGCTATGATATGGGACTTGCCAGCGCTGATTAAGTCTGGATGTTGGTCAAAACCCAATTTGGTGATGTATTCTGCCCTCTATTTCTCTTTTCTTTCAATGTTAGTATATTGAAAGTAAGCTAGATAATTCTTTAATAAATATCTATATTATTTATTTGTATATAACGAATGGCTTATTTTGTTAACAAATCCTTCAAACCTGAGATGAAAGTGAAAACTTTTGACAAAACAGGGATTGATAAATAACAGCGTATTGCAAATACAAAAAGGAAGCCAGCAGGATGAAAGAATCAGAAGCAGGTAGAAATGACTGAGATAAATAGAAGACAGGAACTTTGAAGGAAAAGAAATAGGAAGAGCTCAGGCCAATAAGAGGCATCTGAAAGCAAAACAACAAGTATAGCAAGTAGCACAACCTTGGTCTCTGATGTCATCCTTACAGAAAGGAACCAGGGCTTCTAAGAGGAACGGCTGATTCCAGGGCTGGTATGTGGCTACCATACTGAATCATACAAGTGTAGTCTCTTCCCCCTGTTTTACAGACTAGTAAATAGGGACCTCAGCAAATTAGGTAACTTTTTCAAAGTCATACAGTTTGAAAAGCAAAAGTCAAAATTAAAACCCATATCTCCTGATTCCTAGAAAGTTGCCTTAGGACTATGTCACATTAAGTGAAGTAAAGTTGCTCAGTCATGTCTGACTCTTAGCGACCCCATGGACCGCAGCCTACTAGGCTCCTCCATCTATGGGATTTTCCAGGCAAGAGTACTGGAGTGGGGTGCCATTGCCTTCTCCGATGTCACATTAGTTATGTGTATAAATGTTTGTATGCATATAAAATTTATTTTATTTAGTTATATTTTATGTTTATATATTTTATATGTATACTATTATATTTACTTATAAAGAAAAATTCACATATTTTCAAATGAATACTATATTGCAAGCTCCCTGAGAACAGGGATATTTTCCTTCTGATTCACTGACATTTTATCAGTGCCTGGAAAATTAATGACACATTTTTGATGCTTAGGAAATAGTTCTTAAACAAATGAATGTATGGACAAACAGTTATAAGACTGTTTATCACATGAATCATTATTTATGTGATATCTTAACTAATCTGATACTATTAACATATGAAAGCGATACTATATTTTGTTCACTATCCTGTCTTTTGTTCAGTTCAGTGGGTTCAGTCACTCAGTAGTGTCTCACTCTTTGTGACCCCATATCACATGAATCATTATTTATGTTATATCTTAACTAATCTGATACTATTAACATATGAAAGCGATACTATATTTTGTTCACTATCCTGTCTTTTGTTCAGTTCAGTGGGTTCAGTCACTCAGTAGTGTCTCACTCTTTGTGACCCCATGGACTGCAAAACCCCAGACTTCCCTGTCTACCACCAACTCCCAGAGCTTACTCAAATTCATGTCCTTTGAGTCGGTGATGCCATCCAACCATCTCATCCTCTCTCATCCCCTTCTCCTCCTGTCTTCAATCTTTCCCAGCATCAGGGTCTTTTCCAATGAGTCAGTTCTTTGCATCAGGTGGCCAAAGTACTGGAGCTTCAGCTTCAGCATCAGTCCTTCCAATGAATATTCAGGACTGATTTCCTTTACCATTGACTGGTTTGATCTCCTTGCAGTCCAAGGGATTCTCAAGAGTCTTCTTCAACAGCACAGTTCAAAAGCATCAATTCTTTGGAGCTCAGCTTTCTTTATCTTAGGCACCTAGAACTGGGGCATGCATAAGTGCATTCTAAGTCGCTTCAGTTGTTCTTTGCGACCCTATGGACTGTAGCCTGCCAGATTGCTCTGTCCATGGGGTTCTCCAGGCAAGAATACTGAAGGGGGTTGCCATTTCCATCTCCAGGGAATCTTCCCTACCCAGGGATTGATTCACTGTCTCATTCATTGGCAGGCCTGTTCTTTACCACTAGCACCATGTTATTAAATATTTAACTTTTGAAATAGCTATGAAAATAAATATGAAAAGCTGTGAAAATAAAACTTTTTGAAGTGGCTATGAAATGGTGATTTATTTGCACCACAAACTTTATTTTGATCAGCAGTGACATGATGTGGCAAAAAGAGCAATAGTACTGATGGGTGGTCTGGGTTAGGAACTCAGCTACGCAATTAACTGACTTGTAGTTTTGGATAAGTTCCTTCAGCTCCCTGGACAGTGCTAAAATGAAAGGCCATATCTCCAGTCTCCAATTCACCTCTAACACACTCAGATTAATCTCCTCACACCTTTGCCAAAAAAACTCATTATCAATAGTTGCGCAAAAATCCAGATGTAACAGCTTAATAACTCACTAATTTTCTAAGGTATGATAATTTTCTTCTGAAAACTATCATATCAGATAGGTCACGAGGGAACCAAGACATAAAGTTGGGTTACAACTGCTCTGAACAACAATTTTCATCATCTAGATCACAGAAGTAAAATGCTGAAAAACAGGCACCTTGACAGTGGCATAAAGAGATCCAGTAGCAAAATTTGCGAGCCCCTGCAGTTAAATGTGAAATGCATCTAAATGTGAAATGCATTTAAACATGGATGTTTCTTTCGATTCCAGAATATTAGAATGTTGAGAGTTGTATAATGTCACTTAAGCACAGAGCAAGGTGTATAATATAACAGGTCAACTACTATTAGTGGTTAATCCATTTTCAACATACAGTCGACCATCACCAATAAACTTTACTTAGTCATTTGCTCCCCTTCTATGCAAAATCCATCTTAGCCAACAATGTCTATTTCCTCAAGGATTTCCACTGCTGTGCTTTATTGGTTTCATGCACTGCCAACCACCATCGCCACTCCCAATCTGAATCATTTTGAATGGAAATAATATTAATCATTCATTTTATTATTTGTCTGTGAGTTAACCCTTGAAATTTTATCCTATTTATAAAGTAATGACAATAGAACTGCCTTTAAAAAAAATCATATTCTCTTCATGATTTTTAAAGTTTATTCTGTCAGGATATGCATGGGTTGGAATTCAAATTCTACATCTGAAGAAATAATCTAGGTTCTGTTTTTTTTTCCCGACCACGCAGCTTGTAAGGACCTTAATTCCCTTACTGGGATCGAACTCAGTTCCCCTGCAGCGGAAGTGTGGAGTCCTAACCCCTGGACTGGCAGGGAATTCCCTCTAAGTTCTCTTTTGAAACTTGACTCACGCAGTGTTGAATGACAGGGATATGAAGAAAAGGCAAAATCCCATGTTTTCAGGGTGGGTTTACTCCTACACAGCTTTTAATACAATGTCCCCTATTTTTACAATGAATTTCCCTCCTACTTCTCTGTAAAATAGACAAAATCCTGTGGTATTCAAAACCAAACTCAGTCATTACCATCTGTTACAGATCCTTTACAAAATTTCTCTCCTTACAGCCACGAACTGGGATAATCACCTCCCACACTGACTTTTGGCATGGCCAAGGAGCTTGCTTGGCCAATGAGAATAAAAAAATATGACACAAGCAAAGACTCGAAAAGTGATTATGCGTTGGAACTCACTTTCTCTTGCTGTTTTGACCTGGTTTTCAGCAACTATGTCAAGAAGCCTAGGCTTCCTTGCTACACGTTGGAGGCATGTCCCTGTTGCTCCCATCACCCACTATATGTGAGTGAGCCCATTTATAAATAACCAGACCCCAGTGACATACCAGCTGAATGGAGCCACGTCAGTGAGTCCAGGTGAGGCCACCGAAGTAAGTCCAGCCAAAATCGCTGATTTACAGATTTGTGAGCTAACAGATGATTATACTATTAAGGGACTAAGTTATGGAGTGTTTCGTTACAAGCAAACATGAACTGATATAAAAATTTTTTCTGTAAGTGGGGCATTGGTATTACAAATATCTGAAATGTGTGACAAGTGACTTTAGGGCTAGGCAATCTGCGGAGGCTGGAAGAGCTGTGGACCGTGGCTGTTAACCAAGACTGGGATAGTAGCAAGGAAGCAGTTAGCAAAGGCTGCAAAGAATGTTGAACCAACCACCAGTGAAGGCTGGAAGAAGAATAAGTAAACTACGGCAGCAGGCTGAAAAAAGTGGTGACCCGTTCACACTATGGCAACAATTCATAACTGTCACCTGCGGTACTCTGGAAGATAGAAAATACAGCTAACAAAATTGTGGAGCTGACTATGGAGATTTCCAGGCACTGCTGACTGGTTTCTGCTAGCTGTCTATTAGAAAATACTCTAAGGAGACTTCCCTGGTGGTCCAGTGGTAAGACTCTATGCTCCCAATGCAAGGGGCCTGGGTTTGATCCCTGGTCAGGGAACTAGATCCCACATGCCACAACTAAAGATCCTGCATGGAACTGATGCAGTCAAATAAATTTGTTTTTAAAGTACTGTTAGAGGGAGATGAGCCAAAGAAGAGACTGGGCAGTATGTAAATAGAAGACAATGACCTTCATGCCTGGCAGGAGAAAGTTTAAGAACATAAAACTGCATTATATTTTATTCAATTTTTACCTTTTTATTCAATATTAATTTGTACTTTCCTTGAGTCTGCAAATTTTTTGCTAATTCAACCCACTCCAGTACTCTTGCCTAGAAAATCCCATGGATGGAGGAGCTTGGTGCAGGCTACTGTCCGTGGGGTCGCAAAGAGTCGGGCACGACTGAGTGACTTCACTTCTGTCATGATGTTTAATTAGGAAAAGCAAATCTCCGAGGTTACAGATGAAGTCATTAAAGCTAAGAAGTTTACCTAATTATATCAGTTCAGTCAGTTCAGTTGCTCAGTTGTGTCCGACTCTGCGACCCCATGAATCGCAGCACGCCAGGCCTCCCTGTCCATCACAAATTCCCAGAGTTTACTCAAACTCATGTCTATTGAGTCGGTGATACCATCCAACCATCTCATCCTCTGTTGTCCCCTTCTCCTCCTGCCCCCAATCCCTCCCATCATCAGGGTCTTTTCCAATGAGTCAACTCTTCACATCAGGTGGCCAAAGTATTGGAGTTTCAGCTTCAGCATCAGTCCTTCCAATGAACACCCAGGACTGATCTCCTTTAGGATGGACTGGTTGGATCTCCTTGCAGTCCAAGGGACTCTTAAGAGTCTTCGCCAACATCACAGTTCAAAAGCATCAATTTTTCAGCCCTCAGCTTTCTTCACAGTCCAACGCTCACATCCAAACATGACCACTGGAAAAACCATAGCCTTGACTAGATGGACCTTTGTTGGCAAACTGATGTCTCTGCTTATGCTATCTAGGTTGGTCATAATTTTCCTTCCAAAGAGTAAGCGTCTTTTAATTTCATGCCTGCAATCACTATCTGCAGTGACTTTGGAGCCCAAAAAAATAAAGTCTGACACTGCTTCCTCTGTTTCCCCATCTGTTTCCCATGAGGTGATGGGACCAGATGCCATGATCTTAATTTTCTGAATGTTGAGCTTTAAGCCAACTTTTTCACTCTCCTCTCACTTTCATCAAGAGGCTTTTTAGTTTCTCTTCACTTTCTGCCATAGGGGTGGTGTCATCTGCATATCTGAGGTTATTGATATTTCTCCCTGCAATCTTAATTCCAGCTTGTGCTTCTTCCAGCACATTCTCTCTTGCTTTTTTGATGATCCAGCAGATGTTGGCAATTTGATCTCTGGTTCCTCTGCCTTTTCTAAAATCAGCTTGAACATCTGGAATTTCATGGTTCACATACTGCTGAAGCCTGGCTGGGAGAATTTTGAGCATCACTTTACTAGCATGTGAGATGAGTGCAATTGTGCAGTAGTTTGAACATTCTTTGGGATTGCCTTTCTTTGGGATTGGAATGAAAACTGACCTTTTCCAGTCCTGTGGCCACTGCTGAGTTTTCCAAATTTGCTGGCATTTTAAGTGCAGCACTTTAACAGCATCAGCTTCCAGGATTTGAAATAGCTCAACTGGGATTCCATCACCTCCACTAGCTATGTTCATAGTGATGCTTTCTAAGGCCCACCTGACTTCACATTCCAGGATGTCTGGCTCTAGGTGAGTGATCACACCATCGTGATTATCTGGGTCGTGAAGATCGTTTTTGCACAGTTCTTCTGTGTATTCTTGCCACCTCTTCTTAATATTTTCTGCATCTGTTAGGTCCATACCATTTCTGTCCTTTATCGAACCCATCTTTGCATGAAATGTTCCCTTGGTATCTCTAATTTTCTTGAAGAGATCTCTAGTCTTTCCCATTCTGTTGTTTTCCTCTATTTCTTTGCATTGATCGCTGAGGAAGGCTTTCTTATCTCTCCTTGCTATTCTTTGGAACTCTGCATTCAAATGGGAATATCTTTCCTTTTCTCCTTTGCTTTTCACTTCTCTTCTTTTCACAGCTATTTGTAATGCCTCCTCAGACAACCATTTTGCCTTTTTGCATTTCTTTTCCATGGAGATGGTCTTGATCCCTGTCTCCTGTACAATGTCACGAACCTCCATCCATATCCATAGTTCATCAGGCACTCTGTCTATCAGATCTAGTCCCTTAAATCTATTTCTCACTTCCACTGTATAGTCATAAGGGATTTGATTTAGGTCATATCTGAATGGTCTAGTGGTTTTCCCTACTTTCTTCAATTTAAGTCTGAATTTGGCAACAAGGAGTTATGATCTGAGCCACAGTCAGCTCCCAGTCTTGTTTTTGCTGACTGTATAGAGCTTCTCTATCTTTGGCTGCAAAGAATATAATCAGTCTGATTTCGGTGTTGACCATCTGGTGATGTCCATGTGTAGAGTGTTCTCTTGTGTTGTTGGAAGAGGGTGTTTGCTATGACCAGTGCATTCTCTTGGAAAAACTCTATTAGCCTTTGTCCTGCTTCATTCCTCACTCCAAGGCCAAATTTGCCTGTTACTCCAGGTGTTGCTTGACTTCCTACTTTTGCATTCCAGTCCCCTATAATGAAAAGGGCGTCTTTTTCGGGTGTTAGTTCTAAAAGGTCTTGTAGGTCTTCATAGAACCGTTCAACTTCAGTTTCTTCAGTGTTACTGTTTGGGGCATAGGCTTGGATTACCGTGATATTGAATGGTTTACCTTGGAAACGAACAGAGATCATTCTGTCATTTTTGAGATTGCATCCAAGTACTGCATTTTGGACTCCTGTTGACCTTGATGGCTACTCCATTTCTTCTAAGGGATTCCTGCACACAGTAGTAGATATAATGGTCATCTGAGTTAAATTCTGGTCCATTTTAGTTCGCTGATTCCTAGAATGTCTACATTCACTCTTGTCATCTGTTTGACCACTTCCAATTTGCCTTGATTCATGGACCTAACATTCGAGGTTCCTATGCAATATTGCTTTTTATAGCATCGGACCTTGCTTCTATCACCAGTCCCGTCCACAACTGGGTGTTGTTTTTGCTTTGGCTCCATCCCTTCATTCTTTCTGGAGTTATTTCTCCACTGATCTCCAGTAGCATATTGGGCACCTATCGACCTGGGGAGTTCCTCTTTCAGTATCCTATCATTTTGCCTTCTCATACTGTTCATGAGGTTCTCAAGGCAAGAATTCTGAAGTGGTTTGCCATTCCCTTCTCCAGGGGACCACATTCTGTCAGACCTCTCCACCATGACCTGTCCGTCTTGCATGGCCCCACACGGCATGGCTTGGTTTCACTGAGTTAGACAAGGCTGTGGTCCTGTGATCAGATTGGCTATTTTCTGTGATTATGGTTTCAGTGTGTCTGCCCTCTGATGCCCTCTCGCAACACCTACTGTCTTACTTGAGTTTCTTTTACCTTGGGCGTGGGTATCTCCTCACGGCCGCCCCTCCTGACCTTGAACGTGGAGTAGCTCCTCTCAGCCCCCCCTGCGCCCCGCAGCAGCCACTCCTTGGACGTGGGGTAGTTCCTCTCAGCCGCCGCCCTGACCTCGGACGTGGGGTAGCTCCACCCAATTATATAGTACGTCGTAAATCCAGGATCTGATCTTGAGCTATCTGGATTCAAATTTAATACTCTTTCCTTCTTCCCTGTTTCCTAATTCTAACAATAAAGAAATCCTTCCAATGGATGAGTTATTTAACTTAAAATGTACTGCATTTTTTCATTATTGTAATGATTCTCAAAAAATACACAAGAATTTCACAGAACTGAATCCTTTTAATATTCAAGATGGGTGATAGAATGATACATTATGTATGAAGGGCTAGAATATGCTTTCCACTTTGGTAATTATAATAGAGAGGAAATTACAGTGCTCTGATAATTTGTACTGTTGAAGGTGGACTCTCTTTGATATTTGACCTGTAATGCTCCCCTGGTATATTTCCTGCTATTTGGGACTTAGTGTCTTCCTCTTTTTTTGGAAAAGCTTTTCCTCTTTTTCTTTCTATTTGGAAAATTCCCATTTAGATTAATGAAATGGAATTTTCCCTGGCAGGAGAACAAGGAAGAAATGGGTGTTCAACAACAGGAGGATATAATGTTAAACCTACTTAGGAAGGAAGGAATACATTCAGTTAATATAATTGTTCCCTTTCTTTCCCTTTCCACATAGTGAACTCTATTCTTGGAACAATTTACATGTTATTTTCCCTGAAATCAGAGAACACATTAAACTTCTTTAAGTCTTCTATTTTTCAAAATTTTGCATAACCTCCATTCTCTTGGGATTTGGAAAACAGAAACTTCTCCATCTTTTTAAAACTTGAATACAATAATAATTAAGCCTCCTACAGTGACCTTTATGTTTGGCAGAAGAAATTTTAAGAAACTGCACTGAATTTTATTTAATATTTAGATTTTTGTAATTCAACATTAGTTTGTACTTTCCTTGAGGTTGCAAATTATGCGTCTTTTACTACTTACGTCATGATGTTTGATTTAAAAATTAATGCTCATCAAATGCAGTTGTATCACTATCTTAAGTACTATAGAATTTATCAAATATCTTACTACTGTAGAAGAAAGGGAGCACAGCCTCATAGTTTATTGTGTTATTTGGTATATTTATAAGCACAATTTCTCACTAGAGGCACTATTTAGTAGTGTTTTGGGCAGAAAGATAATTTCAGGTGTGAGACTGTTCAAACCATAGCATTAGTTTATCACATCTGGTCCCAACACACTAAATGGCAAAAAGACCCCAGAGCGATAAGCAAAAATGCCCACATATATTTATAATTACCCTCTGCGGGTATGGTATTGTCCCTAACTGAAGCAGATTCATTGATACAGTACAAATTTGAGACATCCCAAACTCTCTCCTTCTCCTCTCTACATCTCTCGCAATGAATTATAGGAGTCATGCAGGGCTTCCCTGGTGGCTTAGATGGTAAAGAATCTGCCAGCAATGTATAAGATCTGGGTTCGATCCTCGGGTCGAAAGATCCCTTGGAGAAGGGAATGGCTACCTACTCCAGTATTCTTGCCTGGAGAACTCCATGGACCGAGGAACCTGGCAGGCTACAGTCCATTGGGTCACAAAAAGGGTCAGATACAACTCAGCGATTAACACTTTCCCTTTTCACTTTCAGAGGGCATCTCATTTGAGCACAGGGAATTGACCTCTCCTCTGCCACATGGCAGCAGCTAATTTCCTACTTCCTGCTCCAGCCTTCTGCAGTGATGTCCATCACATCATTACTGGTACTTTTTCCTGTGACAGCTCTTTCCATATATACACCCGTACTGCTTGCTTCCTCCCGTTAAGTCGTGAACTACAACGTTGCGTAAGCTAAGGATGTTGCAGCGATCAAGCCACCACATTACAGCCATCCAGACAGTGAGCCCTGAGGGAACTCAGGTTGGAGGCAGAATTTGCCTGCCATCTAGCAGGCAGCTCCTACAGCACCCCCTCCCAGGGCACCCCGAGGAGGCTCAGGATGAGAAAACACAAGACACTGGCCCCAGAGAGTGAGGTGCATATCAAAGGAAATGTCAGTGAGCCCAGACTCTTTCATCTTTGGATACATGGAAAAGCGCTAAATTTCTTAACTTGAGATCTCTGGTTTTCTTTAATTCACAGTCATCTTTTGATGTTCTGATTACCTGGTCTTTTGTTACAAAAGCTCTCATACATTCTGGCTCCCCACTTGCCTCTTTGGAACAGTTTCTCAGCATTATCCGAGATGCTGTCTCCAGGTTTGAAGTCCTCAGAACGCCCACCTGATAAAACATAATTCTCAACTTTTGGCATCATTCTCAACACTAAATCGCAAAAAGACCCCAGAGTCATAGGGGTTACCTTTTCTTTTTTCATTTAATATAGTATAAAGTGGGTTGAGTGGTATGCCACCGTTAGTCTCAGGGTGAGGAGGATGAAGCTGAGAGTTCTAGCCTCTCATCCCAGAGCCTGTGTTCAACACTCTCCTCCCTGAGAATGAGTTACTTTCCCAAGAGCATCTCAGCACTGACCAGATTCTGGATTTAATGAGAGCAGGGACTTCTGGGAACAAAACCTGGATCATTGCTGGTGTCAGATATTTAGCTTGGATTTATCTTGAATTCATGTAGTAGATTTCCTGAACTAAGCAGCAGTCTTTGCCAGACCTCTAGATAGACTTAAAAGTGTCCCATCCAAGGAGTCCTATTTAAATTCCCAGGCTGAGGGACCCCTCTATAATGTTAAATTTTACAAACTTAGTTAAAATCTTAACTGTGAGCTCATCTCATGTTTCCAATTGTTGTCCCAAACTCAGTATGTTATCTTTCCTGTCACATGTGCTAGCAAGTCTTTCCGACGTCTTAAACTTGTGGAGGAGGGGAAGAGGAATCAGTATTATCATCATACTTCCTGAGAAGCTTTGAGGGAATTTTTGACTCTCCCGCTTCCACACGTGTGTGTACGTGCGTGCGTGTTGCACACACACTCAGTGGCTCAGTCGTGTCTGAGTCTGTGCAAAGTCATGGGCTGTCAGGCTCCTCTCTCCGTGGAATTTTCCAGGCTAGAACACTGGAGTGGGTTGCCATTTCCTACCCAGGGATTGAACCTGCATCTCTTGTGTCTCCTGCTTCGGCAGATGGATTCTTTACCACTGCACCACTGGGAAGCCCTTCTTATTTTTATTAGATACTAACTGTGATGTTAATAATTCTTTTTTAGTGATCTAATATGTCACTTATTTAAATGAGGCCTTTATAAATATTTTCTTAATTCATCAATTTATGTTCTTTTCACAAGGCCATGACACTTTTTACGGATGTTTATTGCCTTTGTACTGGATTAATCAACTACTTTGTGATTCAGTTTCTCCTGATTCATTCTTTTTATTTTTCCTTTTGGGTACACACTTAGCATGCAGGATCTTAGTTCCCCAACCAGGGATCAAACCCGTGCCCCCTTCAGTGGAAGCTTGGGTCTTGACCACTGGGCTATCAGGGAAGTCTTTCTCCCTGATTAATTCTGCTTTCTAACCTATAAAAGTGAAGTTTCCATTGGACCACCATATACACCTCTGTATCTACTTGGTCAAATATACCTTGATGTCACTCATTTTACAAATATTTATTAGATGCTTATTATGTACCAGACCTTGCATTTCCTTCCCTTATTTAAAAAAATATGCTACTTATTTAATGTGAAATTTATCCTGATTACTTCAATCCACATAGTTCTTTCCTTTCCCTTTATCCACAAGAGCTCATAGTCAGAACTATGAAGTTGGAGTTTTATTGATAATCAATTGTTTTCACAATCAGTTATAAATTCTTGGAAGACCTAAATCATAGTTTATTTCATTTGCATATCTTTATATTATCAATAACAGGGGCTAGGTACATTACAATTGTTTGTGAATAAATACTTGTTCTTATTTTTACTGAAAGTTTAGATTTTCCCAAGATAGGCCTGATTCAAAAATGAGCTGGCTGGGATACAGCGTATAAAATCCCCATTCATTGATCTTGGCTGGTTTCCTACAAGCTGTGATATTTCATGTTTTTAAACAAAATAAAGTTGAGCTAATTAAATTTTTTTAGGATAGATGTTACAGAGTTAACTCATTCCTTAATCTTCCACCAATCCTTTGAAATGATCTAATACTGTTTTGTGCAGACTCAATGTTATAGAAAAATTATAATTAAAGAAAGTACACCTGCAGAAAAATTTTATTAAATTGCTTTTGCGAAATGTGGTAAGTGAATTTAAAATTTACACAAGGCACTTCTCTGGTGGTCCAGTGGTAAAAAATCCACCTTCCAACGTAGCGCTGAGTCACTCAGTCGTGTCCAACTCTTTGCAACGCCATGGGCTGTAGCCCACTACGATCCTTGATCCATGGGATTCTCCAGGCAAGAATACTGGGGCAGGTTGCCATGCCCTCCTCCAGGGGATCTTCCCAACCCAGGGATTGAACCCAGGTCTCCTGCATTGCAGGCAGATTCTTTACTGGCTGAGCCACCTGCAAAGCCTCCTTCCAGCGTAGAGGACAGAGATTTGATCCCTAGTCGGGGAACTAAGACCCCACATGCCACAGGGCAACTAGAGAAGCCTGCGCATCACAAGTAGAGAAAGCCCATGCACCACAATGAAGACCCAGTGCAACCAAAATAATAGTAATACTTTTTCAAAAATAAAATTATACAAAAAAGCAAAACAGCAAGAATAGCCAGGGAGAAATAAAGCACAGCCAATGTACTGTTGAAGAAAAAATGTGCCATAGGGAGATGAGAGAATTTACTCACCAGATTTTGAGGGTTATTTAGTTTCACCAGTGTATTAGTAGGGCAGAGATAGACCAATATACTAAAGCAACAAAAATTGGAACCAAACCTCAGAGAGAGACCCTTCCATATGTATAAGACAGAAGCCAGAGCTACAATTTTAGAGCAGTATGGAAGGAACAAATGACGTAATAAATAATGCCCAGACAGTTTGCTTTCTATATGATTCCACATCATACATAACCAAAAAATAAATTCTTGGTGGTTTAGATACATATAGATTTCTAAACTTTCTGAAGAAAATATAGATTATCTTTGCAAACTTGTATCACAGAAAGGATTTCTTTTAAAAAAGGCAGAATTCATAAAGCAAAAGAGACAAACAGAAGTCTGCCAAAATAAGAACTTCTGTGTATTGGAAGACACTATTTTTAAAATGTAGAAACACAAGATATAAACCATGGTAATGTATTTCCAACATATATTAGTTAGAACAAAGTATTAGAATCATATACATCTATGAAATTTCAATTAAAAAAAAGTGTGGACCAATTTAAAAAATGGGCAAAAAAGACAGATATCCATTATATAGAAAAGGAAAAACCTATAATGAATATTCATATAAAAACATGTCCAACTTCACTTTTAATCAGGAAAAGGCTGAAATATCCTTTTGCACACAAAATGTTGGCCACAATTTTACAGCCTGACAGATCAATGTGCTTATGAGGATGAGGGAAAACAGAAATTCTTAAATATTGCTCCTGGGAGGATAAATATGTCCACTCTCCTTTGATAATAATTTGACATTATCTAGTAAAGATGTACCCACCTAATAGCTAGCGATTCCAACTCAAGCTAAATATCCCAGACTAAAGAAACCCTCATATATGATCAGCAGAACACTAAATTATTAAAATATTTACTGGTACTAAAATATTACAGATACTGAAATATTCACTGCACTACTGGTTTTAATAGTAAAAACTGGAACCAGTTCACAGGACCATTGACAGGAGACTGGATAAATAAATTGTGGTAGGTACATAAAGTGGAATGCTTAATTTATAGCAGTGAAAACATTTCATTCATGTGGATGCATAAAATAATAACAGTGTAAAGAGAATTCACTCTTTACAGCTCTATCTTCCTTCATCGAGAGTTCACATCCAAAATCTATGGAGGAAGACTATCAATGGGATTATGTAGAAAGTCAGAGTAGTTGTAATGAAATGGCGCACTGGAATTATTTGTATTCACTCTGTATAGGAATAATTTGGGAGATTTCCACTTTGCTCTACGCTGAGTGGTGACAAGTTGCTCAACATAACAATTTTGAATTGTCTACAAATTTCAAAATAACGTTTTTAAAAATAATCCCCTTCCCCTTCCTCACAACTCTTCCCCACACTCCGAATCTTTAGGAACATATGGCAGTTCCCAGAAAAAGCCAAGTGGCTATCTGAAACATTAATACACTCTGCTGCTATGATCACAGGAATAAAGAAAACTGGGACTCCAGAAATCTCCTCACACAACCACTGCTGCCTGCCAGCTCTTATATCAAATAAAAACCATCACTTCGGGGAAGGATGGTTGCACAGTGACTAAGCAGACAGATGGCAGGTGTGAGTCAAAACACTCTGGGGTGCTAGCTCAAATCATCCTGCACTCCTCACTGCTAGAGAAATAGGGAATCAAAAAACCAATCGCCCAGTGGTCAAGGAGCAAAATGCTGAAAACACAACTGAAACAAAAGGTGGAGGAGATAACCAGGGTCTTAAGCATTGTACATATGAATGAGTTCTTATCTGAGAAGGAGTTTTTAAGTCCATTTTGTTTGTAAGTCTCACAAAGTTAGCGTAGGTACCCGACTAACACAGTTAGCTATATAGTACTGTATTATAATAGGTTTATAACACTTTTCATACAAATAATGTATTAGAAACACACACACACAAATAAATAGTTTTATTCTTGCAGTCCAGTACACAAAAGCACAACCTCTCGTAGAGGACGCACGCACATGACAATATACTCCAGACGCATGAACTAACTTACATGATTGGACATGGGAACGCACATTTGCACCTTTGAAAGTTCGCAACTTGAAGGTTCGTGTGTAGGGGACTTCTTGTAAGTTCTAACCAAATTCTTCAGGCCTGCCCTTTGCTCTTTGTCTGCCTTTGTCTAACTGAAGCTTCTCCCACCTTCCTTGCTGGTGTTCCCTGTGAAGCACAAGGAGGCTGTGGTTTCTCCACTTTACTACCGCCCCAGAACCACCACCAACTCCCCACCCATTATCCTCCTGCCTACCCTCGCCCTGGCCAACTCCCCCACCCCTGGACTGGGACCACCTGTGACGCAGAGGTTAGCCAACTGCATTCCTAGAGGGCGCTTTCCCAAGGCCAAAGGTAAGATGCTAACCACTTCCTCACCAGAGCAATATCCTGTGGCCATCAGAGCCTCAGCCTTCAGTTCCTGGGGGCACGCAGGGAGGGGGTGCAAAGGGAAACCGAATCTAATCTGTCTGTGCTGGACGCTCAGAACAAAACAGACTCAACCACTCCCTCTAATTTGCATAATTGTTTTCACTGTTGCCAGCCTGAAGATTAGCTTTCATGAATATGAATGTAATTACAGAAGAGGGCCCTAGGTGGAGCCTCAGTACTGGTGGCCACAAATGCAAGACCAAGTGGGAAACAACATAAATCAAAGTCCTCTAAAAATGCCAGAAGGAATGACGGCATCTTATCCCCACATTTGTGTGTTGCTGATGTTGTCTTTCTGGCACAGGAAAAACATGAATATAGAGGCACATGGTTTGCTTAAGAATAACTCTAAAAAGAGTGTGTTCCCTAATAAAGAATGAAAGCTCATTATTCTGCGGTTAGCAGTTGTAAGCTATCATATATAGAATGGATAGACAAACAAGGTCCTACTATATAGCACAGGGAACTATATTCAATATTCCGTGAAAAACTAATGGAAAAGAATATGAAAAGTAGTATATATAAATGGACTTCCCTGGTGGCTCAGATGGCAAAGAATCTGCCTGCAACACAGGAGTGCTTAGTCACTTCGTTGTGACTCTTTGGGACCCCATGGACTGTTGCCCACCAGGCTGCTCTGTCCATGGGGGTTCTCCAGGCAGGAATACTAGAGTGGGTTGCTGTGCCCTCCTCCAGGGGATCCTCCCAACCCAGGGATCGAACCCCTGGTCTCCGGCACTGCAGGTGAATTCTTTATCATCTGAGCCATCAGGGAAGCCCAACGCAGGAACCTATGCAGGAGACCTGGGTTCAATCCCTGGGTTGGGAAGATCCCCTGTAGAAGGAAACAGCTATCCACTCTAATATGCTTGCTTGGAGAATTCCATGGACAGAAGACCCTGGCAGACTACAGTCCATGGGATCACAAAGAGTTGGACATGACTAAGGGACTAACACACAGACATGCATATATATGTATAACTAAGTCACTTTGCTGCACTGTAGAAATTACACAATACTGTAAATCAACTATACTTCAATTTATTCTGTCTCTGAGATAGTTCGGTAAGAGGAACTGTCCCTAACCTCTTGGCACACTCTCCTCACCATTTCTCTTCTCTACTTAGAGGGATACCACCACTAACTTATCTATTTTAAGAGTAAAAAGTCTAACATTATAAGAGAAATATTTAGAATTATTTTTTATTTTATTTTATTTTTTTTAGAATTATTTTTTAATGATTTGTTGTTATTAGATTACAAACAGAAACCACACGATGTGAAAATTAGCTTTTTAAAAAAATCTTTGTCACTATCGTCAAAGAATGAAGACAGACTTATTCAATTTTGAAATTTTATTTTAAGGGATCTATGTAGCGGTTTGAAAAATGTATTTGTGCTTGTTGTCACATGTAAAGATTATTAATGCAACAGTGAAATATGGAAGACTGCCAACCAATGACAAATAAGTGGTGGAAAAGAGGCAAACTGACTGTGTATGTGTGTGTGTGTGCATGTGTGTGTACATGCATGTCCAACTCGCACATGTCCAACTCTTTGTGATCCCATGGAGTGTAACACACAAGACTTCTCTGTTCATGAGATTTTCCAGGCAAGAACAACGGAGTGGGTTGCCATTTCCTCCTCCAGTGGATCTTCCCAACCCAAGGGTCAAACCCATGTTTCCTGCGTCTCCAGCATTGTAGGTAGATTCTTACTGCTGAGCCAGGAGGAAGCCCAAAATGAGAATGCCTGCCTATAATGCATGAATTCTGTATTCTGGGAGAATTCTTGCAGTTGGAATCCAGGACATTTGTACTGATTCTCTCTTAATTTAAACATCTTGATATTTTCCTCATCATGATTCTTTTTACCTTAATTTTTATTTTTAAAAATATTGTAAATGTAAAAAATTTTTTTTAAATTTATTAGGGACTTCCCTGGTGGTCCAGTGGCTAAGACTCCATGCTCCCAGTGCAGGGGGCACGGGTTCGCTCCCTGTCAGAGAACTAGATCCCACATGCTGCAACTAAAGAGCCTGTATACCGCAACTAAGACCTGGTGCAGCTAAATAAATAAAATATTTAAACAATTTTTTTGATTTATTAAATATATTAAACATTTGTTAAATAGCTTGATAGTGGAGTTCTTTGGTGCTCCTTAAATTTTACAGTTGAGGCAATGGCTTTACTTATCTCACCCTGGTCGTAGACCTAATCTATAGGGGTTTATTATTTTCACAAACTTCTAATTGAAACTTAGCATTTTCTTTTTTAAAGCATTTCCTTTAACTATAAACTTAGGCAACAAACTGTAAATGTATGAATATTATCTGTGACTTGAGGCCAGTAGAAATAACTGATATTTTCATGCGACATTATGACTGTGGCAAATATCACCAAATATTTCTGTTCATCACAACTTTCAAATTATGGTATTTACATCTGCAGTATATATTGTTATTCAATGCCTTAATAAAGAAGCACGCATTAATATACCACAAATTTCTTTTTAATAATTTATAGCTATAGTTTAATATAATTGCTTTACTTCATAATCTTATGAAATTTCTTTTATTCATTTAAATGAGTTATTCTGAAAAGGGATCCACAACCTCACCAGACTGTCAAAGGATCCAAAGTACAATAAAAGGTTAAAAAGTCCACATAGGACAGCTACCTGGCTAGCTAATAATCTCCTGGCCAAATTATCTCTTAGCTGGGACTACTCATTAATTCAGGTAACCTATAAATCATATATACATACATTCATACTCACATAAAGTATACATAGGTAGGTAGATAGACATAGCTAGATTATATATAGTGAGAGATATAGATAGATAGATAAAACAAGTTTTTAAAAAATTAATTCATGCTGAAGTAAACCAAATCTGTCCAATAGTATAAGGACAAGCTGTTGTTCAATTGCTAAGTCTTGTCCGACTCTTTGTGACCCCATGACTGCAGCACTCAAGACTTCCCTGTCCTTCACCATCTCCTGGAGCTTACTCAAATTCATGTCCATCATGTTGGTGATGCCAGTCAACCGTCTCATCCTCTGTCATCCCCTTCTCCTCCCGCCTTCAATCTTTCCCAGCATCAGGGTCTTTTCCAATGAGTTGGCTCCTCACATCAGGTGGTCCAAGTATTGGAGCTTCAGCTTCAGCATCAGTCCTTCCAATGAATATTCAGGGTTGATTTCCTTTAGGAGTGAGTGGTTTGATCTCCTTGCTGTCCAAGAGTCTCCTCCAACACCGCAAGGACATAAGGACACTTAGTATGATATAAGTTCAACTTCTGGAGCTCAAATCTTACTTGAAATCAAATCTCCTGGAGTCTTGGACCTAGAATCAAACTTTTACATGAGCTTCCTTGAACTTCTGATTCAGATGGCTGTTGTCCTAAATATGCCTCAAACTCCAAACCTTAAAGGTTACTACAAGAAGTTGTTAAAACCAGTTCTCAATGAGACTTCTAAACCATTCAGAAAAATCTTTCATTTTAAAACTCTCTGTATTTAGAACTGCTTCTCTCCTTTCAACGTTCTCTTTCTCTCTCCCTCCTTCCTTTCCTTGCTTCTTTCCTTTTAGAGAAATTGGCCTTTTGTTTTATTTTGAAATATTTCAAATAATTTAAAGGAAAGTTTTTTTTTTTAACAAAATCTGTTTGTGTATACACAATCCAGCTTAAGAAATTAAACACTGCAAATAAGGTTTAAATTCTGTTATTAGTTTCTGATCATATGATACTCCCTCACCTTCAAGAAATAATTGATATTCATAATTTGGTATTTATTATTCAGATATATGTGTTGAAAATTACAGTACATATGAATGTATCATTAAATGACATTATTATACTAAATGCTTTTACATTTGTATATTTGGATACATATTATGTTTCATCTTGAACTTGCTATTTTCTCAGCATTGTTTGTGAGATGTATCTATAATGATACAAGTAACTCTAGTCATTCTTTTTAAATAATAATAAACTTTTTATTTTGAAATAATTTTAAACTCACAGAAAAGTTAGAGGGTACAGAGACAACCCACATATCACCTCCTCAACTTTCCCCAGTGTCAACATCCCACACAACAATGGTACTTTTGTCCAAACCAAGAAATTACCATTCATACATTATAAACAACTAAACTACAGACTTTATTTAGAGATCACCAGTTTTTCTACTAATGCTCATTTTCTGTTCCAGAATCTAATCTGGGATATCATATTACATTTAGTATTTACTCTTCTTTTTCTACTGTATTATTATACTAAAATTTATTTTTCTATTCTTATGTTTATACGCAAGTTGCTTCCAGTTTTTCATCAATATACCTGATGATATTTTGGGGACACACATGATATCATTGTGCACATACATGTAACATGTGTTCTTCAAAGCAGTTATAACAACATGTATCTCACAAATAAGTGAAAGTTCCCACTGCTTCAAATTCTTCCCAACATGTGGTATCATCAGGCTGCTATTGTTACCAATTTTATGGGTATAATATAACAGCCACTTTTACTTCAATTTACATTTCCTTTTCTACTAGTGAGACTGAGCATTTTTCTTGTGTTTCCTATTTTGCAAAGGGTTTGTTCACATTCATTGCTATTTGATTTTTTTGATATTGATTTGTAAATACTTATATTTACACATACATACTCTACAGCTCATGAAACTGAAAATATAATTTACTAAAATTGATATATATTTCAGTACAAGCAACAATCTTTAACCATGAAGAAAACTGAAGCACTAATTTAAAATTTTTCCTTGAAAAAAATGGCAAGCCCCATAAAGTTTACAGGTGAATTCTATCATATAATTCCATCTTTATGCAAACTCTCTGCTCACGAACATAGCTGCAAAAGCTTGCCAAAGTATTAATGAACTGGATCTAAGTATTATATTTATAACATAATATGATCCCAAGTTAACTGAAGATGAATTAGGGGATATCTGATAAAACTAAAAATGAGTGGTATTCAATTCTAAAAGACACAGGTAAGCCAGTGTCCACTGAAGCACCATCTACAATAACCAGGACCTGGAAGCAACCTAGATGTCCATCCACAGATGAATGGATAAACATGATATGGTACATATATGCAATGGAATATTACTCGGCCATAAAAAGGAATGAATTTGAATCAGTTCTAGTGCGGTGGATGAATCTAGAGCCTGTTGGTTATATACAGTGAAGTATGTCAGAAAGAGAAAAGCAAATATTGTATATTAGCACATATATATGGAACCTAGAAAAATGGTATTGGTGAAGGGAAAAGAATTTGAAGGGAAAGAATGGAGACACAGATGTAGAAAGTGGACTTGTGGACACAGTGCGGGAGGTGGAAAGTGAGATGAACGGAGAAAGGAGCATCAACATACGTACACTACCATGTGTAGAATGGATAGGTGTATAACACAGGGAGCCCAGCCTGGCACTGTGGTGACCTAGTGAGGTGGGATGGGTGGTAGGGGAGGCTCAAGAGGGAGGGGGCAAGTGTGCAGTTGTGGCTGATTCACACTGTTGTGCAGTGGAAGCCTACACAACACTGTAAAAATTTTTAAATAAATAAATAAAGCTGATGACCCCAAACCACCAAAAAAAAAAAAAAAAAAAAAGAGAGTGGTATCAGTAGAGCTACACAATAGATCCATGGAACAAAATATACACTTTTGAAACAGATACAATCAGAGAACCCTGATTTATGATATAATAGGCATTGCAGGTAAGGGAGTAAAGGAAAGTCTAAGATAATTTTCTTAGCCTGGTTTTCTAGAAACCAGAGCCTCGGGAAAGGCTTAAGGTTTTTATTTTACTGGTAGATCTAATTTCTGAGGGGCAAAAAGTGAAGGGGGCACTAAGACTGTGAAAGGGGAGAAACATATTTTTGAGCTAGCCACGGCTTCACATAAGGACACAGTTGGCTGCACACTGCTCAGTCATGCTGGACGTTTTAAGACAGGGTGTTCAGATGCAACATGTTTTAGGTGCGGGGAGGGGCAAGGACTTGATGATCTGGTTTACTCCTATCTCCTCTTCCTCTTTGGGTCAGAGTTTGTCTCCGAAAGCATGACCCCCAGCACAGCTCCAGGCAGCATCACTTGATCTCTTTGGGCCATCTCTAAAACACTCATACCTTGTAGTGTTGGATTTTGTCCAGAATGGGCAGAGGCAGGAGGAGCCAAAGATTCTGTGGGTCCATTCGGTTTGAGCCCATGTTGGGCTGCAGCCAGCAGGCCTGCAAGCCCTGTACCTGCCCAGCCTCAGAACTGAAGGAAGAGCTCAGAGTCAGGAAGCAACAGAGACATTAATGGTTTAATGGATGGGGGATCTTACATGTCTAAGACAAGATCCTGGAGCAACACCCCAACATGTGCAGCAGATGGCTGGCAGGACATGCTGATGGTCTTTGCCATGGGGGTGGGGACAGGTGTGTATAGAGGGACCTGACATCCTGTATGCTGATCTGTTACCAAGGAAACCAGCATAGGTGCATGCCTTCACCATCCCTTTGATAAGCTACCATGGTGAAGATGCTCTGATCAAAGATTAGAACAATCACTAGCTGTGATGGGGCAAGTATGTACTAAGAGGGAAGGTCAGTCATGTGAGTAGGATATAGGTGGAGCAAGGACCAGTCCAGCAGGGGATGTACAGAGAACAAGAGAACAGCCATCTTGACTGACCTGACCATACTGCCCGGCTTCCAGACCCATTGAGGTTCCCACAGCAGTAGACACGATGGGGGCGAGGCTGGAGTTGCTGCTCTCCATGGGCAAGGTAAAGTCAGTGGTGGTGCTGTAGATGAGGCATTAGCAACAGCAACCACGGAGCCATCAGGAGTTCATCAAGCATGCTCAGCAGAGGACCCTGAGCAAGGTGAGGCTGAGTGAATCTGAGGAGCCGCGTTAACTGTGTCCAAAACAACTGGGAAAATACGACACCTGATCCTACCTCACACATTAAAAAAAAAAGCTCAAGTTGGGAGTCAAGATCTAACTGTGAATGGCAAGACATTTCAGGAGAATATACTTATTCCCTGAAGAGAAGGAATAGTTTAAACAGATCTCCAAAACGACTGACACAAACTATAAAGGTTTTTAAATTTTATACCATTATGGTTAAGAATCTACTGTTCATCAAAAGACTTCATAAAAAGAAAAGACAAAAAATTTGGAGAAATTTTTGCTAAATTATAACAGATAAAGATATTTAGGCTATATAAAAAAGTATTAAAAGCAGTATTAAAAGGACAAGCAACCAGCAGGAAAAAAGGCAAGCGCTATGAATAGTATTTAACAGAAGACAAATGGCCTGTAATCATATTTTAAATGCTCAAACTTAATATCTGAAATCAATCAGTGTAACACATCAAGCAAAAGAATAAAGGACAAAAACCACATGAACATTGCAATAGATGCAGAAAAAGCATTTGACAAAATTTTAACCTTCATGATAAAAACACTCAATAAACTAGAAATAGAAGGAAAATTCTTCAACTTGATTAACTGTATCTATGAAAAGCTTCTACCAGACAACGGTGAAAGACTACATGTTTTCTCCTAAAGATCAGGAACAAGAAAAGGATGTCTGTTCCTATCACTTCTATTCAACATTCTACTGGTTGTTTTAAGCCAGGGCAATTAGACAAGAAAATAAATAAATAAAAGGACTGGATTGGAAAAGAAAAAAAATGAGCTGTATTTGCAGATGATGTGATCATTCTTGTATACAGAAAATCCTAAGAATTTTACTAAAAAACTATTAGAACTAATAAATGAATTCAGCTGGGTTGTAGGACACAAGATTTATATGCTACAGAAGTCAATTGTACCTCTATGTGGTAGCAATGAACAAACCATAAATGAAATTAAGAAAACAATTTGATTTACAATAACACCAAAAAGAATAAAATATTAAAGAACAAATTTAATAGAAGTATAAAAATTATTCTGAAAATTAAAAATAATGGTTGAAAGAAATTAAAGAAGACCTAAAATAAATGGAAAGACATCATGGGTCCATGGGTGGTGGTGGTTTAGTCACTAAATCGAGTCTGGCTCTTGCAATAGCATGGACTGTAGCCTGCCAGGCTCCTCTGTCCGTGGGATTCTCCAGGTGAGAATACTGGAGTGGGTTGCCATTTCCTTCTCCAGGGGATCTTCCCGACCCAGGGATCAAAACTGGGTCTCCTGCATTGCAGACAGATTCTTTACCATCTGAGCTATGAGGGAAGACAGGAAGACTTAATACTATAAAGATGGAAATACTCTCCTAATTGATCTACAGATTCAGTGAATCCCTATTAAAATCATAGTTGGTTCTTTGCGGAAATTGACAAGCTGAATCCGAAATTCATATGGAAATACAAGGAACCTAGAAGAGCTAAAGGAATGTTTAAAAAGATCAGAGTTGAAGAGCTCACACTTCCCAATTACAAATTACTACAGTCCTACAGTAATCAATGGCACCCCACTCCAGTACTCTTGCCTGGAAAATCCCATGGATGGAGGAGCCTGGTAGGCTGTGGTCCATGGGGTTGCTAGGAGTCGGACACGACTGAGTGACTTCACTTTCACTTTTCACTTTCGTGCATTGGAGAAGGAAATGGCAACCCACTCCAGTGTTCTTGCCTGGAGAATCCCAGGGACAGGGGAGCCTGGTGGGCTGCCATCTATGGGATCGCACAGAGTTGGACACGACTGAAGTGACTTAGCAGCAGCAGCAGCAGTAATCAAGGCAGGTGGTACTCAAATATAGTCAGTCAATTGATTTTCAGTAGGTCACCAAGAAAATTCAATAGGAAAAGAGTGGTTTTCTTAAGAAACAGTGCTGGAATAACAGTATCCACAGCAAAACAATAAACTTGGAGCCCAACTGTATTTGTTGTTCAGTCCCTAAGTTGAGTCCAACACTTTGCAATTCCCTGGACTGTAGCACGCCAGGATTCCCCATCCTTCACTATCTCCTGGAGTTTGCAGAAACTCATGTCCATTAAGTAACGATGCCATCCAGTCATCTCATCCTCTGTCACCCCCTTTTCCTCCTGCCTTCAATCTTGCCCAGCATCAGGGTCTTTTCCAAAGAGTCGTCTCTTCGCATCAAGTGGCCAAAGTATTGGAGCTTCAGCATCACTCCTTCCAGTGAATATTCCATTAGGAAATGGTTGATTTCCATTAGGATTGACTGGTTTGATCTCCTTGCAGTCCAAGGGACTCTCAAGAGTCTTCTCCAGCATCACAATTCAAAAGCATCAATTCTTTGGCACTCAGCTTTCTTTATGATCCAACTCTCACATCCACACACGACTACTGGAAAAACCATAGCTTTGACTATACAGACCTTTGTCGGCAGAATGATGTCTCTGTTTTTTAATATGCTGTCTAGGTTTGTCATAGCTTTCCTTCCAAGAAGCACGTGTCTTTTAGTCTATCAAATGTAACTCTATCAAACTCCTAAAAAGCAACGCATCCTATTATTAGGCCAGCATGAGCCCAGAGTCATAGAAATAATGAAGGTAGAGGAAATGGGGGCTTTGTCCATGGAGCATTTTCAGAGTCAAGATAGGACTCGATGGGGGTGATGGCCACCCTCTGTCTTGCTATGAATAGAGGAACAGTAACAGTAGGTAGAAGGCAGCACTCTCTCTATTTGTCCCTGGCTACACTCCCCTGCCCCAGAGAATCAGGATCAGAGGAAGGCACTGGCCCTTCCTTCCATTCTTGAGCTGGTTCAGTTCAGTTCAGTTCAGTCGCTCAGTCGTGTCTGACTCTCTGCGACCCCATGGACTATAGCACCCCAGGCTTCGCTGTCTATCACCAACCCCCCGAAGCTTACTCAAGTTCATGTCCAGAACGTGCAGCCGCCACACTGACCACCCACTCCCCCAGGCCAGGGAGAAAAACCACACTGACCCGTTCCTGTCCCCTCAGGCACAGAAGCAGATGCTATCTGTCTTCTTGTTGCTGAGAAAAGTTATTCTTCCTTTCACCTGAAGTGGGTTCCCAGCTTCTCTTGCCACAAATCATTTGTTTTCTAAGTGTGACATATTCCCAGTTGTCCTTTCTATTAATAGATCCTTACTTGTCACACCACCTTCCCAGGTGACACTGATGTCATTGATTTGCTCCGTCATCACAGCTTCCTCTTCTGACCACAGACACTGAAAAACATCTCAGGAGACTCCTAAAGCTCACTCTCTTCCCCTCCACCAGCTGTAAACAAATCTCAGTGTCAGCTGAAGGTTTTTACGCTCTGAATCTGCAAACTTCGATCATCTGGCAGCCCTATTTACCTAAGGTGGTAAAACCCATGAATCATGACTTTAAGGCAAGTTTTTCTTCCCTAAAAAAAGGTGGCAGGGAACCCAATGGGCCACAGAGACAAGAAATTTCAAATGGGTCTGCAGGGGGAAAAAAAAGAAAAAAAAAAATATATATATATTAGCTGTAATAAAGTAATGCCTCAGCAACGCAAGTAGATTTTACCCTTAAAAATTCAACTCTTTCACAGATAAAAGTGACCATTTTTTAAAATGAAATGTTTACTTATCCTCACTCAATACTCTTTGGCATAGCTTAAGAATAAAAAAGTCTTTTCAATTTTCTACCAATTCAGTTTCTTTGGTCACTGCTCATGTCAACATTTAAGGGCTAACCATTCATACTACACATTATTCTCTCTGTGAGATTCCTGAAAAGTCATTTTGCTCTGAAGGCCTCTATCTTTATTTATTTATTTATTTATTTATTTATAATTATATGGTACTTGCCTTCAAGAAGATTTTTGAGGTGGCTTAAAATAGAAAATATAAAAATAATATATTTTTTACTATGCAACTACAATTATAAATAAATAAATAAAAGACATGAAAAAGAAAGGAAATAAATATATATAGAAGGAAGTAAATACAGCTACACCAATTGAGCCCTACCTTGAGCTTCCTAGCAGCCAAAGGAAAAATGGAAAATGGAAATCATACCAATACCTCAAATTAGAAAAACCGGTTTGGTTTCATTTTACAACCTAATCTAAAAGGAGTTCACCCAAAAGGAAACATTCATTCATTTATTTGGAAAGTATTTATTTTATACTTAAAATGATCCAACTCCTACATGAGATAATAGGAAAACATTATTAAATGTTTTGAAGATGGCCTCTTCTCTTAAGAACCATATAGCCTATTGGGAGAGACAGACAATAAGCAAGTAATCAAGCAAGTCAAAATAAATCACAACTAAAGATGTACACAGGGAACTGAGAATAGCCAAGATTCTGTCAGGAAAGATTCCCTGAGGGGGTGGCAGTTAAAAAACAAGGAAGAGGTAAAATGTAGCCTCTGCACAGAGATAAGATTCAGGGCAGAAAAGACCCTAAAGTAGTCGCACAGAAGACCTACTTTTTGAGAGGCAGAAACTCAATGTGTGTTTGCTGACTATATCCTGCTTAGTGATGTTACAGCGGGGCTTGCTGAAAGGCTCCAGATTTTTAATTAATATACCAAAATATATTTTCATTAATATACCTAAACCAGGTAGTTCTCAATTGTGTTGGTAGAGATGAGTGAATTTATTGCCAATGCTTTCTAAAGCATTGTTTAGATGCTTTAAATAAAGCAAATGTTGAGTATTTGTTATAATAAATAAAGTTGTGAATAATTGTTAAACTGTCTAGATATGACTGAATACATAAAACAATCATTTGTTAAATGTGCTCTAGAACATATAATGTTGAATAAAAATGTCTTGAATTATGAAAAGTATACTTGAAGATATTTTAATTAGTATATCTAATTTTTAATGAATATACCTAAATATGGGATCGAGAGTTAAGGGAGATTTTTAATGTAAGGGTGGCTGGAAGTTAGATTTACATAAAGAAGGCACAGAATCTATTTCTGAGAGTCCTGAGGGGACATGTCTGCCTACTTGGACTTGGGGTGATTTTTGCCTGAACTCAAAGGTTAAGAAAAATGGTTTCATTTCAGTAGCGTCTGTCCTTATAATTGCTTTCCTTCCCTTATCTCCTATTTAAGGAAAAGAGAGATAAGTAAGAAATGCAGTTTTATGATGGAAACATTATAATTCATATTCATATTTAAGGTTTGAATAATTTACAGACTGAAAAACGAAGAGGAAGGGGTATAAAATGTTTCCATCCTTTTTTAGGCTGCTGGGAGAGCAGGGTCAGAGGCGGAGAGTGCAGAGGAGAGGAGAAACGGAGGGAAGTGTGTGTGAGGGTGAGACTCTGCTTTAGAAGAAACATGATGCTGAAAGAAGCTGACAGGCAAAAAAGAAGCCTAAGCAGTGTTGCTATGGTTACCGTACCATCTGTGTTCCCGCCTACCCCACACCAAAGGCTTATATAACCTTGTAAGGAGATAAACATGAAAATGGACTTCACAGTGAAAACCCATTATTTCTGTTATTTTTAAAAAGGGTGGTTCTAAATCAAAACGAAACACTGCACAACTGTTTTTTTGGTCTACTTACACCCGAAACACTCCAGTGGACAAGCACAGTTCCCCTGAAGGCATCACGGATCTCTGAAGTATTGCAGTGCTCCTGATCTTCCAGTCTTTTGAGAGGCGATTGTGCTTATTTAATTTATAATTAGGCGATGTCCCAGCAGTTGATATACTTACAGGTTTTCAATTGCAGTTGATTTACAAATAAACCAGTGGTAAACTGAAACACAAGAACTGTTCTCCACAAGGAAATGAGGTTCTCCATGGACCCCAAATCCAATTTTCCCCAAAAGTAAGAGCGGGCAAAGTATACACTATCCCGGACACAGAGAGGAGAATATTCTAAATTCATATCTTTGACTACAAACAGCTTTCTTGTGCAAGTTTACAGGAACTGAGATCCAAATTGTTGTATCACAACCAGCAGAAAACGGGGCCTTGCCCATAGCCCATAACATGATGTATTAGAAACACCAGCCACAGATGAGCAACTTGCAACCATGACAAGCAAGATCTTGGCAGCTGTTGAATTTTGCCCACTTCATCCCCAAACTGCTTTTCTGAGAAGACTCGTGTTAGGGTCCCGTGAAGGCCAATCATTCCTAAGTCTGTGCTTCTAACTTTCAGCTCTTCCTACTGATATCTTGCAGGGACCTCAACATTCACACGTCCAGGGATTAATTCAACTTTTCCATATCCTATCACTTGTTCTACTTTCATTATCCTGGTTAATATCCAAACCAGAAAGTTCAAAGCTACCTTCAACTTTCCCACCTTCAAATGCTTTAGCCATAGAGCTTAGGTAAGTTATCTCACCTGGCATGACTGAGACTTGATTTCCAAAAAGGTACCATTTTTCTCAAGTTAGAGAAGAAGGTTAAATGAGAAAGTGTGTGGAGACTGCTCAGAACAGTGCCTGGCCCTCTAAGTGCTCAGGAGATGGTGGTGGTTTCACAACTACCACCAGATGACTGTGCACGATTCTCAGCCATCATCCTGAAGACAGAACTTCCCCACTTTTCCCACATTTACTCTCTGCTCTCTTTAGGGGCCAGGAGAGGCACAGTGTATAATCATTTACCTATTTGCAATTTTCCCGTCCTTGCATCATTACTGTGTGTTGAGTATATGGGCAGTAGAACCCTTGTCTTCTATTTTAAATTAATTTTTATTGGAGTATAGTTGATTTACAATGTTGTATTAGTTTCTGGTATACAGCATATTGATTCAGATATTTATATCTATATATTCTTTTTCAGATTCTTTCTTATTAGAATTTATAACAAGATACTGAATATCATTCCCCACACAAATAAACAGTAGGAACTTGTTTGTTTTATATAGTGTATATCTGCCTTTTTTTGGCCACACACAATATACTAAAGGAAAAAGGACAGGTTATAAAACAGTATGAAAAGTATAATCCATTTTTTAAGTTTGCAAATAAACATACTTATGCATAGGGGAAATCTGAAAGGATATATGCCAAATGTAAAGCGGTTATTGCTCATGGAATAGACTGTGGGAGATATTTTTCCCTTTCTAATTCTCTGTGATTTCCTAAAAAGTCAGTGTGGTGTTGTCGCTAGGCTACTGCGGAGCCACCCAGGTCCTGCTCACCCGAGTCCAAGTCAGGCTGAGGCCACTGCGCACGCAGCCCCGGGAGACCCAGGCTAGGGTCTCCTAGATCCCCCTGAGGCTTCCCTCCCCTTCTCCTTCTAATTTATCCTCCCCACCCTTGGTGACCAGAAGTTTGTTTTTTTCTGCCTGTGAGTCTCTTTCTGTTTTGTAAATAAGCTCATTTGTATCTTTTTTTAGATTTCACATATAAGTGCTCTCATATGCTAGCTGTCTTTCTCTGACTTACTTCACTTTGTATGATCATCTCTAGGTCCGTCTACGATGCTGCAAATGGCATTCAGCCTTTTTTATGGCTGAGTGATGAGCCATGGATAAAGGTGGTGATGAGTGTATTTGGTGTGTGGCCAGAATGTGCACTGTGTTAGGCGGGCAGTAGGGTAGATAGTTTCCCCAAATGCCGGCATCAGCATCTCCCATTGCACAGGCTTTCTTCAAGGTGACTCGGCCACTTCTCTCCCTAAGAGGTAGCGCCTCTTTTCTCTCCTTTTGAAGCTGAGCTGGCTTCATGATGTGCTTTGACCAGTAAAATGTGACAGCAGGGACACAGGTCTTATAGCTTCATTTAAAAGCTGTAACAGGGACTGCTCCGGCCGTCCAGAGCTGAAGACTTTGCCGTCCAGTGCAGGGGGCACAGGTTCTATTGCTGGTCAGGGAGCTAAAACCCCATATGCCTCTCCAAAAATCCAAAACATAGAACAGAAGCGATATTGTAATGAACTCCAAAAAGACTTTAAAAATGGTCCACATAAAAAAAAAAAAATCTTAAAAAAATGTATAAGCAAAAAAAAAAAAAAAAAAAAAAAGATTTTACAGCTCTTTTCCCACCCCTAGCAACTTTCTTCTGAGAATGTTGCCTAGAGCCCCTCACGCTGGCAGCAACGTGGAGAGGCTACCTGCGGTTAAGATCAATGTGCCTTGGCCGACTGCCCCTGCTGAGCCCAGGCCCCAGCCAATCTGTCACATAGATGCAATCCTATGAATGATGTTAGGAGAGATGAGTGGAATCACCCAGGCAACTCATGGAATCATGAGACAAAAAATACGCTGTTGAACTATTAATCATGTGAATGAATACCTCCATAATCTTCTTCCCCTCTTCTTACAAGTTAATTTCCTGTTCCCTGCCCTTGACATGGCATGAGGAATTATTGATACTTAGACAAATATTAAGATCATAAGTGTCTTTACAGAGTATTATCCAAAGCCACCTTGAATTCTCCATGTTTTGGTAAAACTGTAATATTCAGAGCGAATTTTTAAATGTGGGGAATTGAATCAATGAGTACCCAGATTCAAATATGAAGTGCCGTGATGAAGTCTGTGGTGTGGGAATTCAAGCAGCTGAACAAGCAGAGTTCTCATCCATTGACTGCTGGCACCCAGGAGAGTCAAAATGCAAGTTGCATAAAGAAAACTATGAACACGTGTGGTTGATTACAGTCAGTTTGATTAAACACACTCAAAAGAGAGATGATTCCCGCGGAGCCAATCACGAAATGAAAACAAGCATCTGAAAGCATGATGACAGAGTTGGTGACAAGGAAGCAAATTTCACCTTGAGGTATGATCTTGGTGGAAAATTTTATTTTGGTTACTTCTTCTCCTGGACATCAAATTGCTGACTTAATCATGTTCATCCCCAATGGAAAGAAACCAGAGGCTTCTCCTTTAAAATAAATAATAAGGTCATGAAACTGTAGAGTACTATTCAATTGGCCTTCTGAACCTGATTTTCCAAGTGGAGAAATTGATGCTACAGGGCCTTTCCAGAGGTGTGAACTGGGCAGGCTGGCAGACTGGCTGAGGAATCGCTCACAAATCCCTGGGGCATCCTTTGGATTCTGGGTGGGGGTTGCAAAGGTCCCTTTTGCCTTTGGAGAGGGCAAGTCTGCCCTGCTTAGCTCTCCAGGGATCCATCCCAGAGGCCTTAGAACAACCTTCACACGAGATTTTTAGTTTGTTTTGCTTGTGTGTTTGTTTTGGCCGTGCTAGGTCTTCACTAAAGCATGAAGGCTTTCTCTAGTTGCAGAGCGCGGGCTCTAGCATGTGAGATCTTAGTTACCTGACCAGGGATCAAACCCACGTCCCCTGCATTGGAAGGCAGATTCTTAACCACTGGACCACCAGGGAAGTCCCAGCGTTTTCAGGTTTTAGTTGGTGGGCCATATATTTTGTTTTCTTAACTCTACTTAGCCATAGACACACCTATGTGTGTGCTCAGTCACTCAGTTGTGTCCGACTTCTTGTGCCCCATGGACTGTAGCCTGCCAGACTTCTCTGTCCATGAGATTTTTCAGGCAAGAATACTGGAGTGGGTTGCTACCTCCTCTTCCAGGGGATCTTCCCCACCCATGGATCAAACTCACATCTCCTATTGCAGGCAAATTCTTTATGGCTGAGCCACCAGGGAAGCCCGTATACACACCTATACCTATCTTCTTTCCTATTCGGAGGTTTCTGAAAACATTTTCTTCATGTTGAGCATTAGATACCCTTGCTGGAAGAATTCAGACTTTCTGCTATTACACTAAGGCTTACGTTGCATTTCCCTTGCCAAGTTGAGTGCTGCTGAGTCGTTATAACTGAGAGAGACATCAGGGCATCATAAAAACTATCTGACACTAGGTGTCTTGGCTGGCTGGCAGACCCTTTAGAGGTCATTTGCTTTCTGGTTAAAACATCACAAGCTACTGTGTCAAGGATATTTGATCTTTGACTTTTTAGAAATCAGAAACCCATTTTCTCCCCCCCTTTTTTTTAACTAAATATCATATTTGGGGGTCATTCAAGCTCTGGAAAAGTTCCTTTTTCAGATCAGTGTACATAAATGAACGTTTTTTGTCATTGACTTACACGCTAAAATCTGGATGAAAAGTTCTGCTAGGACCTCGCTGGTGGTTCAGCTGTGGGTTCAGCTGTGTGGTTCAGCTGTGGTTCAGGGACATGGGTTCAATCCCTGATCCGGGAAGATTCTACATGCCGCAGGAGAACTAAGTTCATGCGCCACACTCTGCATGCTCTTCCCCAAACTTCCCCATGCTCTGCAGCAAGAGAGGCCACAGCAACGAGAAGCCTGCACACCCCAAGTAAAGAGTAGCTCCCGCTCTCCACAACTAGAGTAAGTCCATAGGCAGCAACAAAGACCTAGTGCAGCCAAAAATATAGTTCTTGCTAACAGTAAGCATTGTATAAGAAATGCCATTACCTACTACCACATTCTTTAAAAATAAAACAACAACTATTTATGTTTTGGATGTTCATTATTTTCAGAATCAAACTTTGGGCTCCAGTTTTGAGATAAACATAAATATTTTTTTCTAGTTGTTTAAAAGGAAAACACACATTGCTTCTTTATTGAGATAACCAGCACCACTCCATAGTACATCTCCATAATTCTTCAGATCTTTGAGAGAGGCTTAGCTACTGACTTTACTCCAGGATCTCATCCACGTTTCCCCAGCACTCATTTTATAAGAATGTAAATAAACAAGGGCCTACTGTACAGCACAGGGAACTATACTCAATATCTTACAATAATCTCTAAAACAAAGTCTGAAAAAGAATACACATATATATACAAACACAACTGAATCACTCTGATGTACACCTAAAATTAACACAACATTGTAAACTAACTATACTTCAATTTTTAAAACATGGTTAAAAATAAGTAAATAAAAATGAAATTAAAAAAGAATGTAAATAATCTTGTTTCACAAACATGCCTTAGAAGCCTGGGTTGCTCCCAGGCTCACAGTGGTCTCCAATGATACAGTTTGGTCTTAAAATTTTCTGCAGTTTGGGGCTGCCCTCCTGCCTCCCAACCCCCTCAGCCCCCCACCTCCCAGCTGATTCCCTGCAGTTTCAAAACCACAGCAGTAGACCCCTAACCTTGCAACAGAGCATGCATAAACAAGAAAACCAGGAACCTGACGGAGAGACCCTGGGATGGAAAGTTGAGGGTTGGATCCTTAGGCTCAAAACTCACAGCTGGGCAAACAGCACGTGCTGGGTTCCCAGTGTACCTGGCAGAAGGCAGAATTCCTGGCTCTTTTGATTCCTTTCTCTCTTTGTTAGCATCATCTCTCTTTTTGAAACCCACAGTCCCATTGAGCACTTCTTCCATGGGTCTATGGACAGACTGGCTATTCCAGCCTTTCTTCAATTCTTCCCTTAGAGGCTGGGAGGTGCTTCCATTCAGCTCAATCCTAACCTTTTTGGGACAGCTGTACTCAGCACACAGACACTGCATCCTTCGGCGCTCCATCCATTATGAGAAAGAAAAGTAGCAGACGACTGGAAAAGGGTCCTCCCTGGCTTCTGAACTTCTCTGATGGCTCAGTGGGTAAAGAATCTGCTGGCAATGCAGGAGACGCAGGAGACAGGGGTTCAATCCCTGGATCGGGACGATCCCCTGGTGAAGGAGAAGGAAAGGGCAACCCACTCCAGTATTCTTGGTTGGAAAAATCCCATGGACAGAGGAGCCTGGAGGGCTATAGTCCATGGGGTCACAAAGAGTCATGCACGACTAAGGAGGCACGCCTCACTGGCCTCCTAGGAAGACAGTGAGCAACATCACCCGGATCAAAGTGAGCCAGGACCAGCTCCTCAGTGCCTCTGGCTCTACCGATCTGCAGTTTATCATCAAGATGATGAGTCATGTATAAGAGTCTCCTCTTCCACAGTCTAGATTCAGTGTCCACTTCCTGTGAAAAGTAAACCGGTTTGACCCATTGAGTTGCCCAAAGGGCTTGGCATATGGTAACTTTTCAGAATGTTTGACTTCACAGGATCCAAAGCCTCCTCCGAAAAGATCACAGTATAAATTGAGGGCGGGACCATAATCATATGGGACATCACAACAATAGATTTTATAAAGATTCCTAAAGTGCCTAAGCAGTTATTATTCGGGGGTGAAAATCTTATGACTTACAATATCTTTCCTTTTGTTTTTTTTTGGCTGTACTGTGCAGCATGTGGGATCTTAGCTCACCCACCAGGGATCGAAATTGTACCCCTTGCACCGGGCATGTAGAGTTTTAACCACAGGACTGCCAAGGAAGTCCCCCAAATCTTTCTTTTCATTTTACCTTTTTTTTTTTCTTTTTAAAAAAAATTGTAGTCGATTTATAATGTTGTGTTAGTTCCAGGTGTATAGTGAAGTGATTCGGTGTTATATATATCCTTTTTCAGATTCTTTTCTATTATAGGTTATCACAAAATATTGACTACAGTTTCTTGTGCTACACAGCAGGCCCTTGTTGGTTATCTATTTTATGTATCTTTCTTTTTCATTTTTCCCCCAGAATTCAACCTCGGAATCTGTCTTCCCACCCTGGCTGTAGATCAGAACCACCTGGAGTGCCCCTTGACCCTATAGCTGCCTTGTTCCAACCCCACTCCCCTTACCACCAATTTTGAGGCTTTAGACGTGGGATGCATTTGGAAAACATGCATTTATTTTAAGTTGCCCAGGTAACTGTCTCATGCCTGGCAAGGTTTGGATCCACTCCTCCCAGAGAACGTTGAAATGCAAGCCTTGTACTAAACCTTCCACACCCTGCAAAATTGCTGGGCAGGCTGGGGTGTAGCACTCTTAACCATTAGCTTCTTATCAGGGCTGGAAGATGCAGGAGTGGAGATTTAGGTTGATCATTTATACTAAATACACATGTCCTGTTGGCCCTCGAGGTGCCTCCTCGTTGGTAAGCAACAGAATTGTCTCTTGTGTAATAAGCACCTTTCTAGTTCATGACGTTGGACATTAGGATGTATTTGAAGCCGCTGTGCTGAGAGTCAAAGGAATCAGGTCATGTTGGCTGCAAAATAAAAGTTCTATGAGGAGAAAATGTATATAAAGGGCAGGAAGCATGTACTATTTTAAAAGTCTTTGTTTGCCCAAGGTCATTGCTTAGGCACATCCAGATGAATCTGACTAGGAGACAAAGAATCGTCATACCCCATACTGCCTTTGTTTTCAGAATACCCCCGCAGTTCCAAGCCCAGAGTCCTGACTCGCAACCCTGCTATCTCCCTGCTGACAGGCATCTCTTTCAGTTAGAGGAGATATCTGTCTTTCTTTCCTTCCTCATGTTTCTGTCCATCCCTGGCCCCATAGCATGGTTAAGTCAACAGAGCCATCAGCGTCGGGGCAATGCATTTTCTATGGTGATTATCAATGATTCATTCATATGCAGTTGATCCAATATATTGATCTAAGCAGTCATATGGCTGTATTTCCATCAGCAGTTAGGATTCTAAAACACTGAGTCAATCTTGTCTCAGCCTGGTAGCCTTTATTATGAAGACAATCTTATTTTCCACTAATGTAGCAAATATGCTTGTGAACACAGAGTTAGAAAAATCTAGGGAGAATCTTATTATCCATTTATCCAACCAAAAAAGGCAGGCCAATCAAGTCTCATTTCTCCTGTGACCCAGCAAGTGGAATTGCATTTCTGCACAAGGAAGGCACATTTCCAATTTCAAATTAGAGAAGTTTAGAAATGTCATTATGCAACCTGTAATAGTTTGAGATATGCTGCCTGAGCTAATGCCTGCCTTTCTAAACCCTAATTTTACATCTGCTTCTTCAAGGATTGCAAGACCTTCTTCTGACATTCTTACTCTGGAGCAAAGGAGGGTACAATATTACTACTGTTTTTTATAGAGTTGAAAGAGTCCAAAGAAGCTACCTGGGAGAATGAAAGAGAAATTGGAAGGAAGCCTCCAGTCCAAGTGTTACCAAGCCCAAGCTCATCCTGCTTACAGTATGACAGGTCAATAAATCAGTGTATCAGGTCAACAGATAGCGACTTTATTTGCAAAGTGGATAGACTGAGAAGGTGATGGACTAGTGTCCCAAAGAACCATTCTGCCTGAGTTAGAATTCAGACTTGTTTTACACTAAAAGGGAGGGAGTAAAGTCAAACATTTCCTGGTTCTGGTCAGTTTCTAGAAGGGATACGTTAATTTCTTCCTTCCTGCAGGCATTCACAGGTGAGCCTGGTCAGGATGTTTCCTATGTGCTAAACAAGGGTATATTAACCTAATACTCATTACCTGGGAGGCAGGGTTACCTGGGAGGCAGGGTTCACAGTGATGGGCCATTAAGTATAATCTAGGCTTACAGGCAACATTCCTTTAGTGATTAACTTGTAGTAGAATACAAAGGTTCTTCCATATTATACAAGTTTGCTGCTAACTAGTTATTTAACTTTGGATAGTTACCTGATTCATTGACTCATGACTTTCTCAGTCATGCATTTTTTTCATTCAATACAGATTTCTTAAATTATGTGCAAATATTTAGAGTCAAAAGATCTCATAAATAAAGTGGTTCAAAGGTTCACACTTTCAGCTTGAAAAGACAGAGAGGATCTCATGCACTTGAGGTCAATGGGGAGACTGCACCCTTAGCCTGCCTTATGCCTGGTGAAAGTGAAACTGTTAGTCGCTCAGTGATGTCTGACTCTGCAGCTCCATGGACTGTAGCCTGCCAGGCTCCTCTGTCCATGGAATTCACCAGGCAAGGATACTGGAGTGGGTTTCCATTCCCTTCTCCAGGGGATCTTTCTGACCCAGGGATTGAACCCAGCTCTCCTGCATTGCTGTCAGATTCTTTACTGCATGGGCCACCAGGGAAGCCCTTGATGGGGCCACTCTTACCTTCAAAAATGTTCCCAGCAGTTCACAAGTCATGAACTTGATGACTATGGCCCTGTTATTTTAAAAAAAAAAAAAAAATGCTTTTCTTAATTAACTGCATTGAAATACATCATCCAATGAACTTTCAGTCAAAATGCTTGGACTTCATGTTGTGTAGGACAAGTCACTCCAAAAATGTCACTGGGAATGGTATTTTTGACATTCACTCTTAGGATCACGTGATACCTAATGCTGCAGCTCCTCTCTGGCTTCACAGCAGGTTGAAAATTTTTCTCACCAATTATGTCTCAGTTCCATGACTTGGAGCTCAGCTCTTGGCCACTCACAACCTTCTTATACAATGTCTGACACATCCTATCTTCTACACAATGTCTGACAGTGGCCAGGAATTATGTGCATGTCTGTCATATTTCATAGTTCAAGAAAGGACTGGTCCCTGGTATACAAGTAGGTCCCCAACAGAGGTGGATAGTATGAAGGAGTGAATGAATGAATGAATGGACACAGTTCCTGCTTCAATCCCTGTCATCACTTGTTTCTTTACTCTGCAGGTCACAGGATCCTCCTCTTCAGGAGGAGGAGTGAGCTTCATGATCTTGGGCCCCATGTCCTGCTTCTACACAAGGTCTGAAAGAAATGTCCTGGATCTGGAAGATGGGAGACCTGGTCATGCATAGCACACAGTAGGCATGCACATCAAAGTGAATTCACTGAATGGAGCCTGTATTCTTGTCTTGAATTTGTAACTAACTAGATCACGTGATGGGAGTAAGGATCTAAACCTAAGTGTTCCCATATGTGAAATAGAGGAGTTGGACAAGGTCACCATGATTATACCTTTTGGTTCTCAGATTCTATCATTTTATTATTTTATATCCTATCTACCCACAGCTTGATCTTCCTGTATGAGGCCTAATCGTTAGTAAACTGATCCGAGTATCATTGTTGTCATCTACAAAGGTGGGCAATAATCCTAGGGCTGTTTTGTGATTTGAATGAAAGGAATGAAGTTCCTAGAAATATTCATGACACATGCCCAACAAATGATAGTTGTTGCTATTTTCATGATTAAATAACAACTTTTCCTCTGCTCTTTCAGTTAATAGAGCTTTGCTAAATTGTGTGTATGTGTGTATGTGTGTGTGTTTGCGTGTATGTATTCAGTCATTCAAGTCGTGTCCAAATCTTTTCGACCCAGTAGACAATAGCCCACCAGGCTCCTCTGTCCATGGGATTCTCTAGGCAAGAATACTGGAATGGGTTGCTGTGCCCTCTTCCAGGGGATCTTCCCAAACCAGGAGTCAAACCCACGTCTCTTATGTCTCCTGCATTGCCAGGTGGATTCTTTACCACTAGAGCCACGCGGGAAGCCCTTGCTAAATTAACAGGCCTTAAATTAACTAGAGTGTGTAGCTCTAGTCTCTACTTTAAAAATAGTCTGTCATGGGGACTTGCCTAGTGGTTCAGTGACTAAGACTCTACACTCTCAATGCAGGAGGCCTGGGTTCGATTCTTGGTCATGGAACTAGATCCCACATTCTGCACCAAGATCTAAGGCAGCCAAATAATTTTTTAAAAAATAGTCAGTCGTGGACTCCAGTGTTGGGCTAATCCAGATTCTTACTAGAATTAGCCACTTATTAGCTCTGTAACCTTAAACAGGTCACTTAACCACTCAGAACCTCAGTCTCCTCATCTGTAAAATATGAATCATTATGCTTCTTTTGCTGGTTTTCTGTGAGGAATAATTGTATGTAAAAAATCTGGCATAGGAGTGGCTCAAAAATACCAGCTATAATTACAAGTCTATGGTGTTAGGCGAGGCAGGGCTGGGTTTTTTTTTTTTTAAACAACTTTACCATCCATGGGATAAAATAAGTGTAGTCTATTAAATTCCATTCTTCCTGCTGCAGCCTGCAATGATTTCTGCCAGCATTCCCCATGGTAGTTTTAGTCCTCTCACCCCACCTTATCTGGAAACTTCCAGATTATTGTCAAGGATCTGATAATAAGTAGGTGACAAAATTTAACCAGTTTCAACAATAAGGATAGTTAGTGCCACCTACTCCCTGTTATAGGGCTACTAAATACCAGCTCGGAAAACATAAGTAACCCAAACAGTGAGTAATACAAAAAATAATTTTGATTTGACCTTGATATGAAGCTTGCATGTTATGGCAACAAACTTCCTCTCTCATTAAGTTCTGCTGGGGATAAAACCAACAGCCATTTCCTGAGTTCACAGCAACTGAAACAAGCAGTTCAGAAGCCCAGCTTGCTCCATGTTAAATATTTGCTACAGAAATCCTCCAGCAATCCACAAAAATGCATAGAACCAAAAACTGTCTATTCATCAAGTGGGAAATGCATGGAGAATGGACTCTATGAGTTCAGCCAGCACTGGCCAGTCCCACTAATGTGCCTGTGTTCTTCCTGGCTATCTGGGGCCTGGGCCAGCCCTCCGGGACATCTGACTGCAGCCCTTGCTGTTAGTGGCTTTACCTAGGGTATCTAAGGCACTCTGCTGACAAAGGCCAGACATACTGGGACTTTCTTTCTTTTTTTTTTTTTTTAACTTTAAGTCCAGTTTTAATTTGTTTTAACAAATTGTTTTAACAGTTTTAAATTGTTTTAAAATTTGTTCAATTTCTTTTTTTTTCATTTATTTTTATTAGTTGGAGGCTAATTATTTTACAATATTGTAGTGGGTTTTGTCATATATTGACATGAATCAGCCATGGATTTACATGTATTCCCCATCCCGATCCCCCCTCCCACCTCCCTCTCCACCCGATTCCTCTGGGTCTTCCCAGTGCACCAGGCCCGAGCACTTGTCTCATGCATCCAACCTAGGCTGGTGATCTGTTTCACCCTAGATAATATACATGTTTCGATGCTGTTCTCTCGAAACATCCCACCCTCACCTTCTCCCACAGAGTCTAAAAGTCTGTTCTGTACATCTGTGTCTCTTTTTCTGTTTTGCATATAGGGTTATCATACTGGGACTCTCTTTAGCGGTTCAGCTGGTAAATAATCTGCCTGCAATTCAGGAGACTGGGGTTCGATTTTTGCATCAGGAAGATCCTCTGGAGAAGGAAATAGCAATCCACTTCAATATTCTTGCCTAGAGAATTCCATGGACAGAGGAGTCTGGAAGGCCACAGTCCATGGGGTCCCAAAGAATTGGACACGACTGAGCGACTAACACTTTCACATTTTCTTTATCTGAGAGGCAGGTGTGGGGACACCTCTGCAGGGCTGTTAACCCAAAACCAAGCAGTGCGCTGTCTAGCCGACAGCTAATAAAAGATCAACCAGACTGTCTTCTTTTAGAATCAGAAATGGAAAGAATCGAGGACATCTCTCTCCATTTTTATTCCAGCATCAAAACCCAAATTAAACCCAGCTGTTCAAGTGCCAGAGGAAGGCCTTTGGTCCCGAAAGTGCTTGAAATAGGCAAGCAGCGACCCAGAGAAATAAAGAGCCACATTCCCTTCAGTGAGCAAAACTGACTCTTTAAAAAGGGTATGTTTTTTTAAAAATAAAGTTTTAGTGTGTAGTATATTAAATTATAATCCATAATTTCTGGGGATATTGGGGGAAAATAATGGAGAGAAGGAGTTATACTTTTTTTTTTAACCACCTGATAGTATTTGTATTCTAGCGATAAAGCTTTCATGTAAACAATGTTTGCATGAACCTTGGCATCCCCACCTGTAGATCATTCTACTTCAGTTACTCCTGGAAAGCAAATTATTTGGACCTGATTCATTTCATGACATTATTGTACCTTCCCTCAGGAAGCTGGGTTTGGAGCATTACCTGATGTGAGACAGGGCAGCTGGAACCTGGGCATCTGGCCCCGGCCCCAAGCCGGGGCAGAGACAGGAGAAGCCACGTGTGCCCCCTCAGACACTCTATGCATGATTCTCATGCCACTGTGGTGGGTGACAGCCTGTGCTGGTCACTCAGGTTTTTCTTCTTCATAAACATTCTCCGTTCCCTCCTTCTGCCCACTTTTCCCTGACAGTGGGCGAGATGGGGAACACAAAGTCCAGGGCTTGATTTTCAAAAGCCAAACACATAGGACACAAGGTTTGAGGGAGAGGCAGAGCCCTGGAGGGCATCAGAGGGAGGTAATTAGGCTTCCCAGGCGGCACTACTGGTAAAGAACCCACCTGCCAACGCAGGAGACTTAAGAGACACGGGTTTGTCCCTGGGTTGGGAAGATCCCCTGGAGGAGGACATGGCCTCCCCCTCCACTATTCTTGCTTGAAGAATCCCATGGAGAGAGGAGACTGGAGGGCTCCAATCCATGGGGTTGCAAAGAGTCAGACATGATTGAAGCAACTTAGCAAACATGTGGGTTGTGAGATTGGTGCTCTCATAATGGGACTAATGCCCTTTTAAGAACAGGAAGAGAGGCCATAGACAGGATCAGCGCTCCTATAAAAGAGACACCCCCATCCCCACCCCAGGTCTCCCTAGCCACCATGTCTGGACACAGTGAAACGTCTGTGGCCCAGAAGAGGGTCCTCACCTCACCCTGCTGGCACCTGATCTCATACTCACAGCCTCTAGCACTGTGAGAAAGAAATTTCTGTTGTCTATAAGCTAACCAGACTATGGGATTTTGTTAGAGCAGTACAAACAGACTAAGTGACTTTCTATTTTCAAACCATCCTGAATTTTAATTTTGAGAGTCCTATGATTTTCACTGGCCAGAAGTAATAATAAATGGGGTTCTACCCTATCTTTTATGGATGTGAGAGTTAGACTATAAAGAAAGCTGAGCGCAGAAGTATTGATGCTTTTGAACTGTGGTGCTAGAGTAGACTCTTGAGAGTCTCTTGGACTGCAAGGAGATCCAACCAGTCCATCCTAAAGGATATCAGTCCTGTGTGTTCATTGGATGGACTGATGCTGAAGCTGAAACTCTAATACTTTGGCCACCTGATGCGAACAGCTGACTCATTGGAAAAGAACCTGATGCTGGGAAAGATTGAGGGCAGGAGGAGAAGGGGGTGACAGAGGATGAGATGGTTGGATGGCATCACCGACTCAATGGACATGGGTTTGGGTGGACTCCGGGAGTTGGTGATGGACAGGAAGACCTGGTGTGCTGCGGTTCATGGGGTCACAAAGAGTCGGACACGACTGAGCGGCTGAACTGAACTGAATTGAACCCTATCTTTTGTATTGCTAAAAAACGAAAAAAAAAGTCACATTCACCTGGAGCCAATGCTCCAGTGCTTTTCTGCTTTTTGTTTTTGCCATTTAAAAGACAGACAAGGTCTAGCAATTTATTTAACCTCCCTAGCACTCTAGGGGTCTTCATATATGTCTATATGAACCCTATATATGTCTTCATCTGCAATACTGAGAAGACACTGACTGAACTGACAAGGACCATGCACAAAGGGAGGCGCTGATCTCCAGTCTCTGCCCATTTCACACCTGGTCTCCATGGCTTTGCCACCATGAATTAGTTTCTTTACCCATGTTTAGTCAACGCCGAGTGAATACCGGGTACTTGGCAAATAAAGTATGATAAAGAAACTCCTCCGTGATAAGCGCGTCCTTGAACATTTGTCAAGTGTTTCATGGTTCACAGTCAGTTCAGTTCAGTCGCTCAGTCGTGTCTGACTCTTTGTGGCAGGTCCAAATATTCAGTGGGGCTTGATACTTTTAGCAATTCTATGAAGTAGGTACTATGTGCTTCTGGCATAGGGAAGAACAAACCTGACTCCATAATAGAACTGCTTTTTTTACTCTAAGCTTGTGCTCTGTTACCTGTACTTAGTCATGCTGACTCTGTACCTTTTGTAAAAGAATGTTACGTATAGCCTGAAACATACAGGATAGCCTATTCTCAAGGCTCTGACCTTTAAGATGACATTTTTCCAGTCACATAGAGATAAAAAGTTACAGAATGGAGAAAAACATTTCTTTTGTTGGAAATTTACAGAAACACCTTGAACTGACCTACATGGACAGCTGCAAGAACAAAGGATTTGGACATCAATAAACCATGCCCTCCCTCACCTTGCCTTCAAAAGTGCTTTGCTGAAACCCTTTGGAAAGTTCGGGGTTCAAGGGGCATGAGTCACCTATCTCCTTGCATGGACATGTTACAAATCTTTCTCTGCTCCAGACTCTGGCATTTCAGTTTGGCCTCACTGTACACACAGACTGGGTTTGGTAAAATGTCTTACAGATAAAGAAATGCAGGGCTTTCCTGGTAGTCCAGTGGTTAAGAATCCGTCTTCCAATGCATGGGATGTGAGTCCGATCCTTGCTCCGGGAACTAAGATCCTACATGCCACGGAGCAACTAAGCCCATGTCCCTCTTCTGGGGAAAGTCCACACACTGCAACAAAGACCCAGTGCAGATAAAAGAAAAACCAAAGCAGAGAGCTGGAGCAGGAGGTCGTAGTGAAGGGCCCAGATCATTGCCTGCCGTCTCGCAGAAGTTCCATAAAAGTCTGGGTTGTTTCCACAGTGATGCCTTGTCTTAGGCCCCAGCTTCATACTCTGAATTCTGAATTCTTCCTTGATGACAGAGGGACTTCTTTTAACCAGAAATTGGGAATGTAAATATTGTGTTCCTCATTTTGCTTCATAATAAACATTACGTAAATGTGTCTGGTTCTTCGAACTCTCTCAAGAAGGCTCTTAATAGAAAACACTAAAATAAAAGGATATTTGTAGTCAGTAGCCCCGGGCTTCCTTCTCAGACTCATTTCTTGCTCTTTGTCCTGTCTTCCTCCGTCCTTGTTCTCTTGTGTTATTTGGCTTCTTCTCTTGCCCGAGAAACAGGTTGTTGCTGGTGGGGGCGGTGGAATCATACTGCCTGGTTCAAGGCTTTGCTGCTTACCAGCCGCATGACCTCAGTAAGTTCCTCAACCTCAGACGTGTCACTTTTATAACATGGAGATGTGGAGTCATTCACTTTGTAACCTGACTGTAATGAAACGGGCTCACACAAAGAACCTAGCCTAGCATCTGGCCGTTGGAAAGTGTGTTGGGCATGGCAGGTGCTGTGGTCTCTCAGGAAAGCCCTTTCATCAGCTCATCTGGACTAAAGTGTATCAGACTTTTTGTTGTTGTTGTAGGCTTCTGTACATTTTTGTTTAATGATATGATCCTCGGAAGAAAAGCCATGACCAACCTAGACAGCATACTAAAAAGCAGAGACATTACTTTGTCAACAAAGGTCAGTCTAGTCAAAGCTGTGGTTTTTCCAGTGGTCATGTATGGATGTGAGAGTTGGACTATAAAGAAAGCTGAGCACAGAAGAATTGATACTTATGAACTGAGGTGTTGGAGAAGACTCTTGAGTCCCTTGGACTGCAAGGAGATCCAACCAGTCTATCCTAAAGGAAATCAGTCCTGAATATTCATTGGAAGGACTGATGCTGAAGCTGAAGCTCCAATACTTTGGCCACATCATGTGAAGAACTGACTCAGTTGAAAAGACCCTGATGCTGGGAAAGATTGAAGGCGGGAGGAGGAGGGGATGACAGAGGATGAGACGGTTGGCTGGCATCACCAACATGATGGACATGAATTTGAGTAAGCTCCAGGAGTTGGTGATAGAGAGGGGGGCCTGGCGTGCTGCAGTCCACGGGATTGCAAGACTCGGACAGGACTGAGCGACTGAACTGAACTGATGGTCCTCAAACTTTGAGACTAAAGCAGAATGGCCCCGGAAGCTAACACCTTGCTGGGTTCTAAGTCAATAAGCCTGGATGGGGCCGGGGGTGTTGACCTCTAAGCAAGCCTGAGGGGACTGGTGTTCAAACACCAGAAGTATAACGGGAAGAGCAAAGGCTTTGGAGGCAGAGTCCAGAGTGGGTTTCAAGTCACGTGACCTGGGGCCTATCACTCAACTCTTCATACCACATCCAAAAACTCGGCATAAAAACACCTCTGCCGGGCTTTCCTGATGGCTTAGCGGTAAAGAATCCACCTGCCAATTCAGGGGACACGGGTTTGATCCCTGGTCCGGGCAGATCCCACATGCTGCAGAGTGACTAAGAACAAGGGCCATAACTACTGAGCCCGCACCCCAGCGCCCTCGGACCCCAGCTGTGGAGCCCGCATGCCCTAGAGCCCGTGCTTCCCAACAAGGGGGGCTACCACGATGAGAAGCCCATGCACCCACAGAGATTTGAGAGTAGCCTCTACTTGCCACAACTAGAGAAAAGCCTGCGCAACAATGAAGACACGGCACAGCCAAAAATATAAAAAATAAATACGTAAAAGTCTTCAAAAATTAAGAAAATATGACTGTCATGGGGTTACCGTGTGAAAAAAAAAACAGAAAGTGTATAAAGCTTCTAGTACAGTGGGATCTCAGTGCCGGAAGGTAGTGTATTCAGAAGGAACCTCAGAGAAGGACTAATTAAGCTTCAAGAAAAAACAGATTTATGCAGTTAATAGATGCTCAAAAGATACTTACCGAAAGACCAGACCTCGAACGTCAGAGCTGGGATCTGAATTTGTCTTTCCTGTGCAAATCAAACTCAAAGATCTTAACAAGACTCCAGGCTCTGCGGAGCTCACTCTCATGTGTCATGTTATGAGTTATGTAACCCTCTCGGGAGGGATCTCTAGGAAGGAGAGTGATGACCACACAGCACTAGACTGGTAATGGTGGGATTTGATGCACCAAGAAGGGAACCAGTCAACCAGTGAAGTTGCTCAGTTGTGTCCGACTCTTTGCAACCCCATGGACTAGAGCCTACCAGGCTCCTCCATCCATGGAATTTTCCAGGCAAGAATACTGGAGGGGGTTGCCATTTCCTTTGAAGTCTTACTTAACTGTAGCCTGATACGGGACAAGGAAGTATGAATCCCTCCTCCCGTTTCACCTCCTCTTCCTGCCCTTCTCCTGCCTTTCACCCTTTGCCAGATAGTTTGTGTTCAACGTGGAACTGTGGCCTAAGGGGAGTCAGAGGGCTTCCTCCTTACCCCTCAGTGTGACATTCTGAGCTAGATACTATGTTACCCTCTCAATCTGGTGCCTGCCTTCCCATTATCAACAGTTTCTTGAACTGAAGAAGCAGAGGATAACTGCCTTGTCATCCAGCACAACCGGAAGCTGCTGACTATTGTCATGAGCACCTCTTCCTTAAAAAATGAAATTCTTGGAGGAGCCAAGATGGCGGAGGAGTAGGACGGAGAGACCACTTTCTCTCCTAGAAATTCATCAAAAAAATAACTGAACGCAGAGCAAACTTCACAAAACAACTTCTGATCGCTAGCTGAGGTCATCAGGCGCCCAGAAAAGCAGCCCATTGTCTTCGAAAGGAGGTAGGACAAAATATAAAAGATAAAAAGCGAAACAAAAGAGCTAAGGACGGAGATCCGTCCCGGGGAAGGGACTTAATAGAGGACGTTCCCAGACACCGGGAAACCCTCGCTCTGGCGGGCCTGGGGGAAGTGTTGGAATCTCAAGAGTTTGAATCTGACTGGGAGGGATACAATAAATAAAACCCACAGATTAAGAGCCTAAAAGCAACTCCCAGCAGAAAAGTACCCCAGACGCCCGCATCCGCCACCAGCAAGTGGGGACGGAACGGAGAGGAGCGGGCGGCATTACTTGGGGCAGGGTCCGGGCCTGAGCGCCCTGAGGACAATCGGAGGGAGCTTTTGTGAGTTGCCAACTTGAACTGTGGGAGAGCAAAAGAGACAGAAAATTAACCGGCCCGAACACACTGCCGGCCGTTCGCAGAACAAAGGGACCGAGATTCTGGGCGGCCGAAGCCCGCCGGGAGGGTCGTGGCGAGACGGAGGGCGCGGGCGCCCGACCGGCGCGGGCGGGAGCTGCGGCTGGGGACGCGGAGGGCGGAGGGCGCACACGCCCGACTGGCTCCGGCGGAATCTGAGACTGGGACCGCGCAGGGCAGAAGACGCGCCGCACCCGGGGAGAGAGCGCCCGTCAAGCGCCTGGCTGCCTGGGCCGCTAGGGCGGCGTGGGGACGGAGCGCGGGCCCGGCTTTGTGTGCCGCGCTTTTGTGAATCGCCCGAGGGCTGGAGCCGCGCGCAGCGTGGCGCGCGCTTCAGACGGAGCAGCCCGGAGCCTGAGCAGCGCAGACCGAGAAAAGAGCGCAAGCCTCTCCCGGGAGCGCCGGTCCCTCCCCGCACAGCCCCTCGTCGCAGCGCGACGGAACTAGCTACCTGAATAAGAATCCACCTCCGCCCCCTGTGTCAGGGCGGAAATTAGGCACGGAAGAGAGACCGGCAACAGAACCCAAATAAACAAAGGGACCGGTGTAACAGATTAAAATCCCTGAAGAAACCACGGACTGACTACACCGGAAGGGCCTGTAGATATCGAGAAGTGTAAGCTGGAACGAGGAGCTATCTGAAGCTGAGCCGAACCCACACTGACCGCAACAGCTCCAGGGAAACTCCTAGATATATTTTTTCTTTTTCTTTTTTTTTTCTTTTTTTCTTTTTTTTTTTTTAAGTAAGGAAAAAAAAAAAAATTTTTTTTTTCTTTTCTTTCTTTTTTCTTGGTTCTCTTTTATTTTCCTTTAAAAATTCCTTATTACTCCCCCATTACTCCTTAACTTTCATTTTCATAGATTTTTACGATTTTTTTTAATTAGGCAAAACAATTTTTTTCTCTTTCTTTTTTCTTTTTTTTTTTTCTTCTTTTTTTCTTTTCTTTTTTCTTCTCTTCTATTTTCTTTTTCTTTTTCTCTTATTTCTTTTAAAGCCCTCTAGCACTCCTTTTACTACGCCTTAATTTTCATTTTCAATCCACTATAACCTTACAGAAGAAGGAGAAAGGGAAGAAAAAAAAAAAAAAAAGAAGAGAAGCCCTATTTCTATACCAAACTTCATATATATTTCTAAAATTTCTTTTGTGTGTTTTGGTTTTTGTTTTTAATATAGTATTTTTAAGAGTCTAACCTCTACTCTAGATTTTTAATTTTTGTTTTTCAGTATATGATATAAATTGTGAACATTTAAGAATCCAATATTCAGCTCCCATTTTTATTCACGAGTGTGTTGATTATTCTCTCCCAATCTTGACTCTGTCTTCTACCTCAGAACACCTCTATTTCCTCCTTTCCCCTTCTCTTCCCAATCCAATTCTGTGAATCTTTGTGGGTGTCTGGGCTACGGAGAACACTCTGGGATCAGACAACTTCGTAGATCTGTCTCTCTCCTCTTGAGTCCCCCTCTTTCTCCTCCTGCCCATCTCTATCTCCCTCCTCCCTCTCCTCTTCTCCATGTAACTCGGTGAACCTCTCTGGGTATCCCTAACGGGGGAGAAACTTTCCACCATTAACCTAGAAGTTTTATTATCAGTGCTGTATAGTTGGAGAAGTCCTGAGACTATAGGAAGAATAAAACTGAAATCCAGAAGCAGGAGACTTAAGCCCAAAACCTGAGAACACCAGAAAACTCCTGACTACATGAATCTTTAAGTAATAAGTGACCCTACAAAAGCCTCCATACCTGCAACGAAACCAACCACCACCCAAGAGCCAATAAGTTTTAGAGCACGACATACCATGCAAATTCTCCAGCAACGCAGGAACATTGCCCTGAACGTCAACATACAGACTGCCCAAGGTCACACCTAACACATAGACCCATCTCAAAACTCATTACGGGGCACTCCATTGCTATCCAAAGAGAAGAAATCAAGATCCGCACACCAGAACACTGACGCAAGCTTCGCTAATCAGGAAACCTTGACAAGCCAATCGTCTAACCCCACCCACTGGGTAAAACCTCCACAATAAAAAGGAACCACAGACCTCCAGAATACAGAAAGCCCACTCCAGACACAGCAATCTAAACAAGATGAAAAGGCAGAGAAATACCCAACAGGTAAAGGAACATGAAAAGGGCCCACCAAGTCAAACAAAAGAGGAGGAGATAGGGAATCTACCTGAAAAAGAATTTAGAATAATGATAATAAAAATGATCCAAAATCTTGAAAGCAAAATGGAGGTACAGATAAATAGCCTGGAGACAAAGATTGAAAAGATGCAAGAAATGTTTAATAAAGATCTAGAAGAAATAAAAAAGAGTCAATTGAAAATGAATAATGCAATGAATGAGATCAAAAACACTCTGGAGGGAACCAAGAGTAGAATAACGGAGACAGAAGATAGGATAAGTGAGGTAGAAGATAAAATGGTGGAAATAAATGAAGCAGAGAGGAAAAAAGAAAAAAGGATCAAAAGAAATGAGGACAACCTCAGGGACCTCTGGGACAATGTGAAACGCCCCAACATTCGAATCATAGGAGTTCCAGAAGAAGAAGACAAAAAGAAAGGCCATGAGAAAATACTCGAGGAGATAATAGCTGAAAACTTCCCTAAAATGGGGAAGGAAATAGCCACCCAAGTCCAAGAAACCCAGAGAGTCCCAAACAGGATAAACCCAAGGCGAAACACCCCAAGACACATATTAATCAAATTAACAAAGATCAAACACAAAGAACAAATACTAAAAGCAGCAAGGGAGAAACAACAAATAACACACAAAGGGATTCCTATAAGGATAACAGCTGATCTATCAATAGAAACCCTCCAGGCCAGAAGGGAATGGCAGGACATACTGAAAGTAATGAAAGAGAATAACCTACAACCTAGATTACTGTACCCAGCAAGGATCTCATTCAGATATGAAGGAGAATTCAAAAGCTTTACAGACAAGCAAAAGCTAAGAGAATTCAGCACCACCAAACCAGCTCTTCAACAAATGCTAAAGGATCTTCTCTAGACAGGAAATGCAGAAAGGTTGTATAAACGTGAACCCAAAACACCAAAGTAAATGACAACGGGACCACACCTATCAATAATTACCTTAAATGTAAATGGGTTGAATGCCCCAACCAAAAGACAAAGATTGGCTGAATGGATACAAAAACAAGACCCCTATATATGCTGTCTACAAGAGACCCACCTCAAAACAAGGGACACATACAGACTCAAAGTGAAGGGCTGGAAAAAAATATTTCACGCAAACGGAGACCAAAAGAAAGCAGGAGTCGCAATACTCATATCAGATAAAATAGACTTTCAAATAAAGGATGTGAAAAGAGACAAAGAAGGTCACTACATAATGATCAAAGGATCAATCCAAGAAGAAGATATAACAATTATAAATATATATGCACCCAACATAGGAGCACCGCAATATGTACGGGAAACACTAACGAGTATGAAAGAGGAAATTAATAGTAACACAATAATAGTGGGAGACTTTAATACCCCACTCACAACCATGGATAGATCAACTAAACAGAAAATCAACAAGGAAACACAAACCTTAAATGATACAATGGACCAGCTAGACCTAATTGATATCTATAGGACATTTCACCCCAAAACAATCAACTTCACCTTTTTCTCAAGTGCACACGGAACCTTCTCCAGAATAGATCACATCCTGGGCCATAAATCTGGTCTTGGAAAATTCAAAAAAATTGAAATCATTCCAGTCATCTTTTCTGACCACAGTGCAGTAAGATTAGATCTCAATTACAGGAAAAAAATTGTTAAAAATTCCAACATATGGAGGCTAAATAACACGCTTCTGAATAACCAACAAATCATAGAAGAAATCAAAAAAGAAATCAAAGTATGTATAGAAATAAATGAAAATGAAAACACAACAACCCAAAACCTATGGGACACTGTAAAAGCAGTGCTAAGGGGAAGGTTCATAGCATTACAGGCACACATCAAGAAACAAGAAAAAAGCCAAATAAATAACCTAACTCTACACCTAAAACAATTAGAGAAGGAAGAAATGAAGAACCCCAGGGTTAGCAGAAGGAAAGAAATCTTAAAAATTAGGGCAGAAATAAATGCAAAAGAAACTAAAGAGACCATAGCAAAAATCAACAAAGCTAAAAGCTGGTTTTTTGAAAAAATAAACAAAATTGACAAACCATTAGCAAGACTCATTAAGAAACAAAGAGAGAAGAACCAAATTAACAAAATAAGAAATGAAAAGGGTGAGATCACAACAGACAACACTGAAATACAAAGGATCATAAGAGACTACTACCAGCAGCTCTATGCCAATAAAATGGACAACTTGGATGAAATGGACAAATTCTTAGAAAAGTATAACTTTCCAAAACTGAACCAGGAAGAAATAGAAGATCTTAACAGAGCCATCACAAGCAAGGAAATCGAAACTGTAATCAGAAATCTTCCAGCAAACAAAAGCCCAGGACCAGATGGCTTCACAGCTGAATTCTACCAAAAATTTAGAGAAGAGCTAACACCTATCTTACTCAAACTCTTCCAGAAAATTGCAGAAGAAGGTAAACTTCCAAACTCATTCTATGAGGCCACCATCACCCTAATTCCAAAACCAGACAAAGATGCCACAAAAAAAGAAAACTACAGGCCAATATCACTGATGAACATAGATGCAAAAATCCTTAACAAAATTCTAGCAAACAGAATCCAACAACATATTAAAAAAATCATACACCATGACCAAGTGGGCTTTATCCCAGGAATGCAAGGATTCTTTAATATCCGCAAATCGATCAATGTAATACACCACATTAACAAATTGAAAGATAAAAAACATATGATTATCTCAATAGATGCAGAGAAAGCCTTTGACAAAATTCAACACTCATTTATGATTAAAACTCTCCAGAAAGCAGGAATAGAAGGAACATACCTCAACATAATAAAAGCTATATATGACAAACCCACAGCAAGCATCACCCTCAATGGTGAAAAATTGAAAGCATTTCCTCTGAAATCAGGAACAAGACAAGGATGCCCACTCTCACCACTACTATTCAACATAGTGTTGGAAGTTTTGGCCACAGCAATCAGAGCAGAAAAAGACATAAAAGGAATCCAGATAGGAAAAGAAGAAGTGAAACTCTCGCTGTTTGCAGATGACATGATCCTCTACATAGAAAACCCTAAAGACTCTACCAGAAAATTACTAGAGCTAATTAATGAATATAGTAAAGTTGCAGGATATAAAATTAACACACAGAAATCCCTTGCATTCCTATACACTAACAATGAAAAAACAGAAAGAGAAATTAAGGAAACAATACCATTCACCATTGCAACAAAAAGAATAAAATACTTAGGAGTATATCTACCTAAAGAAACAAAAGACCTATACATAGAAAACTATAAAACACTGATGAAAGAAATCAAAGAGGACACAAACAGTTGGAGAAACATACCGTGTTCATGGATTGGAAGAATCAATATTGTCAAAATGGCTATTCTACCCAAAGCAATCTATAGATTCAATGCAATCCCTATCAAGCTACCAACGGTATTTTTCACAGAACTAGAACAAATAATTTCACAATTTGTATGGAAATACAAAAAACCTCGAATAGCCAAAGTAATCTTGAGAAAGAAGAATGGAACTGGAGGAATCAACCTGCCTGACTTCAGACTCTACTACAAAGCCACAGTCATCAAGACAGTATGGTACTGGCACAAAGACAGAAATATAGATCAATGGAACAGAATAGAAAGCCCAGAGATAAATCCACGAACCTATGGACAGCTTATCTTTGACAAAGGAGGCAAGGATATACAATGGAAAAAAGACAATCTCTTTAACAAGTGGTGCTGGGAAAACTGGTTAACCACTTGTAAAAGAATGAAACTAGAACACTTCCTAACACCATACACAAAAATAAACTCAAAATGGATTAAAGATCTAAATGTAAGACCAGAAACTATAAAACTCCTAGAGGAGAACATAGGCAAAACACTCTCCGACATAAATCACAGCAAGATCTTCTATGACCCACCTCCCAGAATATTGGAAATAAAAGCAAAAATAAACAAATGGGACCTAATGAAAATTAAAAGCTTTTGCACAACAAAGGAAACTATAAGTAAGGTGAAAAGACAGCCCTCAGATTGGGAGAAAATAATAACAAATGAGGAAACAGACAAAGGATTAATCTCAAAAATATACAAGCAACTCCTGAAGCTCAATTCCAGAAAAATAAACGACCCAATCAAAAAATGGGCCAAAGAACTAAACAGACATTTCTCCAAAGAAGACATACAGATGGCTAACAAACACATGAAAAGATGCTCAACATCACTCATCATCAGAGAAATGCAAATCAAAACCACAATGAGGTACCATTACACGCCAGTCAGGATGGCTGCTATCCAAAAGTCTACAAGCAATAAATGCTGGAGAGGGTGTGGAGAAAAGGGAACCCTCTTACACTGTTGGTGGGAATGCAAACTAGTACAGCCACTATGGAAAACAGTGTGGAGATTTCTTAAAAAACTGGAAATAGAACTGCCATATGACCCAGCAATACCACTTCTGGGCATACACACTGAGGAATCCAGATCTGAAAGAGACACGTGCACCCCAATGTTCATCGCAGCACTGTTTATAATAGCCAGGACATGGAAGCAACCCAGATGCCCATCAGCAGATGAATGGATAAGGAAGCTGTGGTACATATACACCATGGAATATTACTCAGCCGTTAAAAAGAATTCATTTGAATCAGTTCTAATGAGATGGATGAAACTGGAGCCCATTATACAGAGTGAAGTAAGTCAGAAAGATAAAGAACATTACAATATACTAACACATATATACGGAATTTAGATAGATGGTGGCGATAACCCTATATGCAAAACAGAAAAAGAGACACAGAAATACAGAACAGACTTTTGAACTCTGGGGGAGAACGTGAGGGTGGGATGTTTTGAAAGAACAGCATGTATATTATCTATGGTGAAACGGACCACCAGCCCAGGTGGGATACAAGAGTCAGGTGCTCGGGCCTGGTGCACTGGGAGGACCCTGAGGAGTCGGGTGGGGAGGGAGGTGGGAGGGGGGATCGGGATGGGGAATACATGTAACTATATGGCTGATTCATGTCAATGTATGACAAAACCCACTGAAATGTTGTGGGGTGATTGGCCTCCAACTAATAAAATAATATTAAAAAAAAAAAAAAAAATGAAATTCTTCTTCTCATTTCCACCCTCAAAGTTGCAGAGGAAGGATGGAAATACTCTACATGTTTCAAATTTCAAAGTGGAAAGAGATGTAAAGAATTACGCTTTTAATCTTTTTTGACCATAACACATAGTAAGAAACACATTTACACATGACTCAGGACACACACACACATACATATGCATTCTATTCTATTTCACATTTTAACATCTTATTGACCTATTAAATTGGTTTCTTGACCCATTAATGGGTCACGATGTGAAGTTTTAAAAATACAGCAGTGGAGCTCACAGTTCAACTTCTCCATGTTGTGTGGAGAAAAAAATCAAAAGTCCAGAAAAACGAAGTGACGTGTCTAAGGTCAAATAGCCAATAGATACAGAGAATAACAGGTTCTGAGGCCAAGAAGGCTGAAACAGGATGTAGGGGAGATTGGTGAGATAAGGGAGTAGGGAGTAGAAGTCTGTAAGCCAGTGAGTCAACATGAAGCTTTGTGTGTGCTCACGAATATGTCCTCACATGTACAAACTCCACAAGTTGTGGGGCTTGGGGAGGATTCTGAACAGGCAGCTAACCAACCAGGGCCATGCTTTTAACTTATGGTGGCCAGGGCACTCAGGATGTAGTGAGGGCGAGGCAATCCTCCTTCTCCTTAAGCCTTCTCCTTCTCTTGTCCTTTGCAATAGCATCTTTCCAACCCTTGGGCACATTCCCATCTGCGACAAGGATCTCACCCCTGGGATTCCTGTCTTCACTTCCTGATACCAGCCCTGGTAATTTCAAAACACGCCCCCCACCCCCCCAAAAAAAAACCACACCCAGATGCCTCTAACATCAGGATTCATAGTTCTTTGCTTCCTTGACTCTGATGACACCATTCTACCTTCCTCATTTCAAACAAGATTACAACTTAGACCATACTGTCCCTGCACACTGTTCTCAGATCTTATCCTATGGAACTGCTCAGATTCATCTCCACCCACCCACCTTCAATTCCAGCAAGCATCTGGTCCCATCACCTCATGGGAAATAGATGGGGAGACAGTGGAAACAGTGTCAGACTTTATTTCTGGGGGCTCCAAAATCACTGCAGATGGTGATTGCAGCCATGAAATTAAAAGACACTTACTCCTTGGAAGGAAAGTTATGACCAACCTAGATAGCATATTAAAAAGCAGGGACATTACTTGGCCAACAAAGGTCTGTCTGGTCAAGGCTATGGTTTTTCCAGTGGTCATATATGGATGTGAGAGTTGGACTGTGAAGAAAGCTGAGCGCTGAAAAATTGATGCTTTTGAAGTGTGGTGTTGGAGAAGACTCTTTAGAGTCCCTTGGACTGCAAGGAGATCCAATCAGTCCATCCTGAAGGAGATCAGTCCTGGGTTTTCATTGGAAGGACTGATGCTGAAGCTGAAACTCCAATACTTTGGCCACTTCATGCAAAGAGTTGACTCATTGGAAAAGACCCTGATGCTGGGAGGCATTGGGGGCAGGAGGAGAAGGGGATGACAGAGGATGAGATGGCTGGATGGCATCACCGACTGGATGGGCATGAGTTTGAGTAAACTCCGGGAGTTTGTGATGGACAGGGAGGCCTGGCGTGCTGCGATTCATGGGGTTGCAGAGTTGGACACGACTGAGTGACTGAACTGGACTGAACTAATGTTCCAGGAAATTCATGAAGGGTGGAAAAATACCAAGGCATGTAATACACAATCCTGTGCTCAGGAAGATTTCTATCTGGGGATAGAAAGACAGACTTACAATCCAGGGTGGGTATACTCCATGCTGCTGGTAGTGGCAATAATGGTAGTAGTTCACAATCATAACTAACACTTGTTTGGTGCTTCTTATGACCAGGCATTATTCTAAGTGCTATGTGGATACGAACTCAGTTGTCTTAAATAAGTAAAGGTAATTTGACTGGCAGGTGTCAGAGCCAGGAGTCACAGTCAGATAGTCTGGCTCTAGAAGCCATGCTAAAAACCATCAATGATGAAGAGAGACACATACTGTTGTGGGAGTCTACTGGGAGGACCTCACGGAGAATATCCCAGAGAAGGCAACCCCTGACATGAGTCTTGAAAGGTAATTAGATTTAGCCAGTTGGAGATTGTGGATTGGAAGGAGGTGATCCATGTAGAAAAAGTAATGAGTTGGAGGTGAAAAATGATGGGCAACATTATGGGTAAAGCAATCAGTTTAGCTTGGCTGGAATGTAGGATGCATGCATGGGAACAGCAAGAGTTAAGGTAGCTGAGATACGAGTTTCATATCTTTCTGTTCCCTGACACCCAATGTTTGGGGCTCCAAAATGTTGGAAAATGGTATGGCCTCTTTGAAAGCTTCCTTTATGCCTGAGGCCCAGAGGTTTTCCTCCTTCTACTGTTTTCCTATGCTTGTTCCTACAGCATCTGCACTGGGCCTCACACCATCACGGCATCTGCCTTGTCTCGCCCTCTGCAGGCTCTTAAGCGTCCCTCCCTGAAACTAAACTAGAGCTCTGCACGTAGTAGACACTTACTTCCTCATCCAACTAGTTCTAGGAAAGATTCAGGGGAGCTTTTGAGCACCTATTTGACACACACAAAAAAGCCTCTGATTCAAACTGAGACAAAGCCTGACTCAGCTCTCTTGATGGAAATGAAGTATGGGTTTTTTGGAGGTCAGTGGTCACAGGAGAGGGAAAGGGGGCCTTAGGAAGGGCTAGGCTATAAGCCATGACAGACAGCAGGCAAGTCCATGGGGCAGAGAAGGCTAAAGTCATTCCCTGATGTGGCGGAACTCTGGGAGCAGAAACAGAAAGAGCCACAGAAGTGACCCAAGATGACCTGGAAGTTTATTCCCTGGGAGGGGGTTTCAGTCCAAGAAAGCCACTCCCGGTCCCCTCTGAGGGCTCAGCCTAAAGACTGCCTGGACAGAGATGGGTAGGGGCGGCCCAGAGAGCTCATCAGTAACATCACCGGGGGACGGTGGGCTCAGCACCAGAGCTCAGACATTCCTGGGTTGGCTGGGCGCCGCCTCTGCTTGGGAGGCCATGAGGCCTATGGATGCCATAGGTTTGGGAGCCTCAGAGTGGGGATCACGTGCTCCTGGTGGGAGCGAGCGGGGCTCAAGCACAGCGGCAGTTTCAGACAACCAGCCAGCAGGGCTGGACCAACTAGGTGATGAGTTGACACCTGGATTATACTGCCTGACTGATGTGGTCACAAAAAAACAGCGGTTAAGAGTCCAGTCGATGGACCTTATCACCACAGTGACCTCCATGAGGCAACTTCAGGGCAGGATAACCCTGCAGCTGGTGTAGTTTACTGGTGAATGAAAGTACAGGCTTTGGAGCCGGACCCAAATGCAAATGAGGCTCTGCAGCTTACAAGACAAAGCACTTCACCTCTCTGAGCCTTCACGTCCTCTTCCGTGAAAGGACAATAACATCTCTCTTAAAGAGTTGCCACGAGGATTAAGTATAAGCATACTTATAAAATGTCAAGTGCAGTAACTGATCCTTATTAAAAATTCCATAAGTTGTGGTTATTATTATTTTTTTTGGAGTATAATTGCTTTAAATGTTGTGTTAATTTCAACAAAGTGACTCAGTCATATGCATACACCTGTCCCCTCCCTCTTGAGCCTCACCCACCCCTCGAGGTCATCGCAGAGCACCGAGCCGAGCTCCCTGGGTGACACAGCAGCTTCCCATTAGCGAGCTGTTTTATACGTGATAGTGTATATATGTCAATCCTCATCTCCCAATTTGTCCCACCTTCCCCTCGCTCACTGTGTCCACATGTCCATCCTCTACGTCGGTGTCTCTATTCCTGCCCTGCAAATAAGTTCATCTGTACCATTTTCCTAGATTCCACATATATGTGTTAATATACGATATTTGCTTTTCTCTTTCTGATTTACTTCCCTCTGTACGACAGCCTCTAGCTCGAGCCACATCTCTACAAATGACCATATTTCACCCACTGCAGCACTCTTTACAATAGCCAGGACATGGCAACAACCTACATGTTCAATGACAGATGCTGGATAAAGACTTGGTACGTATTAATATAGACAATGGAATATTACACTGAAAGGAACATAATGTCTATTTTTACTTCAAGACTCATTGTCTTAAAAAAATAAAGTATGGATTGGGTGATTGTATTCAGGTGGCAGGTAACTTAACTTTGTCAGCAAAAAAGTTTGTTATTGAAAAAAAACAAACAACAAACAAACAAAAAAAAGTTTGCTATTTTGTTCTTGTCTTGGGTGGCAGGACAATTTTGCTTCAACGATAATAGCCTTTCTCTTGTGTGGATTTAATTGGGGGTGCTTCCAAACATGGTAGCTATCTTGCTAAATAAGAGACAGGAGTGTTCCATTCACGTTTCTTCAAAGTGCATGCTTACTGGGATGTGCATTTGCAAAGCATTTCTTGAGAATGATATGAATGTAAACATCATAAGATATCATAAGTCAATACCACGAGCATTTTGAAAAGTCTGGCATGCTTTAGCACTATAAATTTTTTATAAATTTTAAAATAGATATGCCAATGCTATTTCTGACTGTAAACATATGTACATTTTCTTACAATAAATAGAAAACTAAATGCTGTCTGCTCTGTGTTCTACTCTTTAGGAGAATTATGAATGACTGGAGGGAAAGAGTAGCTTTTTAAAAAACATACCCGAAAATAAATCATGAAGAGTCAAGATAATTTATTTAAAAAGCCATTGTCTCCTCCTGTCTATGAGTCGAGGCACACAGCAAACTGTCCCCGTCAAAGGGTTTCTGGATTTATATTTTTCTTCATGTTTTATATTATTTTGTATAAAACCTGTTTAAAGCCACCCCTGATTTCTTCACAGTTTTATTTTATAAGAGGCTGGAGCCACCTTGTTTGGCCAGCTTTGTGAGCAGGTGGCCCTAAGGGCTGTTCAAGACAGTTCCTTAACACAGATGGGGGCAGGCACAGCCAGAAGGACACACGGAAGCCCATCTGTACTGTGACCTTGCCCCTGGCCTTGCTCGTAGAAGCCCAAGGAGATGGATGCTGAAGGGGGTGACTGTAGGAAAGGCTCAGGGAAGGAGAAACAGAGGGCGCTGAGGAGTTGGGGGCAGGAGTAATAAGAACCAGCATTGCCCGGGATTTGTGGCTCCTTGGCAGTTCTGCCTGAGGCTCTTTGCGCATATTTTTCTCACTTCATCCTCATAATGATTATGAGACGAGATGATTACCCTGTGAGGAGGATGTGGGAGGCAGATAAATCTCAGGGACATCAAATGACTTGCCTGAGATCACACAGGGGCTTTGCATCACATCTTCCTGATTCCAGGGCTCATTCTTTCACTGGAAGAACAGCAAAGCCTCAGGGAGGCTGGTCCTAAACGTGCACCGATTGCTGAGCTCAGGGACTCCTGACAGCCACATCAAGGGGTTGGACAGGTGATCTCCATAGTCCTTTCCACCTCTCACATGCTGCCCCTGTCACTTTGGGAAGCTCTGCTCAGCGATCCAGGGAAGCAAAGACAAAATGCACGGAGTATCTGTTTGTTAAGTGCCAGATATTGTCTCTCAGTTTAATTCATATATAAATGATGAAAACTATCAAAATCTTGGGACTTTCCTGGTGGTTCTATGGTTAAGAATCTGCCTTGCAATGCAAGGGACAGGCGTTCGATCCTTGGTCGGGGGACTAAGATCACACATGCTGCAGGGCAACAAAGCTCACAAGCCACGACTACTGAGCCTGAGCACTCCGGAGCCCATGCTCCACAGCTAGTGAGTCCGTGCACTGCAGAGACGATCTCACGTGCGGCAACTAAGACCCGATGCAGTCAAATAGAAAAATAAATAAATATTTTAAAAAATATCAAAACCTTGATTCAGCAGTTATTAAAATTTTGCCATGTTTGGTTCTTCCATACCTCTCTATCTACCATCTATTGAAGGAAAGTTACAAGGCTCAAAGTAGCCTGGAGTTAAAACTCCCCTCCAAGTCCTCCCCACCATTCTATGCAAAACAAAGAACTCTCTCACCCCAAGAAAAAAAAACGGACGTTAAGGTTGATTATGTCCAGCTCCCAGCCGGTCCAGCCTCTGGCCGATCTCCAGAATTCCTTGCCCCAGCCTTTTAAGAGATAACTAATCCGAAACAACCTTGAAGAACAAGCCCCCTTAAGACAGTAGATTTCCACATATATGTCTGTATATACTTACTCTTTTCTTGGGTTAGTGCAGCGGCTCACTAATCTGACTGCTGCCCCTTCTCGCCTCATTAAAGGTGATCTGTTCCCGTAAAGTGCCGTCTCCTTTTTCCAAACCCCGCCTTCACTAACTCCCTTCAGTTCAGTTCAGTTGCTCAGTCATGTCCGACTCTTTGCGACTCCATGAATCTCAGCACGCCAGGCCTCCCTGTCCATCACCAACTCCCGGAGTTTACTCAAACTCATGCCCATCGAGTCAGTGATGCCATCCAGCCATCTCATCCTCTGTCGTCCCCTTCTCCTCCTGCCCCCAATCCCTCCCAGCATCAGGGTCTTTTCCAATGAGTCAACTCTTCGCATGAGGTGGCCAAAGTACTGGAGTTTCAACTCCCTTACCCTACACCTTTAATCTATCATCTATAAGAATTTTTGAAACAAAGTAACGGGTGAACATCTCAAGATTTTGCCCCTAAATATTTCATTCTGTATCTCCTTAAGAATAGGGATATTTTCTTACATAAGCATAAAGCACCATTATCACACCTCAGAAAATTAACAATAGTTTCCTATTTATATCCAAGTTTAACAGACAGTCCAGATTAAAATTTCCTTGTGCCCAATTGCATTTGTAGATTTTACTTGCGTTTTGGAACCAATATTCAATCAAGCTTGACTCACAGTATTTGGCTAAACAAGGTAAACAAGAACAGCTCTTCAAACTCTGTTGTTTGTTTTGTTTTATGATATTGACTTTTAGAAGAGCACAGGTCAAAGTTTGGTAGAATAACCCCTATTCTGGATTTCTCTGATTCCTTTCTTGTGGTGTTACTTAACTTTTCCTCCCAATTTTTCTTACAAACTGGAGGTTAGGTCTAAAGACTGGATTGTAATTATTATAAACACGTTAGATGGGGATACTTCGCAGTTGATTGTACTTCACATCACCTCAGTCAAGAGATACAATGCCAGGATGTTAAATGATGTTAAGTATGATCACTTGGTCTTTCCATTGTAAAGGTGGGATTCTCTTGAAAATCTCTATGGCAGAATGTAGACCACCCATTCTGTACTTGATAGAAAACATACCCATTGTTATTTAATTGTATATATTGTTTAACTGATAGTTACAAAATGGCGATTTTCTAAATTTTCATTTCTTCTTCCTTTATTTGCAGGCATATCTTTGTAAAACAATAAAAAAAGAGCTTTTCCTTACCTATTGGGAATGAATTACAGTTCCTTTTTAAAAGGCAGGGTAAGTGCTCCCTTTGCTAACTTTCAGAATAAGAAATAGTCATAGTCATTTTCAATGCTGGTAAACTGGGGGTTTTTTTGTCTCTCTTTAACAGTGATATGGACTCGTGGCTTTTTATTGATTCAATTTTTATAGTCAATTGCAATCATTTTTGGTTCACACTGCCCCAAATTTGGCCAGAGGGAGTTCCTTCAGTTAGGCTGGATCCTGTGTCCTTTTGAGATGTCTCCATGATTCTTTGAGCATTTACTTGCTTTTTAGCACAAGAAAATGTCCTGGGCTCATCTTGCATTTTCCACACTCCAGGTCCAGAATCAAGGAGCCTTGAGATCTTTTACTGGAGAATAGTATCTAAAATCCCAAATCTCTGAACTCGGAGAGTTCATTGTCATTGGAGTGTTATTGCCTGTAAATTCTCTTCATGGTTAAAGCTAAGAAATGTATTTAAATCATGAGTTCAACTTTTAAAATTTTATATGGTACCTCCTCTCTCATATCAGTTGCTGTGTGTGTGTATGCAGCTTCTAATGACACTAAAATATTTACTAATTTCCTTAAGTTTATAAAAGAGATAAACCAGAATGGCGGAAGTTTAGATTTTTTAAGAGGGTGTTTCTTTTTGTCGTTAGAATATACTCAGTTAAAGATGAATAGTAAGGGTTTCCCCAGCGGTCCAGGGGTTAAGAATCCACCTGGCAATGCAGGGGTCACGAGTTCAATCCCTGATCCAGTAAGATTCCACATCCCGAGAGCCACAACTACTGAGCCCACGTGCGGCAACTACTGAAGCCCACTCACCCTGCAGCCTGAGCTCCAAACCACGGGAAGCCACCGCAATGAGACGACCATGCACCACTCGCTGAAACCAGAGAAAGCTTGCTCGGAACAATGAAGACCAGCATGGCAAAAAAGGAGAACAGTAGGAGTATGGTATTCCAAAATCACTTGAAAGTACTATTTTCTATATTTACTATCTTATCCGTATGTAACCGGGAAGGGTTAATTTTGACTCCATGCCAAATCTGTTCCTCTGGCTTTAAGTTTTGCTGCCTTTGTTATTATAAGCATAGATAATGGCTTATCTTAGGGAACCTTGCCCTCCTCTGCCTGTTAAACTAAAGTGCCTTTCTTCATAACCTTGTCCACCTGCAGATGGCAGGAAGAAAGAAATTAACACATCCCCCTGCCTGAAGCTTGCCATTCTAGGAGTTATTTGCAACAACTAAATGGTCTTTTTACCTTGTTTCCTTACGTTCCTCCATTTCTGATTCATAAAAGAACCAGACATCCATGCCCCAACATGATGGTTATTTTGAGACATTAGTCCGCCATCCTTTCGGTCCGCCAGCTTTCCAAACAAAGTCGTATTCCTTGCCTCAACACCTCTTCTCCTAGATTTATTGGCCTATCATGCAGGGAGCAGAAGGAGCTTGGACTTGGTAAATAGAGTAACTTGTTTTGGTTTGATTTCAAATTTGGTTTGCTTTTATTTTCTTTGTGAGTAAATTTTAGTTTTGAACAGGTAAAATGCATTTGAACATTTCTGTGGCTCAAATTCAAAATTACATAAAAATATAGTTAAAGAAATCAACTTTTTTCATCCATATCTCCCTCCACCTGCCCCCTCTTCCTCCCTACCGCCAGGTAACTAACACTTTCATTTCTGTTGGTTTGATACTCTGTGTGTGTTTGTGTGATTTCCTCTCCCATTTACACAAAAGAAAGCAATCTACACTTATTGCTCTGTGCCTTGTTTTCTTCCTAACAATATTAACAATGCGTGCTAAGAATCCATCTAGCTCCTACATATCTTCCTCATTCCTTTATTCAGTGGTCCTACACTTTTGTTGCTATTTGGTCTCAAGCAGTTTTGCTTGTATTATTACTTAGTGGCTCTTTTTGCCTTTGTTCATGCTCTTCTGGTCCTCACAGGCATTTGAGGTCTTGACCTCTGCTAAAGCTTTCCAGTGGGACAGAAGCAGGGAACCCAAGTACAGTCAATTCCCAGATTTATCCCATTAATTGCCTTTGGTGGAGATAAGAGTAATGAGGAACCTAACTTGACTGTTTTCCCTCAGATCCAACCCCAGACACCCTAGACTTTTTCCTGTTTCCATGGAGAGCTGGGGGTTAATGACCAAGGGGAGGGTGCTGTTTAATACAGCTTGGAATTAACTGCCCTGTTTTCTTTTTTTCCCTTCCCTTTCCCTTCTCTACTATGTACAAATTGGAATCATTTTCCTCTTGTGCTAACTTACAGGCAATTAAAAAAAGAAAGAAAACAGAACACAAGATTTTACTAACATTCAAAAGACACATCATTTGATTGAAGAAAGATTTTACTGCACACTGGAGTTGGAGCTTTCATCTTCAAAATTCATGTCTTAGATTTCTCAGAATAACTTTTAAATATTCAGTATGCGAGTTCTCTTAATGCATACTTTTTTCTGTGCTCATCTTCAAAGCTCATAACACATACATTCTCTTCTTTTCTTTTTGCTGGGTAATTCTTTTGCAGGTACACTCTTTCAAAATTCATTTCTTAAGTCATTTGTTTTGTTTCTGCCCCACTCAATTAAAAAAAAAGATGGAAAGACCATTTTGGTGAAATTAAAAGCTTTTTGCCTTTCCCTACAATGATTTTCTTCTGACCTTTGAGTAATATGGCAAAAAGAAACTTATGCAAAAAAAAAAAAAAAGAAAGAAACCAATGCAATACAGTGTGCTTATCATCTAATCCACCCATGTCAGATGCATGACTGTTGCCTGGCTTGTGAATTACTTGTACTCTAGCACACACAGAATAAATTAATCAAGCTCTGAAGAGATCACCTATTTAGTCCTTGAAGGATAACTGTCTCATAGGAATCTGAAGCCCTGACTGAGGGTCAACATCCTTTTCAGCCTTGCAGTCAGGAGCAGGGGCAAAGCAATGATTACTTCCTGGCCCGAGAGGAAGAGAAGGGAGAAGAGGGCGTGAGTGGGAAAAGATGAAAGAGTAGATGTGAAGGCAAGGAGGGAAGAAAGAGAGAGGGAGGGAAGGGAAAAAAGAAGAGAAATGGGGGTTACTGCAGGCAAGAGCACAAAGCATCTAAATTACTGAGCTGGCTAAAATGTTTGATGTTTTCTGAAACAATGTACTGAAAAACACAAACAAACTTCTTGGCCAACCCAACATGGCCAACTTTTTGGCCAACAGACATATCTCTGGTGGAAAGAATTCTCCTCTGAGGGTTGGAAACCATGTTTTCCAGTTTGGTATCTTAAGCACATGGTGCTATCCAAAGAATCTGAAGAACTGGCTTGTACATAGAGCACTTTGGGAAACACAGCACCTCTTTTTTTTTAAAGTAGGTACTATTTACGAGTGCTTACTACATACTTATTCAAGCACTTAGCATGGGTTATGCCATTTAATCCTTACCCCAAGCCTAGGAATTAGGCTTTATAAATACCTCAATTTTACTACTGAGGCAAGGATGCTAATTAACCTACCCAAGGTCACACTGAGCAAATGACAGTCACTGCTGTCAGGACCCCCTCCCACCAGCACTGTCTTCTTTGCTAGCAGAACCCCAGTAGTTTGGGATGACTATAAGCCCACATTCCACCCCAGTCCCTGGGGAAAAAAGACCTACACCCACCTTGCTTCTGGCATGCTCCTTCCTGGTATACACTTTCCCAGTCTCCCTTGTAGTTGGCCATGTGACCCAGTTCTGATCAAAATAGGTTTAGACAGAAGTCCACTGGAAGGCTTCTGAGAAAGCTTTTCCTCTGTGATATGTGTGCGTGCTAAGTCACTTCAGTCGTGTCCCACTCTTTGCGACCCTGTGGACTGTAGGCTGCCAGGCTCCTCTGGACATGGGATTCTCCAGGCAAGAATGCCGGAGTGGGCTGCATGCCCTCCTCCAGGGGATCATCTCAACCCAGGGACTGAACCCGTGGCACTGAGGTCTCCTGCTTTGGCAGACAGGTTCTATACCACTAACGCCACCTGGGAAGCCCTCCTCTGTGATAGAAGAAAGCATTTTTTCTGCCTGCCTTCTTCCTCCTTGGGATGATAATCAATGACAGTGTCATCCTTTTGGCTCAGGCAGCCAGCCTGCAACCATGAGGCAACAAGCCCAAGGACAAACATGGCTACACTGAGGATGGTAGATTGAAAAGTGGACTGTGTCCTGCATTTTGAGGATACTGCTAGATTGTTAGGATAAACCTGGATTCACCTCCCTGTCTTCTTCTTCTTATGTGATATTTCACATCAAATGTAAACTATTGCTGCTGGAAATTTGTTACAGTTAGCCAAACCTACAGTTGCATGTATATCCACTGTTACAGAACCGAAGTGGATTTTGGACATAGGAAGCCTGTTTCTATTTTAGGCTGATAGCTTGCTATTCAGTATCCCAGAATTCTGTCTCCAGCAGCACTTCCTACCCTCAACCTTGACTTCATTTACCCCATTGTTATTCCTAAGTGAGGGACAAAGGCAAAATGTAGCAAATTGTAGGAAACTACATACTGATGAGATTTTGGAACTGCGGAAAATTTATTCTACTAAAACCAGAAAAATAAGGGATACATATTGCAAGTAAACGTCAGTTCATACTACAGAGATTCTTTCCAAGGACCCATAGTCTTTGTCTCTGCATTGTTCACACAGAGCCACAGGCTTTACCCATGCTCAGAGCTCTGCTTCTATCTAGGATTTTGTTGTTTAGTTGTTAACTTGTATCCAACTCTTTTACAACCCTGTGAACTGTAGCCCACTAGGCTCCTCTGTCCTGAGGTTTGCCAGGCAAGAATACTGGAGTGGGCTGCCATTTCCTTCTTCAGTGGATTTTCAGGACCCAGGGATCAAACCTGGGTAGCCTGCACTGACAGGTGGGGTCTTTACCACTGAGCCATCTAGGACTTTAGTTTGTGCTAAAACTGTTTCTATCCGTCCCTAACACACATGCTTTGTTTTATGAATCCTCATATTCCCAGCATCTAGTAGAGTGCCTGGTGTCTACTAGGGTTTTGATAAATACCAATGCTATGGAAGTAATATTGCATTATATCCTCTACCGAACACTTATCAAAGTCACCTACATCTCAAGAATTACAGATATATTAATATTTTCCAGGTCCTGAGAGATGATTTCTTAGAATTATGAAACATTTAAAGAAATTCAAATTGCTGAAGAGAGGAAGTTTGATAAGTTGCTAATAGACAGCCAATGCTCAAGTGCTCAACAAATAAACTAAACAGACGGGCTTTTAAAAAGCTACATGTTAACCATATGATCCAGCAATTCTATTCCTGGGCATGTATCTGGAGAAAACTAATTCAAAAAGATACAGGCTCCCCGATGTTCATTGCAACACTATTTACAATGACCAAGACATGAAATTCCACCAACAGAGAAATGAATAAAGAACAGTACATACATACAATGGATTACTTGGCCATATAAAAGAACAAAATAATGCCATTTGTAGCAACACAAGATAGACCTAGAGATTATCAAACTGTAAGAAAAGCAAGTCAGACAGAGAAAGATAAATATCATATCATTCACATGTGGAGTCTAATTTTCTAAAAATGATACAAATGAAATTATTTACAAAACAGAAACAGACTCACAGCTATCACAAACAAACTTACCAAAGGGGAAAAAAGTGGGGGGGATAAATCAGGAGCTTGAGATTGACATATATATATTATGTATATGTATTATGTATTACATATATATATTATCTATTATATATAAGATAGATAATAAGGACCTACTATATATGACAAGGGCCTCTATTCAATATTCTTTAATAACCTATATGGAAAAGAAATCTCAAAAAGAATGAATATATGTGTATGTATAACTGAATCACTTTGCTGTATACCTAAAACTAACACAGCATTGTAAATCAATTATACCCCAATAACATTTTTTTTTAATAAAAAAAGCTACATGCTCTGGGAAGTATAAATTTGGTTCAAGTAAAATCAGGCTTTTCTACCACATTGTTCCCAGGGCGAGAAGAATTTAAAGGATTTTTCAAATATGTTTGGCTTATAACCAGAAAGCAATTAACACTAGAAGGAGCAGAGCTTCATTACATCATTATGTGCTTCATTTTGTCATAAACTTCGTGATACCTGGGCCAGATCACAGCTTCCCAGTACAGTGAGTGCATTCACAGGGAAGTCTAGTTTCCTGACCTCGTTGTTAAATGGAATTCCACTTAATGCAAAAAATGCCTTCCTTCTCAAAGACGCTATTTAAAACCAACCGCTCTCATCACAGTGGAGATCAAGGTAGAGTGATGCCTGCAACTTAAATTGCTTCTAAATAAACTAACTCGAGATGGATGCAAGGAACTGAGGAAAAGAAATGGTAATCTAATAAAGTAATCTATATTTTTTGTTGCTTTTTCATTTTACTTTCAGGAAACAGTTGCAAAATTTAAAGGTAAAGACCTCATTGTTCTTTTTAAAATCATTATGGCTCAAGGTATTTAAAAGTACTACAAACTAATGTTAATCATTTCCATTCAGTAGACCCTTTAGAATCCTAGGGAAAGTAATAATAAAAAAATACCAGTTGCTACAATACCACTTTATATTTGTTTAAGCTGACTTTTTCATTTTCTCTAATTATAGCTATATATAAACATTTTCTTAGACTTGCTCTGTTGCAATTATTCTAAATGGCCTTTAAGCCTAGCATAATGAGAAATTGTAATGAACTGAAAACTCATTAGCAATGTATTCATGAGGAATCAAAATAATTTCAGAATTCAACAACAACCTACATGTAAATTTTTGTTTATTACAGTATGGTATTCATTTATAAAGTAGTGAGCTAATAACCAAAACACTAGTGTGTTGGGAGTTCCTCTAACAGTGCTGCTTAGAATTACTCAAGCAACATTAACTTTAACCTTTATTTTGTTATAGTGACATTGTCTTCTGATCTGGAATGTAATCTTGAGGGGTGTGGTGGGGTTGGGGTGTGTGTGTATATATATCTATGTGAAAGTGAAAGTGTTAATCGCTCAGTGGGTATCTGACTCTTTGTGACTCCATGGACTGTAGGCTGCCAGACTCCTCTATCCATGGAATTGCCAGACAAGAATACTGGAGTGAGTAGCCATTCCCTTCTCCAAGGGATCTTCCCGACCCAGGAATATAACCCAGGTCTCCTGCATTACAGGCAGATTCTTTACTGTCTGAGCCGCCAGGGAAGCCATATATGTATATGCTACTGCTGCTAAGTCACTTCAGTCATGTCCGACTCTGTGTGACCCCGTCCCTGGGATTCTCCAGGCAAGAACACTGGAGTGGGTTGCCATTTCCTTCTCCAGTGCATAAAAGTGAAAAGTGAAAGTGAAGTCGCTCAGTCATGTCCGACTCTTCTCGACCCCATGACTGCAGCCTACCAGGCTCCTCCATCCATGGGATTTTCCAGGCAAGAGCACTGGAGTGTGGTGCCATTGCCTTCTCCGATATATGTATATACATATCATTAAAAAAGTTGATTAGGAGAGTCTTATAAGATTAAAAAACAAAGCACAATAAAAAGATTCTTTTCATCAAGTCCTAGCATACTCTTGCTCACTTTTCATCTTCCTGATTAGCCATAATCTCCATGAGGGTAGGGACTGTTTGATCCACTGCTGAATCCTCAGCAGATAGCACAGCATCTGACACATACTGAATGACTCCAGCTGAAAGAAATGAACCACACGCAAGGTTTTCAGTCCTTCCTGTGGTTACCAGCAGACCTTAAGCTTCCTTGGTATAGTTCTAATGGTCCCCAAGATGGTGGCTTGTGCCATTCACCTCTCTTCTCCTAACTTTTTTCAGATTCTAGTGGGAATAAGGTATTGGGGAAATGAAAGTGTTTTCTCCTGTTAGAGAGGCTGGGGAACCCTATTGATTTGGTTGAATATTAACTGATTCGAGAACAAGTCCTGGTGTGGAGGAAAAGGAAGACTCTAATACTGTTGGTGGGAAAGTGAACTGGAATAGCCACCATGAAGAACAGTATGGAGGGTCCTTAAAAAACTAAAAGTAGAATTACTATATGACCTAACAATACAACTCCTGGGGAAAGTGAACTGGAATAGCCACCATGAAGAACAGTATGGAGGGTCCTTAAAAAACTAAAACTAGAATTACTATATGACCTAACAATACAACTCCTGGGCATATACCTGGAGAAAACTATGATTCAAAAAGATACATGCACCCTGATTTTCATAGCAGCACTGTTTATAACAGCCAGGATGTGGAAGCAAACTAACTGTCCATTGACAGATGAGTGGATAAAGATGTGGTGCACACATGCACACACACACACGCACACATATGGAATGGAATATTACTCAGTCATAAAAAAGAATGCAATAATGCCATTTGCAGCAACATGGATGGACCCAGAGATTATCACACTAAGTGAAGTAAGCCAGAAGAGACAGACAAATATCACATGATATCATTTATATGTGAAATCTAAAAAAAAAGACCAAAACATACAAACAAACTTATTCACAAAACAGAGACTCATAGACATAGTAAACAAACTTATGGTTACCAAAGGGGAAAGGGGTGGGGGAGGGACAAATTAGGAGTTTGGGATTAACATATACCCACTATTACATATATATTCATGAAACAGATAAACCTATAAGGACCTACTGTATAGCACAGGGAACTATACTCAATATTTTGTAATAGCCTCTAAGAGAAGAGAATCTGAAAAAGAATATATGTGCATATGTATATATATTATAAGTTTAAAAGTTATATACACATACATATATATATATATATAACAGAATCACTGTGTTCAGAATACACCTGAAACTAGCACATTGTAAATCAACTGTACTTCAATTAAAAAAAAAAAAAAAGAATATGTCCTAAATGTTGGTTTCAAGCCTAATTCCTTGCTTTATGATTTACCTCCAGTTCCTAAACATGAGGGCTGAAACTTCCATCCAATTCAGGGATTGCTTAATATGACTCTGTTAATTAAGATTTTATTTTATTAAGAATAGACAGAATGGGTCTGATGAAGCCACATAAAAGCACCGGATGAACTCTCTCATGAAATCCAAGCTGCCTGATTTGACTTTATGCCTGCTTCATTTCTCTAATATTCCTTTTATCTTAAGTATGTCCTCTAAACTTCATTAACATCAAAAAGATTTTGTTAAGTACTTTAACGGAACATGGCACTGTACAAAGAGGCTTATAAGAACCAGATTCTTGTTATTTAGCAAGTTCAAATCACAGACTTAAGACAGAAATATTTATAGGACTCACACGCTTTATGCAAATACAGGCCATTCCTTGATTTACTTTGTATGATTCATAACAGCTAATACTTCCTGAGTCCTAACTATGTCCCAGGCATTGTGTGAAAAGCACTTTCCTTAATCTTCTCCATGAAGTCCCCTAACAACAATGAGGAAGGGGAGACACTGGCAAGTTACATGAACCTTCCTTAGTTAGTTATTAGTCACTCAGTCATGTCTGACTCTTTGCAACCCTATGGACTGTAGCCCCCAGGCTTCCCTGTCCATGGAATTCTCCAGGCAAGGATCTAACCCAGGTCAACCTTCCTGCACTGGGAAGGTCCTTAGGAAGATCATCTAGCTGCGACACCAATCCAGGTCAGATTCAGAGGCCAGCCCGGTTCTTTAACCACTCTGACCTACTCCTGCCCTTTGGCTTATAACCTCCTCTCCCACAAATCTATCACCTACTAACAGCCAACTACACTCACTCGCCTTTCACAGCAGCTGCTGCCTGCAGCAGGGCACGGATTGTGGCAGGCATGGTGTGGAGACCGACCTTCCTTAAAAAGTGAAATTCTTGGGTAGCCAGATAGTATCGGATTAAGTACTGTTAAAAATAGGGCAATCCTCGACTTCCCTGGCGATCCAGTGGTTAAGACTCTGTGATTCTAATGCAGAGGATGTGGATTTGATCCTTGGTCAGGGAACTAAGATCCCACATGCCTGCCACATGGTGCGGCAAAAAAAAAAAAAAAAAAAGAACAGGGTAGCCCTGACAACACAGAATTATCAATCAGACGCAATTCTACTCTAAAAATAAAATCTGGACAGTTGGGAGTCCAGACTGTTTCAAAGAGCTCTTCATTTAATCTGTAGGGAAACCTTAATGAAGAGTGTTTCTGCTCCCTGGCTCCCCTGCAAGCTTCTGTCCTCACTCATCCCCTATTACTCCTCATCCTCCAATTAGAAAAGACCTAGATCGCTGCCTATACTGCCTCATTAGCCATCAGGGCTCTGGCCTCTGCCATGTGACTTCTGCCTCCACCCGCCTGCTAGAAGCTCTCTCCCAAAGGTCAGCAATGATAACAGACCATCATTATAATAATACCAGTGGTTCCTGTGGATTAACTGGGCTCCAAACCCCATGCTTGGAGCTTTCTTTACACTGGAAAAACCAGGAGAACCTTACGGCTGTACTGGACTTATAGACGGTTTTGGCTTGGTTGGCTCAATTTTAAAAAATAAGTCAGTATTAAAAGATCAGAAAAAAAAAAAAAAGAAAAAGAAAAGATCAGAATATCTTAGACAAAAGTCTGTATTTTGAGCGATGCTGTCCAGTTTGCTACAGTCCTCACGGTGAATATATGTACACTTGGATCTATCCCACCGCTCTTATTTATGTCACCTGCCTGACTCCCTATATAAGCAGTATTTACTCTCTGTGTCCTATGTGGATATTCTGGTTGGGACTGTGTAGCTGCCAGGAAAAGAGATATTATACATCTTAAACTTAGAGAATGTTATATGTCAATAAAACTAAGGAAAAAACTCACATTCGCCAGATGGTCTATCATGACTTGTAAAAACCATCAAGTCCTAGACAAGGCAGGAGCACCTTCTGCGATGTCCAATGGCCCACTCCATTTTCTGAGCTGTCGTTAAGTTTCAGCCACCTGCTCTATTTGCAGACCTGCCTTGTCAGATCGACACTGAATGCTCTCTGCGCTATGATACCCTGGGCTGATCCTGGACACTTAAATTATACCCCAGGTTGCTTTTTACTCTCTCTGTCACTCTCTGGGTTTCAGCTCCACGCTGGCTGCTGTGGGTTGCTGGACTGCTGACACTTTGTCCTGCATACAAGCTCTGGAGACAACCTTCTTCACCGAGGGTGTTCAAAAACAGAGCAAGCTCTGACCAGAGTAATCTTCTTAAAGTATAGTTCTGATTGGATCCTTCTCTTCCTCAGAATGCTTACAAATTAAGTACAAACTTCTCAGTTAAGGCAGATAGGGTTGTAAAAAAAACAGAACCCTACTTGGGATGACTCAGGTCAGATTTATGACATGGATACAGGAATATTACACAGGCCTCCAGAGCAAAGATCAGGAACAGGCTGAACCATAAACAGAGACTGGCAAACTTTCTTTGTAAAGGACAATGGAGTAAACATACTAGGCTTTGCAAGTTATCTGGTTTCTGACACTCTGCCAGAGACAATAGGAAAAGTAGTGTGTTCTAATAAAACTTTATTTACAAAATAGACAACCAGCTGGATTTGATAAACAGGCCAGAGTTTTAGGGTCCCTGGGCTCAAGCATTATCAGAACTCACTGAAACATCTCTGCCATCCTCCACACACCTACTTTCTTGTTCTTTTCCTGCCAACTACCATCCTTAGGGTCTCTGGTTTTCATGTTGGAAAATGGCTTCTAAAAGCACTGAGCTTCCAGGTCACAAAACACTTCCAGGTCAAGTGTTCTCACTCTCTTTCTTAGCCCTCATTCTAAATTCTTCGGGCAGAGATGTGGCCAGGCCTTTCTTGAGTCAGATACTTACCCTGAGACCAATCAGCTGTGGCCAGGAGTTTGGGTCTTGCTTTATGAACCAGGAGGGCGTTGGGAAGCCCGCCCCCAAAATCTCTGAGATCAAAGCAGAAGAACAGATTCCAGAAAAGGGCAAGGAGTTGGGCAGACGAGTCAGTGAGAGTCCCTGTCTGCCTTCATCCAAAGCTGTATTTTCAGCATTGTCCCCTATTAGAACCCTGATATTCGTTCTTGAAGTAAAGCGAACCCCTTGCTGTTCCTGTGGACCCTGCATATTCCATCCTGGATGTGTGAACTCAGTCGCCTCCTGCTCTTTGTGACCTCATAGACTGCAGTTGGCCAGGCTCCCCAGTCCACAGGATTTTCCAAGTAAGAATACTAGAGGGAGTTGCCATTTCTTTCTCCAATATTCCATCCTGAATCCCTTCCATCTGCTAGCAGAAATTCTACTCATCTTTAAAGCCTCTTCTAGAAGGCCGTCTTTTGCCCTCTCTTTTATTTATATCCACACAACTCTATTGGTACAGTGTGTCTTGTCTCATTGCTATTTCTGTATCTGACTTTTTTGTTTTGCAGTCAATAGATGCTCTGCTGACTGAGGAAAGGACTTATTCAGCATTTCATGCACTCTGGTACCTGTCAGAGCACAGGCTTGGAGTTCTCATTTGTTGAGTTTAACCATATCCTCAAAGCTGAATAATTCCAAATGGAAGAAATTTAGACTTTATGAAGTTGCATTGATATAGGAAATATGGTATCTACCGTGAAGAAAATTATGTTTCAAGATATAAACATTCATTTCCACATCTAGGGTAGCCAAATTAAAGATTTGGTGCAGAGGAAGATTATTTACAGCCAGCAAAATGTATATTTAAAATTGTCTAATAGTAAGAAGAAATAAAGTCCCATTAAAATTGTCTTTTCTGTTACCGTACTAAATAGAAAACTGTATACTACAGACATGACTTCTGATAAATAGGGAGAGTTATACACGTGAAGTAATCAAAATCGCTCTAAAAAACAAATACTCCAAAACCATTAATGTTTATGCAAGAATTTTACCAAAGAGCCAGAGGCTTCATCATCTTATCTCTTTCTTCCTAGAACTATTAATTAACATTGTTCCCAGAACTCTGCTAAAAACTCCCCTGCTGAAAGGAAGGCAGTAAATACAGTAGTGCAAAGAAAACTGGTTCATTCTTCAGGAACTGAGAGGCTTGCGCTTTTGTGAAACAGAACACACTTGCTGAAGAACTATTTCTAAACTGTAAGAAACTACCTAAAAGCTTTTTTATTTTAACAGCACCCTCCTGGGAGACTGCGCTGGAATGTGCAGCACGTCTGAAAACGGCACAGATTTGGCTCAAATCTGTAAATACTAGGTGCACAGAGCCGGAGCCATTGTGTAGGGAAGCTGGGTGGGGCGGGCGGGGTCCAGATTCTCGATGTTGATTAGTAGGATTTTAATTTCGCTTAGGGATTATTATTTTTTTTCCTACGACAATTACAGCTTCGCTAGAAAAAGAAAATATCGGTTGTGCTCTCACCTGGGTTTCTAATTTTCAGCGTCTACCGACAAAGAAAACCTCGTTATTTATTCCCCAAGAATTACCCTTCTGCGATCTGCTGAGCCGCTGGGAAAACAGGAGCGCACAGCCCCACCGCGTCCCCCGACCCGGTCCCCACCGCGGCCACCTCCCAGCCGCCCAGCCCACCCCACGCGCGACCCGGAGACATGGGTCTCCGAGGCATCACTGCTGTCTGTTGACGTTTCTAGGTGTGGGGAATGCTCCAAACCAGTAAACCACTACACAGAACCCCAGCTCGGACACCGAACCAACCTATCCCCGCTAGCTTTCTTTTCTCCCCGGCCTCCTCCCGCCAGGATCCTCGCCAGCCCTGGCACAGCGTCTCCCGGCGGCCTCGGGTGGCCCTCCCGGCACCTGCGCGCGCCCGAGACGCAGGCTCAGGGACTAGGCGGCGGGAAGGAGCCCGGCGGCGGCGACTCTGGCGAGCGGCCCGGACTACAACTCCCATCACGCCCCGCAGCCGGCTCCCTCCCCGGCCCGGCCCCGCCTCCCTACCTCGGCCGGCGGTCGGGCAGCGCCGAGCTTTTATCTGCAGACCGGTCGGCCGGGCGGGCTCCGGGTCCCTCCCGTCTCCCCAGACGCGAGCGCTGTGCGGGGCAGCGGCGTAGGCGGCGGCTCCCAGCCGAGTTCTGCCTCCGCGTCCCCGCCAGCCCCGGAGCCCGCGGGGGGCGCAGAAGGTCCATCCCGACCCGGCGAGAGGATGGTCATCCGCGTGTTCCTCGCCTCCTCCTCGGGCTTCGTGGCGGTGAGCACGTAGGGGACCGGTCGCGGGCCGGGGTCGGGTCCCGCGGGGCAAGGGGGTGCGGGTCCCGCGGGAGGCGGGCGGCGCTCGCCCCTGTGCATCTCGGCGCGGCGGGCGGCGGGAGCCCGCGCCCGGCAGGTGATCCATCTCCCTCGGACGACAATGAACGGGGCGGGGAGCCAGGGTGGGTGTGTGTTGGGCTTGGGGGACCCCGGACTCACCCCACATGCCTACCCTGCACGGTCCGAGAGGGAGACCGGGAAGTGGATTCGGCGGGAAGCCCCCTGCTCTAGTCGGGAGGCTCGTGGATTTTGGAGAGGGGTGGTCAGAGAGCTTCTGGCGGGGGCCGGGGGGGGGGGGTCCCACTTTCCTTGATGGGCTTGACCGATTTGGGACATTCAGCCTGGTTCCGTTTGGTACGGGAGCTTGTTAAGCTGCTTGGTTTGCTCACCTAGCTCCTGAATGGAACAAGTTTAAGTGGAACTTGCTCTCCACCCTCTGTGCCCCGCCGCCAAGCACGTTACTTCAGCTTTATACCTGCGCGGAGAGAATGGTAAACCAGGTTTGTCCTGTTGTGCCAGGGCTTTTTTCTTTTTTTCTTTCTCGCCTAAGGTGCAATAAATATGTTTGCATCTATATGTAAATATGGTGTGGCTGGTTCATTTTCCCCTATAACGCTGCGCTCAATTTCATCTTGGGGTGTCACTTGTGTTCTCTTCAATTATTTTAAGCTATTTTGTTTGGCCCGATGTTCTCGAATTTTCTTTTTTTTTTTTTTAGGGAGAAGTTACATAGCTAGATGTCAGACTTTAAGGAAAAATTCAGTAATAATAGCTCACTGAGTAATCTAGCAGTATGTTTTCCATGATTATTAAGACTTGGTCACCTTTAGCTGCGTTAAGCTGTAGATTTCAGGGGCTCTCTAGTGAGATACAGAGTTAAATACATCAAAAAGTGCGGTGTTGATTCTTTCAAATTTAGTCCGGCCAGTTGGTTGCCTGCCCGGAGAGTCAACTAGGTTTTCCCCAAATTTGTTTCAGAAGGCAGGTTTGATGGAGAATCGAAGAAAATGTCATTTGCAACATAACACTGAAGTTTTTTATTTTAAAAAGAATTAACTTGTGGTAGAAAAAGGCCCCCTTTTGTATTAGTAACAGGAGATGGGTAACTCCAGCTTATCTTTATATGCAGGGATGTTCCGGGCCCCAGACTCCTGATAGTTTTGGTGTTGCTTGCTCTCTGGGGCTGCTTAGTCATACCTGCCTTTTATAGATCCCTCCACTGCTCCACCGAAGCTACACTTCATGTGTTTGGAAACCCATAGAGTTTCGTGGATAGATTTTTTTCACAGTCATAAGAGTACTACAAAGCTTTTGGTTTCACCGTCAACTTGCATGCTCCCATACTTACTGCAATAGTATTTCATTGACTGGGAAAAGATGCTTTATAGTATTGTTATTAAGAAGCCGATGTTATCTATGTGAAAGTCAGAGTCAAAATTCTGAGGTCATTACTTGGCTTATCCTTCAGTAGATAGTATATCAAGAGAGTTCTGGAACCCTGCATCTCTGTTTGCTTATTTCCATTAACAGATATTTATTGCCTGTCTGCTATGTGCCTTTTTAATTTTTAAATTTAATGATGGGTGTTTTGCACATGGAGCTAGAACCCTGGCAGGCTCTAATGAGCAGAGTGAGCTTGGTTGAAGTACCTCATCTCTGCCTGAGTTTCTCATTGATAGAATGAAAAGTTGTGATGAAAAACTCAGCATTCCACTCTAGCTTTAAAGTGCTTTGATTTAATTAGTTGGATAAATGCGGATAAAATCCTCATAACAGCTTCTTTCACATTGACAATATACATGCTAGTATCAAAGTGAATTTTTTTCCCTTTGGTGTTTTACTGGGATCCCCTCACTGCCCCTCCCAGTTTGTGTTCTAACAAGATAAGGTTTGAGCTGGAAGACATACTTTGTTATCACGTAGCATATGTACAGCCCGTGAACACTAATTATCTATTTTAATGTACCTGATCTTTTTGGGTCTCAGACAATCCTGTCACTGAATCTTTCCACTTGTAATATTATCTCCTCTATCCCTGCACAGTTTTTCTGTAATTAATATACCATCGATACTTTTGGTAATGAGAAGTTTCTGCTTATTTGCAAGAATAGTGATTTCTAAGAGATAATGAGGTTGTTTAGGTCAGCTGCTGAGCAGTAGAGGCTCCCTGGGGCTTATGGCATTATGCTGTATTGAGCTGGGAGGGCATAGCAGGGTTTTCCCTCCAGCAGTGTTGTACTGACCATTGCTCTGTTTTATCCAGTGGCCACCCATGACCAGCAAGTGCATGGGAGAAAGAATAGTTTGATTCCTAAGTCAGTTTGGTTTTAGCTGAAGTTGATTAAACCACATGGAAGTAACATGACTGGAAGTAGACTTGGCTAAGTAAGTTCCAGGAGTTCCCAAAAAGATGCTCTGCCCCAATCCACAATAGATTTAAATAAACTGTTTAGGGAAAACCCTCATATCTTGTTCTGATCTCCCTGAGCTCTCCAGCTTCAACACCTAACAGTGGTAATTGGAATAATTAACACCAAAAGGTGATTGCCCTTTTCTCTTCCTCAGCTCAATGTAAAATCTGCTTTTATAGGAAATAATAGCAATGCCACATTATTATGCTGTGGCTACCTGAAAATCAGATTTCTGTTCAGCTGTCATTCATATCCTAGTGAAGGGCATTTTATTTCAGTCCTAAGAAAATACTGTAGTCATAGAAGTGCTGTTTTAAGACGTCTTGATTTATTTTGGTTGTATACCCAGCAGGGGTGATCTTGGTACCTTTATCCAGGAAATGTATTATTAATATGACATTTTAAAAAACTTTATTTTGTATTGAAGTGTAGACAATTAACAGTGCTGTGATAGTTTTATATAGTTTTCACACAAAAACTATGGACGGCAAAATGGACGGCAAAGGGACTCAGCCATACATATACCTGTGTCTTTTATTGAAAAACATTGAAATCAGCCAGTTATTTCACATTCATTATTTTATTCATTCAGCAAGCATTTTCTAAGTGTCTGCTGCTTGCCCAGCTCTGTAAGGACAAGAATTGCCTGGACTAGGAAATTCTTTTGGGAATTGGAGGAGAGGTGTGGTTTCTGTGTCCTCAAAGAATTCAGGTGGGGATCACGCCTGGGAGATAAGATAGGAAAGGTGAAACCACCAGTAATAAAGTACAACCCAAGGACACAGGCCTCTTTCGGGAACATTCTTAACAGAGATAGAAATAATACAGGCGGCAGAGGGATGCGTTGCAGGATGTCAGATAAGGAGGAGATGTGCCAGAAGCCATCAAATATGCATGTGGGAGCCTCAGGCAGATGGCGAGAGAGGAACTGACTTGGATTTGGAACGGAGGGGAGAGTGCCGAAGCCCACCTTGTTCAGGCTGGAGAGGGGGAGCCTTAGATGGGAGGGAGCGGGCTGCAGGGTTCCCTGTGGACCTCTCTTGAGCACAGGGCGGACTCTGAGTCCGTGACATGTTAGTCGCTCGGTCCTGTCTGACTCTGTGACCCCGTGGACTGTAGCCCACCAGGCTCCTCTGTCCATGGGATTATCCAGGCAAGAATACTGGAGGGGGTAACCATTCCTTTCTCTAGGGGATCTTCCTACCCTGGGATCGAACCTGGGTCTCGTGCATTGTGGGCAGATTCTTCATGCCTAAGCCACCAGGGAAACCCATGATAACAATGTCCAGAGTGCTTAGCATCTCAGGGGTGTCTTCAAAATCTGCAGCTGATGTCTGGACCCTTTGTCCCCAGGGAGGAAGCTGTGATCTGATGGGGAAGGACCCTCGGATATGATTTCAGGTTCTTTACCTTCCTGCTTGTCTTGACTGAAATTTCTCCAAAAGGAGGGAAAGCTTTTCACTCTTTGTTAAAGTCCTTGGGCTCCAGTGTTGGGGCTGGCAGAATACCGAGAGAGATTTTCTCATGAAGTCCAATTGCCTCATGTCACAGAGAAGGAATATGGGCTGAGAGAATAAGTGACCTGTTCTGAGGTCATTTGTGTCAGTCAGAGCCGAGCTGAGGGTTAAATGAGTCCCGGTCACCTGACTTCTGAATGTGTTCATTTGTGCCTTGTATTTGTGCATTTTGTGCCTTGATGGACTCATTCATATGTTAATCACTGAAAACCAACTGAGTATCAGGCTCTGTCCGACAAAGGTCTGTATAGTTTTTCCAGTAGTCAGGTATGGATGTGAGAGTTGGACCATAAAGAAGGGTGAGCGCTAAAGAATTGATGCTTTTGAACTGTGGTGTTGGAGATGACTCTTGAGTGTCCCTTGGACTGCAAGGAGATCAAATCGGTCAATTTTAAGGGAAATCAACCCTGAATATTCATTGGAAGGACTGATGCTGAAGCTCCAATACTTTGGCCACTGATGCAAAGAGCCGACTCGTTGGAAAAGACTCTGATGCTGGGGAAGATTGAAGGCAGGAGGGGAAAGGGACGACAGAGGATGAGATGGTTGGATGGCATCACCAACTTGATGGACATGAGTTTGAGCAGACTCGGAGATGGTGAAGGACAGAAAAGCCTGGCGTGCTGCCGTCCATGGGGTTGCAGAGTCAGACACGACTGAGTGACCGAACATCAACCAGGCTCTGTGAGGGGCTGTTACGTGCTAGGTGTATACCACGGTCAGGAGAACACAGACTGCCTAACGGCATAGATCAGTGCTGACGCCCCACGACTCGGAGACTTGGACTGTAAACCATTTCTCCAAGGAGAATGCAGAGCTGATGCTGGCCTGGGGGATGTTTCCATGGGACAAGGTGAAATGAGCCAGACAGCAGTAGTATATCGCTGGATGTTGGAGGGGACAGTCACTGGGAGGAAAAGGTACAGAGAAATGGGAAGCAGAGTTGGAAGACGTGGACCTTTGCCCACAGCTGCAGCGCTGTTTTCAAGTGAGGGTGGGAGTGGAGGGGAAATGTAGGAACTGTGCTCACGTGTCTTGTTCTTTTGAGCTTAGAAAGGCATTTTGTTTTGCCTGAGTTATAACTATTTGAAATAGGCAGTGATCTGTTCCATCTCCACAGGATGTATCATGAAGCTTTATTTGTGTAAGGGAACCTCCGAAAGGAGTTCCAATGTAAATCAGGATGTGACCATGTAAAACAGACGGAGTATTAAATCTTCAGTTCAGTTCAGTTCAGTCGCCCAGTCGTGTCCGACTCTTTGCGACCCCATGAATTGCAGCACGCCAGGCCTCCCTGTCCATCACCGGCTCCCGGAGTTTACTCAAACTCATGCCCATCGAGTTGGTGATGCCATCCAGCCATCTCATCCTCTGTCGTCCCCTTCTCCTCCTGCCCCCAATGCCTCCCAGCATCAGGGTCTTTTCCAATGAGTTAGCTCTTCGCATGAGGTGGCCAAAGTACTGGAGTTTCAGCTTCAGCATCAGTCCTTCCAATGAACACCCAGGACTGATCTCCTTTAGCATGAACTGGTTGGATCTCCTTGCAGTCCAAGGGACTCTCAAGAGTCTTCTCCAACACCACACTTCAAAAGCATCAATTTTTCGGCGCTCAGCTTTCTTCATAGTCCAACTCTCACATCCATACATGACCACTGAAAAAACAATAGCCTTGACCAGACAGACCTTTGTTGGCAAAGTAATGTCTCTACTTTTTAATATGCTATCTAGGTTGGTCATAACTTTCCTTCCAAGGAGTAAGTGTCTTTTAATTTCATGGCTGCAATCACCATCTGCAGTGATTTTGGAGCCCCCAAAAATGAAGTCTGACACTGTTTCCACTGTCTCCCCATTTATTTCCCATGAGGTGATGGGACCAGATGCCGTGATCTTAGTTTTCTGAATGTTGAGCTTTAAGCCAACTTTTTCACTCTCCTCTTTCACTTTCATCAAGAGGCTTTTTAGTTCCTCTTCACTCTCTGCCATAAGGGTGGTATCATCTGCATATCTGAGGTTATTGATATTTCTCCCAGCAGTCTTGATTCCAGCTTGTGCTTCTTCCAGCCCAGCGTTTCTCATGATGTACTCTGCATATAAGTTTAATAAGCAGGGTGACAATATACAGCCTTGACGTACTCCTTTTCCTATTTGGAACCAGTCTGTTGTTCCATGTCCAGTTCTAACTGTTGCTTCCTGACCTGCATACAGGTTTCTCAAGAGGCAGGTCAGGTGATCTGGTATTCCCATCTCTTTCAGAATTTTCCAGTTTATTGTGATCCACACAGTTGAAGGCTTTGGCATAGTCAATAAAGCAGAAATAGATGTTTTTCTGGAACTCTCTTGCTTTTTCAATGATCCAGCGGATGTTGGCAATTTGATCTCTGGTTCCTCTGCCTTTTATAAAACCAGCTTGAACATCTGGAAGTGACTCTAATCCCAGAAAGAGCTGGTGAGGGTAAACCTGGGCTTGCTAGGATCTTTAATTCAATCCTAAACCACGTGGCAGGGTTGATTCCCTTCTTACAGGTGGAGAGGCTGAAGGTAACTGACCTGATTGAGACCATTTGCAGTTGATGGTGGGACCTTGAGTCAGAGTCTGGCTGGCAGGTGGCTCTACAGCTTCTGGAGCCAAGTTTCTCCACTATGGGTACTGTCATGCCCTTGATGAAATGGAAGTCCCAGGGGATGCTCGACTGTCCTGGACAGTCGCCTGAAAGAGCTGCCACGTGCAAAATGCCAGTGGTACCAGGCAAGAACTATTCCTGAAGGGCTTTGGTGGCGGGGTTGTGGGGGGGGGGGGCTGTGGAATGACTTTAGGGAATTGGTGGGAGCATATAAGAAATGATTAGAAGAAACAGGAATAAGGTGGGGACACAGGGACAAAGTTGAAAGAGCGTGTCAGACTGGGAAGACTTGTGTGTTGGTTTTCTACGGCTGCCATCACCAAAGCACCAAGAACTGTGGGGCTTAGGCAACGGACATTTGTCTCAAAGTGCTGGAAGCTGTAAGTCAAGATCAGGCTGTTGGTCTGGTTGCGTCCTCCCAAGGGCTGTGAGGGAGACTGCGCCATGGTTCTCGCCTACTTTCTGATGACTTGCTGCAAGTCTTTGGTATTCCTTGGCATGTAGATTATCCTTTATATCTGTCTTCATGTCTACATGGCATTCCCCTTGTTTGTATGTCTTTGTCTACATTTCCTCTTTTTATTGAACTTCAGCCTACCCTTTTGACCTAATTTTGACCTGACCATTTGCAAAATAGGGTCACATTCACAGGTACTATGGGCTAGGACTTCAGCATCTTTTGGGGGGACACAACCCAGTTCCCATAACAGCATGCAAGTTGAGGGTTGAATAGAAGTACTAATTGATGGCACTTCCTGCCTTTAATTGGAAAGACTATGGGCAAATTTCCTGAATCCTAAAGTCAGCAGCAGGATATGAAATTTTAGTCATTGTATACACTAAGGTCCATTGCTAGCGAGGGAGATTTTTCATCATCCCAAGTGAAGACCTGGCCTCAGTTTTTCTAGTTCATTCTAATATTTCCCATATTTGACATCTTTTTTCCGTTCTGTGATATTTTAAATTTGTAAATATAATCAAGGGCATGGACTCCTTTATGAAATTAGGGACTTTTAAAAATCTGTTTGCATTAGGACACTTTAAATAAATATTCCATTCTGTTTGGGGAAACTAAATTTTGACAGCTGTTTATAAAAGTATGAGGTGCTTTCCATGTCTCAGGAATGTAAGTCTAGTTGTCTTGTTTTTTTCTGTGTTTTTCAATTTTTTGATCAAAACCAGAGAATAACTATTGTGAAACAAACCCCAACAGTTCTGCAGAAAGCAGTGAGATACTACCACTAAAGAACACATTTCTTCCTCAGATTTTTTCATGTTTAAAAAGTTCTGAAATGAGTTGCATGCTTTTCTTTTGTCAGTAAAGTTAGAAATGGGTGACAGAATAGAAAAAATCTAAACTAGCTATGACAAACCTAGACAGCGTATTAAAAAGCAGAGACGTCACTTTGCCAACAAAGGTCCGTATAGTCAAAGCTATGGCTTTTCCAGTAGTCATGTATGGATGTGAGTTGGACCGTAAAGAAGGCTGAGTACCAAAGAATTAATGCATTAGAACTGTGGTGCTGGAGAGGAGTCTTGAGAGTTCTTTGAACAGCAAGGAGATGAAACCACTCAATCCTAGAGGAAATCAGCCCTGAATTTGTTCATTGGAAGGAGTGACGCTGAAGTAGAAGCTCCAGTACTTTGGCCACTTGATGTGAAAAGCCGACTCATTGGAAAAGACCCTGATGCTGGGAAAGACTGAGCACAGGAAGAGAAGGGGGCAGCAGAGGATGAGATAGTCGATGGCATCACCAAGTCAATGGATGTGACTTTGAGCAAGATCCGGGAGATGGGGAAGGACAGGGAAGCCTGGCGTGCTGCAGTCTGTGGCGTCACAAAGAGTCGGACACGACTGAGTGACTGAACAGCAGCAAGATTCTTGGTGAATGTGTCATTTTAAGAAAAAAGTAATTTATTTGTTGCTGTCTTCGCTGCTTTTGCACAGCTTTGTTTAGTTGCAGTGAGCGGGGGCTACTCTTCATTGAGGTGTGTGGGCTTCTAATTCATATCCACTGTGCCACTTTTAACATAAAAATTTAGCATGATTTAATGATTGTTATATGTGAAAGTTTGAAACACTTATTTGAAATGCATATTTGGGAAAAAAAATGGGATCATTTTTTAGTTTAGAAATTACTAGTTTAGCTGCCAAATGTTTTTTAAAAATTTCCCCCCCCCAAACTCTAAACTCAGAAGGAGACCCTTTTAGGTTTTATGGTTTTTGGTACAGATTGTTTAATAATGGGTGTTAGTTTAGCCGCAGGGTTAGTTAGAAACATTATCATTTAAATCACATCCCTGTATTCATTATTTTTCTGTGGTCAGCTTTATATTATTTATCCATTTTGCAGGGAAGGAGCTTAGCTTTCCAAATTAAAAATTTGTTGAAAATTTTTTCTTTCTGTGAAATGGTGAATGCTTGCTAACCTGTGAGGGAAATCCTCCGCCTCTGATGATGAACACTTGTCTTTTGGGGTCCCATTATTGTAGCTTAACAACAAGTCATTGAACTCTTCTGTTTGGTGTTTTTAAAACCAATAGGGATCAGTACTTACCACTGCCAAGTTTCTGATTGGTGGTTGGGATGGCTGGGGCGGGGGCAAGGGTCGGGGGAGTCGGAGATTGGAAATTGACACCGGCTGCAGCTAAGCGTCTAGTTTAAAGCAGTGGTTTACCTTCTGTCCTCTTCAGAGGCTTATCTGGGTTTATCTGCCAGTACAGGCTAGTCCCTCAAGACCAGGACTGTGGCAAATATTTTTTTTTTTGGTCATGCAGCATGTGGGATATTAGTTCCCCAAACCGAGAGGTGGGGTGTGGGGGGTCAAACCCACGCCCCCTACAGTGGGAACAGGAAGTCTTATTGGACCCTCAGAGAAGTCCCAGAACTCTAGCAATTTAAAGTTAGTGCTGTTATTTCTTTTATGTTTGATTGTTTTTTTTTTTTTCCCCCACAAATGCTAAAAGAGAAATCAACCTAGGAAAAGTACTTCATTGAATGTTTCTCTTCCAGACTCGTGACAGCTTTGTGTAAACTGGACAGCTGAACTAGATACTGGTAGAGGGGGCCCCCCACTTGTAACCCCAGGGCCTTCAGGCTGGTATGGCCCCTGGGAGGCGCTGGAGCAGTTTAATTGTTCTCCTAGATCTGATCCCTTGTGTTAGCTTTGACAGCTTATTTATTCCTGAGAGGACCTGACTGCTTTGTAACTGGCAGAACCCCAAAGGGAGTTTCCTGGAGCTGACCCCTGACAGTGGAAGGATAGGAGTGGTGTGCGTTGGGGTGTGTCTGCCTCACTGTGGGACCTCTGTGGGCTCCGTGCCAACATAACAGCCGAGCTCTTGAAGCCGGAGATGGAACTTGGCTCTGACTATGGGCAGAGAGGATGCATTTTCCACTTCCTGCTGGTGATGAGTAGCCCATCTCTGGAAATGGCTTCTTGTCACCTTGGCTCTAGTGCCTTTGGGAGTGGAAGGCTAAGAGTAAGAGGTGACTTGCCTGACAGGTCAGGTCAGTGGTGTTTGGTAAATGCAAATACATGGAGTTAAAGTCAGTAGCTATTGCTACATACCAATCTAGTATTAAAAACAAAGCAACCTACAAGGTTGCTTGTATAGCACCCTGTATAGCTTGTATAGTTCCCTGTATAGCACAGGGAACTGTATCAATGTCTTGTGATAACCTATAAGGGAAAAGAATCTGAAAAAGAATAGAGATATATGTATATGTGTGTAACGGAATCACTTTGCTTTACATCTGAAACTAGTACGGCATTGTAAATCAACTATACTTCAATTAAAAGAGAGAAAAAGTAAATAAAAAAAAATATACCACCTGTTGTGCATGTTAAGTTGGGAAACAATTTGCGACTATCTGATTTAAGTCGGCTTATGAATACAATCCGATTTCAAATAGAACATGTTCAAATGAAAAATAAGACAACAAAGCAAAACAAAAACCCTCAAAGCAACACAACCAACATAGCTTTTGAGTCAATTTGTTTTCCTTCTGTGGGTTGTACGAAGAATGGGACTATGTCTCCATTCATGACATTCCCACATAGATTGACACTTTCAGCTTCTCTGCTTTAGTAATCATGTTCCTTAGGCCAGATCCTTTGCCTGAGAATTGGCCATTTCCATAAGCCTGGATTCCCCCCTTGACAGGAGGTTTGGGTTGCACTATCCCTTTATGACAAAACAACATATTTGCCAAAGTAGAGCTTTGCATTGAATATCTGCTGATTTATTTAATTCTGGAGTCAGTTTACATTCAACTCAAGTGCCTACTTCTGCCTCGCCTTTGGATTATCTACCGTTGGGTAGGTATCACCAGTGCAAGCACCTTGGCTACATTGGCGTAGTCCCATGGTTAGGGCGGGGCTTGGTCCAAATCCTAGTCTGCCGCTGGTGAGGGATGTGGCCTTAGGCAAGGAGTCTCAGCCTCTTCATTTGTGAAAATGGGACTGGAGTGGTACCTTCCGTCTAGGATTGCTGTGAGCATCAAAGATTTCTTCAGTGAAGTATTCCATATAGAGTGCCAGGTACCCAGGAAGTGTTCAATGCCTGTTATCTGTTATTTTCATTGTATCATCATTAGCAGCAGCAGTAGTAATAACAGCAGTAATAAGAACATGAAAAATTATAACCCTGGATCGTACAAGATCTTTAATCATAAAAAATATTGTGTTCAGTACATAATACTTTACTAAACCAACGGTGCATACTGGTATAATTTTTAGAGAGCTTTTAGTAAATTTAAGTTCAGTTTTTGACTGAAATTTAAGAACATTATTATTTGAGGTCATTCCCCAAGCACATCACTTAGTTAGAGTTCTTCTGTAACGTGTGAACACCATATAGGGACAGAGCATGCTGTGCATGAGTCATTAAGCCATGTTTATTCACAGCCTACGAAGTGCTTACTATGATGCAAATGGACACTGTCCTTTGCTGTACATAGTATGTGATTTTAGAGTCCTCATCCGATTTAAGGCTTCCTAAACTTGGCAAGTGGATTTCATCCCAAATGACAGCCCTGTCTGATGGATGGTGGCTGCCTGGAGAGCCGGGAGAGGGGTTTGGGAGCCTTGTCTGGGGTCAGCTGGGGACCACACAGTGTGACTGATTGCTGATGTGTGCTCTGGCACCAGAGGAGGTGGCTCGGGGCTCGTCCATGTACTTGGCAGCCCTGTCTCTGACTCTGTGCACATTTCAGATTCATGTAACTGAATGTAGAATGTTTTCAGTCTGTGAGCAAGAGGGAATAGAAATATTCGACAGTGGATTGAATTGATGGATTGTATCCTTTGCAAACATCTACCCTTAAATAAGGGGGTGGCAGCAGAGAAAGATCAGGATCTCCGTGTTTAATGAAGGTGAGTGATACTTTCCAGAAAAGACTATCATGATTATTCTGACTGTGAAACGGAACACCAAACCTTGATGTGGTGAAAGGTAGGCAGGGTTCTTTCACATCTGGCAGATGGGCAGAGGGATGGTGGTCAAAGAGAACAGGGGCTTTGTGGAACAAGGTGGTGGAGACAGGAGGGGGAGAAAAGCCCCGGGATAGACGAGGGTCAGCCTGGGAACCCTGCCGAGCCTCGAACATGGAAAGATCAAGTGAATGATGAGTGTCTACCCATGCCCAGCAGTCTTGGATGACTTTTTTCTGCAGGTAATTGAATCCTTACAGTCACCCTACAGACTGCAGACTATCATACCCATTTTGCAGATGAGAATATTGGGGGGCACAGAGTGGTTAAGTCACATGCCCAGCATCATTTAGCTCAGTGAAACCCATGTCTTCTGGTTTTGTGTCTAGTCCATTTTTCGTTGCCCACCGGAAAAGCCCCTGATTGGAGACCAGTGACCCAGAAAACTTGCTAGGATAACAGTGTGTGAGCCCAGGCTAACAAACTGGGAGGGGCAGGACTTCACAGAGCCATTCCAGGGGCCTCCACTCAGCCTTCGAGCAGGTCATTTTAGGCATAGTGTCCTCAGGGCTTGTGGAGACAACGGCTTTGCTTTTTTAGAAACTGACGAAAGCCATCAGGAATGCTGTGGATTGAGGGACTTCCCTGACGGTCCAGTTGTAAAGAGTCTGCCTTCTAATTTAGGGGATGTGGGTTCGATCCCTGGTCAGGGAACTAAGATCCCACATGTCACAGGGCAACTCAGCTCTTGCACCACAATGAAGGCCCAGCACAGCCAAAATAAAAATAAGTTTTTAAAATAAAAAAAATATTTTTAAAGTATGGTTGACATGGAAGCTAATCTTTCATAGTAAAAACTCATTCACAGCATGTGCAGGAAGTACTCAGGGCTTTGTGTTTGTTATTTGTATTCCTTAAAGTAACTTGGCCTGGTAGCCATTGGAAGTGGAGAGAATGGATTTTCAGCGCAGAAAGTCTTGGGTTCAGATGATGCTTCTGGTTCCCCAACTGGCAGGAGAGTTTAGCAGGATAGTTTAGCAAGTCATTTTTTTTTCCTCTGGACCTCAGTGTTCCCATTTGTAAAGTTGTTGGGAGTTTCAAGAAATGGCAGCTGTCAGTAATATTATGAGTTCATTTAAATTTAAGTTAACAATAGTTCTCTGGTCTTTGGTAAATTTTCAACTTCACTTGAACTATTAAGATTTAACTAAGGAGAAGGAATTGTTCTTATAACCAAACAGTAAGTCCTGTATTCAAAGGAACACATTCCTAGGAAGATCTGAAATTGACATTGCTTATTGGGGTTAATGTGTGCTACCTCATGGCCTGTTTGCAGAGGCTGGAACCCCCTTTTTAAAAAAAATATTTTAATTGGAGGATAATTGCTTTACAATATTGTGTTGGTTTCTGCCATACATCAACATGAATCAGCCATAAGTATACATATGTCTCCTCCCTCTTAAACCTTCCTCCCACCTGCCACACCTCTAGGTTGTCACAGAGCACCCGATTTGAGCTCCCTGCATCAGAAGCAAATTGGCACTGGCTACCTATTTTAAATATGGTGATTTGTATATTGCTATGCTGCTGTCTCAATTTATCCCACTCTCTCCTTCCCCAACTGTGTCCCCAAGTCTGTTCTCTGTCCACCTGTGTGCGTCTTCATTGCTGCCCTGCAAATAGGTACATCAGTACCATCTTTCTAGATTCCATGTGTATATGCGTTAAAATACAATATTTGTTTTTCATTTTCTGTCTGACTTCACTCTACATAACAGGCTCTAAAAACTGGGAATAGAACTACCACGTTGTTGCTGCCGCTCAGCCGCTCAGTCGTGTCTGACTCTTTGTTGACTTCATTGACTGCAGCATGGCAGGCTTCCCTGCCCTTCCCCATCTCCCGGAGCTTGCTCAAACTCAAGTCCACTGAGTCGGTGATGCCAGCCAACCATCTTGTCCTCTGTTGTTCCCTTCTCCTCCCGCCTTCAGTCTTTCCCAGCATCAGGGTCTTTTCCAGTGAGTCAGCTCTTCACATCAGGTGGCCAAAGGATTGGCGCCTCAGCTTCACCATCAGTCCTTCTAATGAATATTCAGGGTTGATTTCCTTTAGGATTGACTGGTTTAATCTCCTTGCAGTCCAAGGGGCTCTCAAGAGTCTTCTCCAACATCACAGTTCAAAAGCATCAGTTCTTCGGCCTTTAACCTTCTTTATGGTCCAACTCTCACATTCTGTATGTGACTATTGAAAAAACCATAGCTTTGATTATACAGACCTTTGTTGGGAAAGTAATTTCTCTGCTTTTTAATATGGTGTTTAGGTTTGTCATAACTTTTCTTCCAAGGAGCAAGCATCTTTTAATTTCATGACTGCAGTCACCTTCTGCAGCTGATTTTGGAGCCCAAGAAAATAAAATCTGTCACTGTTTCCATTGTTTCCCCATCTGGGAAGTGATGGGACTGGATGCCATGATCTTAGTTTTCTGAATGTTGAGTTTTAAGCCAACTTTTTCACTCTCCTCTTTCACCGTCATCAAGAGGCTCTTTAGTTCCTCTTTGCTTTCTGCCATAAGGGTGGTGTCATCTGCATGTCTGAGGTTATGGATATTTCTCCTGGCAATCTTGATTACAGCTTGTGCTCATCCAGCGCGGCATCTCGCATGATGTACTTTACATATAAGTTAAGTAAGGAGGGTGACAACATACAGCCTTGATGTACTCCTTTCCCAATTTGGAACCAGTCCATCATTCCATGTCCAGCTCTAGCTGTTGCTTTTTGACCTGCATACAGGTTTCTCAGGAGGCAGGTAAGGTGGTCTGGTATTCCCATCTTTTTCAGAATTTTCCAGAGTTTGTTGTGATCCACACAGTCAAAGGCTTTGGTGTAGTCAGTAATGCAGAAGTAGATCTTTTTCTGGAATTCTTTCGCTTTTTCTGTGATCCAGCGGATGTTGGCAATTTAATCTCTGGTTCATCTGCCTTCTCCACATTCAGCTTAAACATCTGGAAGTTCTCTGTTCACATACTGTTGAAGCCTGGCTTGGAGAATTTTGAGCATTACTTTACTAGAGTGTGAAATGAGTGCAATTGTGTGGTAGTTTGAACATTCTTTGGCATTGTTCTTTGGGATTGGAATGAAAACTGACCTTTTCCATTCCTGTGGCCACTGCTGAGTTTTCCAAATTTGTTGGCATATTGAGTACAGCACTTTCACAGCATCATCTTTTAGGTTTTGAGATAGCTCAGATGGTATTCCATCACCTCTACTAGCTTTGTTCGTAGAACTACCATATGACCCAACAATCCCACTACTGGAAATGTACCCTGAGAAAACCATAACTGAGAGAGATACATGTACCCTAGTATTCATTGCAACACTATTTACATGGACGCGCCCTAGATGTCCATCGACAGATGAATGGATAAAGAAATTGTCGTGTGTATATACAATGAGGCATTACTCAGACATAAAAAAGAACCCCTTTGTTTTTGACTTAACAGTGTTTAAATTTTTTTGAGCAAAGATTTTAAATCCTGGGAGATATCTTTCTTATCCCCACACATGATCTGGATTTCCCATTCTCCTTGAGACATCTGAAGATTTTGTGACCTCCATCAAGGCAAGAATCCACTGAAGCTGGCTAGTGGTGGCACCTTCTTCAGGGCATATACCCCTGGGGTCTCCAAAGCTCCCCATCATTCGCACTGTCTTTCCAGTTCTGAGCCATTTGTTCTTGAGCTCGTGCTGTTCTTTTTCATATTTATTATTGTTCAGTTCCCAAGTCATACCCAATTCTCTGCAATCCCAAGGGCTGCAACATGCCAGGACTCCCTGTCCCTCACCATCTCCTGGATTTTGCCCAAGTTCATGTCCATTGAATTGGTGATGCCATTCAACCATCTCTTTTTTCTATACTAGAACATATTTCTTGGCATCCATGACTATCAAAATAAGGTTGAGAGTCTATTGAGAGGGTTAAATGTGTTTCCTGAAGAATGGAGCTAGTGAACGTCTTTTTTGTGGAAGGAAGGACGTAATAGTCCTAAATGGTTATTAGGTGTTTGTGGGCAGTGGGTATGTGGTGGAATCTCACTATGGTTTTGATTTGCATGTCCTTCCCAACCAATACTGTTGCTGTTATTTCTTAAGAACTGGTTTAGATCTTTTTTCCCCAGAGCTAGCTCTAACTTTTAAATTCAGATGTTAAAGAATCTGCCTGTGATGCAGAAGACTCGGGATCAATCCCTGGGTTGGGAAGATCCCCTGGCAAGGGAAATGGCTACCTACTCCAATATTCTTGCCTGGAGAATTCTATGGACAGAGCAGCCTGGCTAGTCTGCCAGATCCTCTGTCCATGGGGTTGCAGAGAATCAGATGCGACTGAGGGAGTAACACTTTCACTTTTTTTTCTTTTATTCCACATTTAGACCAATATGACAGAATTGAGTCTTTAAGAGATCTCCCTCTCTATACTTGTATATATTAGGCTTCCTGGTGACGCTAGTGATAAAGAAACAACCTGCCAATGTAGAAGACACCAGAGACGCACGTTTGATCCATGGGTAGGGAAGATATAGATTTAAAATTAATTGAGTTAATCCGTTCCCATCCGTTCATGAGTACTTTTTGTTGCCCTGTGTTCACCCATGTTCAGGACGCAGCATGAATACATGGCAGGATCCTTTCCTCCAGATAGCTAGTCATCTGATTGAGCAGAAAAGATGAGCACAGAAAACAGAGCCCTAGGGAATATAATGCTAGAATGATCTGTCCTGCCAGTAAGTCTCCAGGGCAGGTAGATTTATCTGGATGAGGGCAAAGAAAGCCATATTCTGAGCTAGACAGAAAGATAATGTCTCTTCAGCTGGGGAGATGACTATTTTTAAGATTCTAGAAAGTGTTACTTAAATAAAAGGCTCTAGTGGAAAATTGAGAGATTTTTTTTTCCCCAAAATATTTTGTGCGAGCTTGTGAACTGGAACAGATATCACCTTTCCTATTCTCTTTTTGTCAAAGAAATGGATTGGGTTGTGTACCATGCTGCCGGTGTCTTGGACTAGATGATTCCTTTTCCACTGGCATGCATTTCTCACTTGTGGAGTGAGAGCATGACACACACATACCCTGTAGTGAGTTCACAGTAATATTTAAATGGTGAGCTTGGTTCTAATGATTAACAGAGATGAGATTAACACTTCACTGTTTTAAATTCCTTTTCCGTTAAAAATGGGAAACTAAGCATCGTCCTTCTAACAAGATGAAGTCTGTGTTCAGTTCAGAAAGTGTAGGAAAACCTCATGGTCTGCCGACACCTGCTCCCTTCAGGGCCTCACTTCTTGGCCTGGCACCCTGGGCCCTCTGATCCAATCCTGACGTACCTCTGCAGGGTATTTTCTACTATATACATCAGTTCAGTTCAGTCGCTCAGTCGTGTCTGACTCTTTGCATCCCCATGGACTGCGGCACGCCAGGCCTCCCTGTCCATCACCAACTCCTGGAGTTTACTCTAACTCATGTCCATTGAGTCAGTGATACCATCCAACCATCTCATCCTCTATTGTCCCTTTTTCCTCCCACCTTCAGTCTTTCTCAGCATCAGGGTCTTTTCTTTTTTTTTTTTTTTTTTTAAATATTATTTTATTAGTTGGAGGCCAATCACTTTACAACATTTCAGTGGGTTTTGTCATACATTGACATGAATCAGCCATATAGTTACAAGTATTCCCCATCCCGTTCCCCCCTCCCACCTCCCTCCCCACCCGACTCCTCAGGGTCCTCCCAGTACACCAGGCCCGAGCACCTGACTCATGTATCCCACCTGGGCTGGTGGTCCGTTTCACCATAGATAATATACATGCTGTTCTTTCAAAACATCCCACCCTCACGTTCTCCCCCAGAGTTCAAAAGTCTGTTCTGTATTTCTGTGTCTCTTTTTCTGTTTTGCATATAGGGTTATCGCCACCATCTATCTAAATTCCGTATATATGTGTTAGTATACTGTAATGTTCTTTATCTTTCTGGCTTACTTCACTCTGTATAATGGGCTCCAGTTTCATCCATCTCATTAGAACTGATTCAAATGAATTCCTTTTAACGGCTGAGTAATATTCCATGGTGTATATGTACCACAGCTTCCTTATCCATTCATCTGCTGATGGGCATCTGGGTTGCTTCCATGTCCTGGCTATTATAAACAGTGCTGCAATGAACATTGGGGTGCATGTGTCTCTTTCAGATCTGGATTCCTCAGTGTGTATGCCTAGAAGTGGTATTGCTGGGTCATATGGCAGTTCTATTTCCAGTTTTTTAAGAAATCTCCACACTGTTTTCCATAGTGGCTGTACTAGTTTGCATTCCCACCAACAGTGTAAGAAGGTTCCCTTTTCTCCACACCCTCTCCAGCATTTATTGCTTGTAGACTTTTGGATAGCAGCCATCCTGACTGGCGTGTAATGGTACCTCATTGTGGTTTTGATTTGCATTTCTCTGATGATGAGTGATGTTGAGCATCTTTTCATGTGTTTGTTAGCCATCTGTATGTCTTCTTTGGAGAAATGTCTGTTTAGTTCTTTGGCCCATTTTTTGATTGGGTCGTTTATTTTTCTGGAATTGAGCTTCAGGAGTTGCTTGTATATTTTTGAGATTAATCCTTTGTCTGTTTCCTCATTTGTTATTATTTTCTCCCAATCTGAGGGCTGTCTTTTCACCTTACTTACAGTTTCCTTTGTTGTGCAAAAGCTTTTAATTTTCATTAGGTCCCATTTGTTTATTTTTGCTTTTATTTCCAATATTCTGGGAGGTGGGTCATAGAAGATCTTACTATTCAACATAGTGTTGGAAGTTTTGGCCACAGCAATCAGAGCAGAAAAAGACATAAAAGGAATCCAGATAGGAAAAGAAGAAGTGAAACTCTCGCTGTTTGCAGATGACATGATCCTCTACATAGAAAACCCTAAAGACTCTTCCAGAAAATTATTAGAGCTAATCAATGAATATAGTAAAGTTGCAGGATATAAAATTAACACACAGAAATCCCTTGCATTCCTATACACTAACAATGAAAAAACAGAAAGAGGAATTAAGGAAACAATACCATTCACCATTGCAACAAAAAGAATAAAATACTTAGGAGTATATCTACCTAAAGAAACAAAAGACCTATACATAGAAAACTATAAAACACTGATGAAAGAAATCAAAGAGGACACAAACAGATGGAGAAACATACCGTGCTCATGGATTGGAAGAATCAATATTATCAAAATGGCTATTCTACCCAAAGCAATCTATAGATTCAATGCAATCCCTATCAAGTTACCAACGGTATTTTTCACAGAACTAGAACAAATAATTTCACAATTTGTATGGAAATACAAAAAACCTCGAATAGCCAAAGTAATCTTGAGAAAGAAGAATGGAACTGGAGGAATCAACCTGCCTGACTTCAGACTCTACTACAAAGCCACAGTCATCAAGACAGTATGGTACTGGCACAAAGACAGAAATATAGATCAATGGAATAGAATAGAAAGCCCAGAGATAAATCCACGAACATATGGACACCTCATCTTTGACAAAGGAGGCAAGGATATACAATGGAAAAAAGACAACCTCTTTAACAAGTGGTGCTGGGAAAACTGGTCAACCACTTGTAAAAGAATGAAACTAGAACACTTTCTAACACCATACACAAAAATAAAATCAGGGTCTTTTCAAATGAGTCAGTTCTTCACATCAGGTGGCCAAAGTATTGGAGTTTCAGCTTCAGCATCAGTCCTTCTAATGAATATTCAGGACTGATCTCCTTTAGGATGGACTGCTTGGATCTTGCTGTCCAAGAGACTCTCAACAGCCTTCTCCAACACCACAGTTCAAAAGCATCAATTCTTCGGCGCTCAGCTTTCTTTATAGTCCAATTCTCACATCCATACATGCTGCTGCTGCGAAGTTGCTTCATTCATGTCCGACTTGTGCGACCCCATAGACCGCAGCCCACCAGGCTCCCCGATCCTTGGGATTTTCCGGGCAAGAGTACTAGAGTGGGGCGCCATTGCCTTCTCCAGCATCCATACATGACTACTGGAAAAATCATAGCTTTTGACTAGATGGACCTTTGTTGGCATGCGAATGTGCTAAGTGGCTTTAGCCGAGTCTGATTCCTCTCAACCCTATAAACTGTAGCCCGACAGGCTCCTCTGTCCAAGGGATCCTCCAGGCAAGAATACTGGAATGGATTGCCATTTCCTTCTCCAACTATATACCAGGCTTTTCTGTTTATTAGAGGCTCTTAGTTGTGGCATGTGAGATCTAGTTCCCTGGCCAGGGATCGAACTCAGGCCCCTTGCATTGGGAATAGGACTCTTAGCCACTGGACCACCAGGAAAGTCCCCACACCACGTGTTTTTCATCCTTTCCCTCTGGGCCTTTTGTCATGCCGCTTTCTTTCCCTTGATTGTGCTGACCTTGCACTGGGACTAGTCTGCTTCCTTCTTTGAAGCCTGTGCCAGTAACCTTTCCCGTTACATCCACCTCCCAACCCACCCTGTCTACCTTCTTCACCTTCCAAATCAGGAGGACATTGCTTCCCCAGCCCCCCAGAGTCCAACCTGGGGAACTGCTCTCCTGCGGCCTCCATACGTGTAACCCGTGTGCATGGGTGCTCAGTTGTGTCCAACTCTTTGTGACCCTGTGGACTGTGGCCCGCCAGGCTCCTCTGTCCTTGGAATTTTTGGTGCAAGAATACTAGAGCCAGTACTAGTAGCCATTTCCCACTTCAGGGGATCTTCCCAACCCAGGGATCGAACCCGAGACTCTTGCATCTCCTGTATTGGCAGGCAGATTCTTTACCGCTTGCGCCACCCGGGAAGCCCATTTCACACTTGGTTACAGTGGTTCTGTACCCAGATGAATTTGTACCCAGATTTGAACTCTTAAGTTCTAAATTCGCTGATGTCAGATTCTATTCATTTTTTTTTTAAGGAAATATTTATGTTTTACAAGTGCTTTTATAGCGTTATTTTCTTAAGAGCAATTTTAGATTTGCAGCAAAAGTGAATAGCAAGTAGAGATTTCCCATATGTCTCCTTCCTTCTCATATGCGGTTTTCTAGTCATCTTTTTATTCCCCCCACACTTCCTGTCATAGCTTCCCAGGTAGCGCTAGTGGCAAAGAACTCACCTCCCAATGCAGGAGACTTAAAGAGACTCGGGTTCAGTCCCTGGATCAGGAAGATTCCCTGGAGGAGGGCATGGCTACCCACTCCAGTATTCTTGTCTTACAATCCGTGGGGTTGCAGAGTTGGACATGACTGAGTGTGCACGCACACGTTTCCTGTCAGAGAACTTGGCATGTTGTATTTATTGAACAACATGGGAAAGAAATATTGTTTCTGTAGCTTCCACATCAGACAGGAAAGCTAATAAGAGTTGGTGACCTTGCCAGTGCGGGTCTGGCGTGGAGTACGTAGATGAAAGTCTGGTTGGAAAACAGAAAGGCTGCGAGGGGGCGTGATTTATTTCACTGCTTCTTAAATAGATGGCGTGAAGAATCCACGTCATTAGGGATAATTTTATTACAGTATTACTTCTCTTATCCCAATACCAGGATTCTAGAATCTGCATTCGGGAGGAAGCAGGGAGACCTCTGAGAGGCAGTTGGCTGGTCTCCATTCTGCCGGTCAGGGGGCTGCCCTCTCCCAGACCACTGGGAATGCATTGGGTCCTGCAGTCCTGGCCCCTTGGGGTCAGGGTCGGGGGGTCACCAGGGGAAGCTCTGAGAAGGGGAGTCACCTTCTGAAGGCAGACATGGACAATTTCAGAAGCACAGCTTTGGGTTCTGTTTGGCATAAAATAAGCCAGCAGGCTCTGACATGTAAGTAGGCTCAGCAGATGTCAGCACGCCACATCAAAGGACAAAAATGGGTCAGCAGGATAACGCTCAGTCCAGGAGAGATCAAATCGGAGTTGGCATATTTTGACTTGATGTATCCTGCTGAACAAGGCAGGAACGCGTGTGGTGCATTTCAGAAAGATGTCTAAAATAAAAGTGGCTTAAGATAGTAATAAATTTGTGCTTAAAGAGCCGAGTTTCAGTTATACAGAAACCCTCAGGCTCCAATCCCAGCAGAAAGTAACTTTGGTTGTTGTTTAGTCGCTAAGTCGTGCCTGACTCTTTGCAACCCAGTGGACTGTAGCCTGGCAGATTCCTCTGTCCATGGTTATTACCAGGTAAGAATCCTGGAGTGGGTTGCTATTTCCTTTTCCAGGGGATCTTCCTGCCCAGGGATTGAACTCGCATTTCCTGCATTGCAGGTGGATTCTTTACTGCTTCCCTTGTAGCTTAGATGGTAAAGAATCCGCCTGCAATGCGGGAGACCCAGGTTTGATCCCTGGGTCAGGAAGATCCCCTGAAGTAGGAAATGACAACCCACTCCAGTATTCTTGCCTGGAGAATCCCATGGACAGAGGAGCCTGGTGGGCTACAGTCCATGGGGACACGACTGAAGCAACTTAGCACTTGCACACTTGGAAAAAGATAGTAATAAATTTGTGCTTAAGGGGCTGAGTTTCACTTATACAGAAAACCTCACCTTCCAATCCCAAGAGAAGGTAACTTGCTTACTCTTAACTCTGTACCCGTATGGCACCTGCTCTTTGCCTCCCACTTTTCTTTCTGTCTTTCAATATTATAGACGTTGACTCTTTTTCCTTATCACCTTGGAGCCATTTATTTTATATCCCTTCTTTCTGTAGTTCTCAAGCTGCGCTTTTTGTACCCATCCACACATTAGCTGTAGTGTTCCAGTTCATCCCCAGTACTTTGCCCACAGAACACCTGCCTTTCGGCTCTCCTGACCCTGTGGCACCCCTGTGTTACTGCTAGTTTTATAAGGAAGTTGCTTGTTGACAAGCCCTGACTCTCTCCTCTCACCCCAGTGACTATGCACCGCATCAAATTGGAGGTCTTGTTTTGTCACCTGTGCTGTCCTAGTTCCCATGGCAACGTTTATAACCTTGCCAAGTCTGCACAAGGTCTTGTAAAGCCTGTTGAGTGAACTATGGCTCCTTGACCTTTTAGAGAATTTGGTTTTCCTTTGTGCTGCAACTCTGCCCTCTCACTAAATTTTTTTTTTTTCAGTTGTAATATTTTTTTACTTGAGCTTCCCTGATGGCTCCGATGGAAAGAGTCTACCTGTAATGCAGGAGGTCTGGATTCGATCCCTGAGTCAGGAAGATCCCCTGGATAAAGGAATGGCAACCCACCCCAGTTTTCTTGCCTGGGAAATTCCATGGACAGAGGAGACTGGCGGGGTATAGTCCATGGGGTTGCAAGGAGTCGGACATCATGAAGAGACTAACACTTTGCCTTTTCACTTTCCTAGTTGATTTACAAGGTTGTGTTAATTTCTAGTTCTTTGTTAATTTCTTCCACTGACTCTTTGGAGTCAAGATGGATTTCAGAAATGATGTGGTTGAAGATAGAAATTTGAGGACATTCTTTAAGAATTTGGAGACATTCTTCCAGACAGACTTTATCTCATCTAGGCTGCAGGAATCAGGGTCATCTGTGGGAAGGGTGAGTGCCTCTAGAGATTCGAGCAGACTTCAAAAGCTCCTCGTGGTTTTTTGGGGATCTAAATAGAACAGAGTGTCCAACTGAATGAAATTGGTGGTGGTTTAATCGCTAAGTCATGTCCAGCTCTTTCGACCCCATGGACGGACGGTAGCCTGCCAGGCTCCACTGTCCATGGGATTCTCCAGGCAATACTGGAGTAGGTTGTCATTTCCTTCTCCAGAGGATCTTCCTGACCCAGGGATCGAACTCAGGTCTCTTGCATTGCAAGCCAGTTGTTTACTGATTGAGCCACCCACCCAGGAAGCCCATGAATGAAGTTTGATAGTTGGAATTTTCAGCAGAGAGGGTGCCCTGGCCTGGCTTAGTAGCCTACCGAGGGAGGAGAATGCTGATGGGATGGGATGTGGGTGAGAATGCACAGAATGTCTCTGGGGCATCAGTGTGTGCCCACTATGGAAATGTGAGCTCATGGTGTGATCTCCCATAAAATGTAATTGTGAGAACAGTCTACTGTCCCTGTACTCTTTGTCAAATGTGAATAGTTGTCATTTCTAGATTACCTCTTAGGATCTCTTTATGCACATCTGAGGATGGACTGGCATAGAAATGGGAAGACCGTGTTGCAAAAACACTGTTTCAGTCTAGTACCCTGGCCACTGATAAAGGCTTGGCTTCTGGCTGCAGTCCTGTCATACTTGGTGGAAAATACCATCGTCAGCAGGATTTCCTCCTTACTGCAAAGGATTTGGACTATTATAGCAAGTTCTGCTGGAGCAGCTTTTTCTACAAAGTATCCTCTAATTAACAGGAAACGTGTGTGAGAACAGTAGTATATAATTTTTGTAGATAGCTCTTGCAAAATAGTGGCATTCTAAGTTGGTATTTTGTACTTGGCTGACTTTTTCCTTTGAGGAAATAAACATGTAATCTTGACAGGGAATATAAAAACAATAGCATCAAACCACCCACATCTTTCATTCCAAGTTTTTGCTAATGTTTTTTATGGCTTCACATTGCTAAGTAACACAAGTTTTTTGTGTTTTTTTGGGTTTTTTTTTTTGTTTTTTTGCTAAAGTGCAGAGTAAAAGTAGTTTAATGTATGAGTTGATAGAGAAATTAAGAATTTAGTTAGAGCCAAATATATTGCATCAAGCAGGTTGGAAAGGAGACAGATCAGCTAACAGGTATTTGATGAGCAGCTCACTGGAGTCACTCTCCTGAGTCCTATGGGGGACACAGATGCGATACACACATGGTCTTCATCCTCCAGAGGAATTTACAGTTAAGTTAGGGGAAGAGACACACACACACGGCTGTTATAAACAGTGCCAGGCTGTATATCATTAAATTCTAGGTTGCTGGTGACCATGGGTACAATGGGAGTTTGGTTAGGAGACGATCTGGGAGGGCAGTGGTTGGCATAAGTCAGGATTCCTCAGAGTCATCACTGTTGATATTTTGGGGGGCTGTCCCGTACATCAGAGGATGTTTAGTAGCACCCCTGACCTTTGCCTCCCAAGTGCCAGTTGTATCCCTTAGTTGTGACAACCAGAAACGTCTGCAGATACTGACCACTGTTTCCTGGGGGACAGAGTTGCCCCAGCTTTGAGCCACTGGGTAGGCATAGTTGAGCATAGTGTGGGTTTAGGGCTGAATCTTGAAGAATAAATAGAACTTGGATAAGAAGTGTGGACTGTTGGGAGATGATTTAGTTACCAGGTGCCATTATGAAAGAGCCAGTCAATGTTTTGATTTTTGATTTATTTATTTGAGTATAGTGAATTTAAAATATTGTGTTAGCTTCAACTGTACAACAAAATGATTCAGTTTATATATATATATATATATATTCCTTTTTTCAGATTCTTTTCCATTATAGATTATTGCAAGATATCGAGATAGTGTCTCATGCTGTGCAGTAGGTCCTTGTTGTTTATCTGTTTTGTATGTAACAGTATGTATATGTTAATCCCGAACTCCTAATTTATTTCTCCCTCAACCCCATCCCCCCATCCCCAAACCCAGTCAGTCTTGGAGCAACCTGCTCCGAGTAGCATCTGTGGATTGGACCTTATTCCTGATATAAGTACTTCGGTCAAGGGTAAATATTTAGCAACCTCTGTGGCAAGTTTACAGAATTAGCTTTATTGTTTTTTGAATATAATCACGAAAACTTTAGGCTTCTGTTTTGTATTTTTTTAATCACTTCATTTTTCTAGAAATTCATTTTTTGACAATTTTTGAACATTAAAAAACATTGGAAGGTTGAAGTATGGGGACAGTAAAACGGTAAGAACAATAGCAGAGTGGTCCTTGACCACTGACGCTCTGGAAGCATCGCGACTCTGACCAGACTGGACTTAGGATGCATAGTGTGAAATAAGATGGGCTAGGTTCGGCCCATGTGGACCATGGAGTTGGACTGGTTCCTGAGCCCTCACAGGGTGCTTGCCACATCTAAGACCTGATAACTCAGTATTTTCAGGATGACTGAATGAATGAATGCCTGGAAAGCCTCCACCCCAAGTGCAGTGGATCTCGGCGGAGGGACCCAGTGGATATTTTTGAGACAGGAGTGATGTTTAGGAGGGTGTTTGTCATTTGGCCTGTCTCTGGGTTTAGTCTTCAGTCATCTGATGATTCCCACTTAGAAACCTTTTCTAGTTGCTCGCCCTGGGACCATGATTTTGAAACTTTCATTGATATATTTTAGACTTGGTGTTCACCTTTTGTGTGTCTTTCCCTCTTGGGATTTGTAAACAATTTAGTGTCTTTGGCACAAAGTAATTTTTGTGATTACTTGCCAGTGCTTACGGAGAAGGCAATAGCAACCCACTCTAGTGTTCTTGCCTGGAGAATCCCAGGGATGGGGGAGCCTGGTGGGCTGCCGTCTATGGGGTCACACAGAGTCGGACATGACTGAAGCGACTCAGCAGCAGCAGCCGCCAGTGCTTAAGGCCATTCCTTAAGGAAAGAAAGGAGAATGTTGTTTTGGCGAATTTGCATTTTCTGTGAGTGGAGAAAGGTCTGTGCCCTTGGCACTGTTTTAATAGTGGCATTGGTGGGTATGTGCCTCTCTGCTCGTAATTTGGATTCCTGTTTGGACGCGTGGATGGTGTGGGTGTGGGGTTGTGAAGGCTGATTGTTTAGCCCATGGCTGTGGTCCTTTGCTTATGTCTTCCCAAGAAGCTTTGAAGAACTTTAGTTTGCTTTGAAATTCCACCTGCTGCTTGAACTTTTTTTCTTCTTAAGTTTTATTCAAGTGTAGTTGATTTACAATGTGTTACTGCTGCCCAGTAGTGATTCAGTTATATAAATATATAAATTCTTTTTAATATTCTTTTTTATTATGGTTAATCATAGGATATTCAGTGTGGTTTGATGTGGTATATAGTAGTACCTTGTTGTTTATCCAGAGTCTATATATAATAGTTTGCATTTGCTAATCCCAGACTCCCAATCTTCCTTCCCGCACCCCACCCCCTTCTGCCACTTACTTTTAAATTACCCCTCTTTTATTTCTTTGAACATATTGCACTTACTTATATTCCATATCTGATCATTTTAAGGTCTAAAGTGTTCATGGGTTTTTTTCCTTCCCTTCTTTATTTTGCATCCCTGACTCATGGTGCATTGTGTGTTTCCGGAATGCGTAATTTTTTTAGTATTAACTGCTTCCTTACTTGAAACTAGTTGCTTGATGTAATGCATTGAGCTCAAGGCTTTGTATTTTCATTTGGGATAATAGTCTGGGACAAGAATTCTCAGTTTCCCAATTCCTGGACGTAAATTACTTGGCAGGACTTCCTGGTGGCTCAGCAGTGAAGAATCCACCTGCATTGTGGGAGACGGGTATTTGATCTCCAGGTTGGATAGATCCCCTGGAGAAGAAAATGGCAATCCGCTCCAGTATTCTTGCCTGGAGAATTCCATGGACAGAGGAGCCCAGCAGGCTACAGTCCATGGGGCCGCAAAAGAGTCAGACACAACTTGGCAACTACACAACAAAAATCACTTGGCAGAGTGGGGAAATGGATGTGGGGCTGCTTATTAGGAAATGTGGATTCTGGCCCTGTCTACTGGGTAAATTACTTAACTAACCTGTGTTTCTGTTTTATTATTTTGTCAAAAGCGTAGGTTGACGGCTCATTGAATAGGTGTAGAGTAAATGACTCATTTCAGGATCACAGTCATCTAGGCGTTGGCAATTTCACATCCATTGTTTCTGCAACTTCACCATTTACCGAGGCAGCGTGGAAGGTACTTTAAAGTCAAAGAGATGTAGCATAAGTTCCCTGCCCTCCAGGATTAAAAGTTCCTTGACTCGACAGGACCCAGTAGCTCTTAGGCACACAATGAATGTGGGTCATGTTCTCTGGAAGTTCAGGGGAAGTAAGTAGAGAATATTCTGGACTGGTTTGGACTGTGTGAGAGAGGTGGGCTTGAAGTAGAGCTTTGTAGGGGGTAGGAATTCATTGTTGAGAAGGTAAGAGGGCATTCCAGGTATGGGAAGCAAGGGTTATCAGTGTGGTGAGGACGTAAGTGTAGGAAAGAAGAGGTGGTCGATTGCATGGAGAAGTTGGGACCACGAATGCCAGTCCCACACCCCTTACCCACACCTGCCATGTCCTCATCCTCCTCACTCCAGCCCTGGACAACCACTCATCTACTTTCTGTCCGTAGATTAGTCTGTTTCTCTGGACATTTTATTTAAATGGAGTTATACAATATATGGAGAAAGAAATAGCAACCCACTCCAGTATTCTTGCCTGGAAAATCCCATGGACTGAGGATCCTGGTAGGCTACAGTCCATGGGGTCGCAGAGTCAGACACGACTGAGCGACTTCACTTCACTTCATACAATATATGATCCTTTATGACTAGCTTTTTTTTTCACTTTAGCATAATGTTTTCAAGGTTCTTCCATATTGTGGTGAGTATCAATACTTCGTTCATTGATGGATATGAAGTGCAAATTCTTTTTTTAAAAATATTTATTTCTTTGGCTCTTCTGGGTCTTCATTGCAGCATGCGGGATCTTAGTTGCAGCATGTGGAATAGAATTCCCTGACTGGGATTTGAACTCTGGACTTCCTGCATTGGGAGTACAGCGTCTTAGCCACTGGATCATCAGGGAGGTCTCTGAAATGCAAATTACTGAGCCCCACCCAAGTCTTACCAATTCAGAAAGTTTGGAGTCTTCTAGGACAGGCCCTTCAGGTGACTCAAGCTTACCTAGGGGTGGAGAGCCAGGGCTCCTGAGGGGTGGGGGAGCTGGAGAGTGGGCCTTGGCCTGGGCAGGGATTTCTACCTTCATCTCAAGGATAATGGGAAGTTTCTGGAAGGTTCTTAAACACAGGTATAAAACCATTAGGTTTATGCTTTTTAAAAAATTTCATTTTAAAAAGGATGTTTGGCAACATTCTTGTCTGGAGAATTCCATGGACAGAGGAGCCTGGCATGTTGTAGTCCGTAGAGTTGCAGAGTTGGACACGACTGAGCAACTAACTCTATACATTATTTGTACAAAATGGGCAATATAGCCAGTATTTTGTAGTAACTGTAAATGGAAAGTAGCCTTTTAAATTACATAAAAATAAAACATTTTTTAAAAAAATAAATAAAAAATTTTAAAGTCTCATTTTAGCTCCTGTGTAAAAAGTAGCTTCGGGGGAAATCTGGCTAGAAGAAGATATAGGAAGACCAGAGATGATAGCTTGGTGTGGACAAGTGGGGGTGAAAATGGAGAAACATGGATGGATTCAAGAAAAAATTCGAAAGCAGAAACTTGATGGTTAATTGTATCATCGGGGTAGAGTCAAAGATAGAATCCAGGTTCTGGGTTGGGCAGATGTGTGGGTGAATTTTCTAGTTTTCAATATGTGGGTAAACCTTAGTCTCCTTTCCTCCCCCTGGAATCTACTCTTTCAAGCAACCCTTGGGGACAATGTATCGGTTGACATCTGAGTGCATACTATGCGGAAAATACTCTTGGGAGACACGCCTACACATCTAGAACCATAATATTAATACTATTGTGTATATATATGAAAATAATATCCGAGAAGTTAGATAAGAAAGGTGTAACCACAGTGTTTGGACTCAGGTGTGTGTCTTTGCAAGCACACAAGGTGAATTTCCACAGTTTAGAGAGAAGAGATGGGAGTGTCTGAGGAGTGGAGAGAAGAGATACGAGGTTCTGGTCAATTCTAGAAGAGCCTCCAGGATGAGATGAGGTGCTTGGCTGTTAGGGATGTGACCCAGGATTCTGAAGGTGAGATGCAAACAGGGCATGGCTGCTGAGAGGCCTGGGACTCTAGGGGCAGGAGACAGTAGAACTGTCTGAAAATTTATTTTAAGTCAAGAGCCAGTGAGGAATTGTGAAGTCTGGAGAGGTGGTAATGTGTACTTGAGAAGAACATTCTCAGGGGCTTTTGGAAGGGCATGGGTAAAACAGTAAAATCCCAGGGGTGAGGCTGAGAGCAGCGTAAGCACTGTGGAAGTGGGGGAAATCGACAAGATGAAGGGAGTGGTAGAGTCTTCAGCAGCTCTAAGAAAAAGCGAAGGAACAAAGAGAAGAAGGAGGTGACTTCGTGGTTTCTAGGAAGCTGAAAGATCTTACGTCCATCATAACTTGTGATGGAGGACTGAGAGAGGAAGGCTGAGACAGACAGTGATTGTCTTTTAACACAAGTGAGTGCTCACATGGAATTAAATAAATTTAAGTGTGGTTTTGAAACATAAGATCTTTAAAAGTTGAAGTAGCAGATTTTATTGACTCCTTTATCTTTTCCATTGTAATTCGGTTTTCATATGGTCCTACTAGCCTGTCTTTTAAAATTGTACCAAGAATTAGAAGCAAATGTTGTTTCAGTAACCTATGATGTGGAGTGTGAAAGGACTTGCCCGAGGTATTCTGAAACGGCAACCCACTCCAGTATTCTTGCCTGGGAATTCCCATGGACAGAGGAGCCTGGCCGACTACAGTCCATGGGGTCACAGAGTTGGACACGGCTTAGCAGCTGAACAACAACAAAGCTATTCTGAGAACACCAGTTCCCAATCAGAAAATACATAAATTTTCATTAATGACAGATTAGATTCAAGTTCATGGGAACAGTCATTTTGCCAGCCCCAGGGCAGCAGGAACCTCTCTTTGAAATATTTCTTTAAACTCAGGAACTGTAGACCGTAAACTCCAACACCTGCCAAAGTTTCAGTCAGGGAACTAAATGAAGTGATTGGATTTAATTCCATCTTAACTTTTTGATCTTAATCTTCATTTCTAAAACTGAGTATGACTCCAGATAAGCAGGTGTTTAAATTGATGTTGGTTATCGGTTTAAAAATGTGCCAGGATGGACTTTTAGCCTTAGAGGACAGCTCTGGAGACATTTGTTGATGACTCTTTACCTGTCTGATATTTGTGGTTCTCTCCATTCCACTTTCTCGTTTTTGTTTTTTTTTTTAGTTTATTTTTTTTTTAAGTCTAGTTAATTTACAGTGTTGTGGTAATTTCTGCTATATAGCCAAGTGATTCAGTTATACGTATACTTACACATTCTTCTTTATATTCTTTTTCATTCTGCTTTTATCACAGGATATTGAATATAGTTCCTGGTGCTACATAGTGGGACCTTGTTGTTAATCCACTCTCTATATGATAGTTCGCATCTCCTGACCCCAAGTTCCCAATCCTTCCCTCTCCTCCCGCCCCCAACTTTCTAGTTTTAATTCTCGCATTCTGCTTTCTCAGTCCCTGTGTGCAGTAGAGATGGGAAAGTCAAAAAGGGTTTTCCTGTGAGCAGACAGCAAGGGATGGCACCTGCCTGTTCCCGGGTTTGCTGAGTCTGGCCAGGGCAGTTGAGCCTCTTTCTGCCATGACGAGCTCTGGGCAGGGACGCCCAAGGAGACCCCTTCCTGCCCTCATCACCTTCACGCGGCCCTAGCCTGCTTCCCGGGATGGAAGCATGTGTCAGCAAGAGAATACAGCCTCACAGAATCTATGCTAGTGTGACAGCAGTCACGCTTGCATCTAAAGAGAAACCCATTTTTACCAATGGGTATATTCAATGCGGGAGACCCGGGTTCGATCCCTGGGCTGGGAAGATCCCCTGGAGAAGGAAATGGCAACCCACGCCTGTACTGTTGCCTGGAAAATCCCATGGACAGAAGAGCCTTGTACGCTACAGTTCATGGGGTCTCACAGAGTCAAACACGACTGAGCGACTTCACTTCACTTCATATTCCCAGGGAGTGGATCCTGTTGACAGAAATAATCAATATAACAATTAACTATAAGAATAGAAAGCAGTTTTATTTGAGCTGAACTGAGGACTCGCCTAGAAGCCCGCTTCCCAGGCGATTCTGCTAAAGTGCTCTGGAGAAGCAGGGTTTTCAGCGCAGTTTTATTTCCTGTCAAAACAAAGAACATTAAACAAGTCAGGGATACATTTCTTCAAGGTTTCAAAAAAAGAATAGTCCAAGTTCACCGCAAGTCAGCATGGCCTTGGCCCCTGGGAAGGGAGTCTTGTCCTCAGCGAGGACCAGCATTGTCATCCCAGGAAGAGAGGCATTAAATCTTTATTTTTAACACGGGCAGTCTTTACTTTTGGTCAGTATGTCCTTTTGTCTAATAATTAGAGCAGATGTACAGTGTATATTTGATAGACCATAAACAGGCTGTTGCAGTTAGCATGAAATTCAAGTAAACTCATGGATAAGCCGCAGTGACTTCCCTGTCTCCCAGACATGAACATTCCTGTCATCAGTCCTCTCTGCATTATCTAGTTTTATAGTTCAGGCACCCTCAGTGCTCTGAGTGGTGACTCCCTGTAAGTCCCAGCTTTCTTGGGGGGCAAGCTCAAGGAAGGCAGAGGCAGGTGCGTCTGCCCGTAAGCCTAGTATAGTGCCTCCCACCTGCTCAACCCTCAGAATGCCCTTCTGGAAAGAACAGATGAGGGTCTCACTGAATGAATGGTGTTGTGTCCTCAGTAACTAGTGAGAGCGTACACTTACTGAACAAAACAGCTAATGAGGTTTGTGGCCTTGGCCCCAGCAGTTCAGTGATTGAGACCGCGCTGCCCATTCAGGGAGCACAGGTTCGATCCCTGGTCAGGGAGCTAAGATCACACCTGCCACAGAGCACGGCCAAAATAAATAGATACAACAAAACAGCCTTAAAAAAGAGCAGCAATAATAGTAACTAAGTGTGCTGAGCTTTTTCAGTGGGTGCCTGCTATGGCTTAAGAACTGTTGAGTATTGATTGCATCATTTAAATTTTCGTTGCCACTGTGTGCCCTAAATTTTGATCTGCATTTTACCAATAAGGAAACGGAGGCTTTGATAGAAGAAGTAACTTGCTCAGGGTGACACAGATCCATCCCTTGCTGGTTATCCAGAACTAGAACATAAATCAAAGTTAAGTGGCCCAAGTGAGGATCAGGCCACTGCCCTTGATATCATCATCAGATGTTCTAACCATCAAGGAAGAAGTCACAGATGAACCAGGACCCCTCAGAGGCACTCTTCCACTACCTTTTCTACGCCATTCCTATTCTATTACTGCCACACTGAACTCGGAGATACTCTTCCTAGAAAGAGAGAAACAAATATTGTGTAACGTCATTTGTATGTGGAATCTAGAAAAATAGTACATAGGAACCTATTTGCAAAACAGAAATGGAGACACAGATGTAGAGAACAAACTTACAGATGCCAAGGGGAGGAGGGGGGTGATGGGACGAGTTGGGAGATGGGGATCGACATACACACGCTGCTGTGTATTAATGTAAAATAGAAAACTGTTGAGAACCAGCCGTATCGCACAGAGAAGTCTGCTCACTGCTCTCTGGTGACCTAAGTGGGAAGGAAATCTAAAAAAGAGTGGATGTGTGTATACATATAACAGGTTCACGCTGCTATACAACAGAAAATAACACAATGTTGTAAAGCAACTGTATTTCAATAAAAATAAAGAGAGGAGAGAGTGTGAGAGAGGCTGTCATTTAGGTAGGTAGTTAATTTAAGTGTCGGACTGGCAAGCAGGTCTGTGATCGTGCTGAGTAATCAGCACAGTGACCTATCCTAAACAGAGAGAAGTTAGGAGGAGGTAGATTGGTAGGTAAATCTTGTGACAACAAGGTTTTATCATCTTTGTTGTAAGTATACATTTTGAGAAAGGCTTTGGAACTGTGGGTTGGCCATCATGAAAGGCCGATTTTGAAATGCAGATTTTAGATGTGGTTTCCATAGAGGGGCTAGTTGAAGTTGTGGAAATGTTTGATGTCTTCAAAATAGTAGTGTAAAGAGCAAATTGATTATAAAGGACTTTGTAAGATGTTGTGAGGATTCAAGCATGTATTGCCTGATTCAGCTTTATTAGTGTGTGCTTATATTCCTGTCTTTCCTGCCTCTAGATTTATTATCATGTCTCAGTTGTCTTAACAGAAAATATATTAGCAGGATAGTATATTTATATGTTTACAATGAAACTCTGGTTAGTTTTCTGAGCTTTTAGAGAATATGGTAGGATTCACCTCCCTCCATTTTTGCTGGTTTTGCAAGATAGGAATTTATAAGCTGACCTTCACACGTAGTTTAAGAAATAAGACCCTAAAAAATTAGCATAATATAATTTAATGTTTATCAAATGTTTGGAAAAGAGATTTGCTTTCTGATTTGGAAGCTATTTAGACATTATTTTATATTACAAAAGAAAATAATGTAGAATCCTCTGATTTTGCACACTCAACGTTTCTCGTGGTCCCCACCATTCTCTAGTACAGTGGTCTGTGAAATTTTTTGATCACATATCCAAATGATAAAAAATTCTTTGAGCGTATTTCCCCAATATGTATGTATTTTAAATGAATTTTATGTATACATTACTATACTAATAAAGTACATGCATTTTTAAGTATCAGTTAAAGCAATTATAGAATAATGGGATACAGTTAAAATCGCATTCTTAATTTTATTTTTAATGATAAAAATCTTTCATCAAAAACTTTTTTTCTTAATGAGAACAATGAGAACTAAAGATCAATACTACAATTTGAAAGTCTGCTTTTAACAGTTGTCACTTTGCTTTTTAAATTAGCTGATTTATTTTTGGCTGAGTCTTCATTCCTGTGCAAGGACTTTCTCTGGTTGTGGTGCATGGGCTTCTCACTGCAGTGGCTTCTCTTGCTGCGGAACACAAGCTTTAGAGCACCAGTTCCGTAGCTGTGGTACCGGCTTAGTTGCCCCGAGACATGTGGGATCTCCCTGAACCCGGGATCACACTCATGTCCCCTGCATTGGCAAATGAATTCTTAACTACTGGACCACCAGGGAAGTCCAGCAGTTGTAACTCCTAAAAATATGTTGATGCAAATGGAGGCTAAGCATCATTAGAATTAAAGGACAGTGATGATCATTTTTCTGATCCCATCCATCAATAATGCAGAAGTGGTAAACATTTTGTCATTAAAATCTTACTGTCTTCCCTGATATCTTTTAGTTGTTCCTGAAAACTAATTGAAAGATGTTGTTCAATTTCTACACTTAAAAAAAAAAGCACTGAAATTTTTCATTTGAAAGACTTAGTAGATTAGAAAATTATGTTTCTAGGTTTTCATAGTGACAGTTTTTATAGATGACAATTTTGTTTACAGTAACAAAATAAAAATATCAAACATTTCCTAAAATCCATTTTGTGAAACAGTTACTTGATAAAAGTGTCATCTTTACTTTGAAGGAACAAATAAAGAAGAGGGTCTGTGTGTACGTCTGAGTGACTCTTGTGGTTTAATATGTTAGGTAGCTTACTGTTGATATCATTATCACCATGAAAAATGTCAACCCATTTAGAACATTTTTTTCATATAAAAGAAAAATATCTCTAGTATATACTTAAATTTCCAATGGTAGGATAATGTTCTAAATAATGTTCTAAGTAAATAATAGAATCCGTCATGCAGTAAGATAACTGTGAAGATTATAAAAGCAGAAAATTTTTGTAATACGTCTGAAACATTCTACCCCAAGTATATATGTTATTAGGGCAGTCATATAAAGTCTATTTATGAATGTTGAATCCTTGGAAAGTAACATGAAAAATAATTACTTCAGGATGATACTATGGATTTTTTTTTTAAATTAAAAAGATGACTTAACTTTATAAACATGGGGGAAAGAAGCCAATGCAAGGAAACAGGATCCAAAATATTTACTGGTTAAAAAGAAAGTATGTTAACAGTATTTATTCAAGCTCAGTAATGTTTATTTATTTAATGCAAACATATGGAGTGCCTCATAAGTACCAGGGAGTTTGCTAATGATACACAGATGAAAAAGCATGATCTTTTCCATCACTGAAAATGTGTTGCTTTAATTTACAACATATAATAGTGTTTCTTTCAAAAATTGCCCTGTGGTTCACAGTTCCCCTTTCTGACACTCTGATTCCCTGAAACTCAAGTTTCAATCTCTTGCAGGACAGCCTCTCTCGTTATCTCTGGCGTGGTGACCTGGTATTTGCTTTCTAGTAAGACAGACTGAAATAGACACCAGAGACACAGCCATTCATGTGTAATCGCATGTGGAGTTAGATAGCGTTTGCATGTTGCCAGTGAGTTGATGGCTTGTTGGGGTGTAGTCTGCACCCCTGCCCTGATCTCCAGGAAGGAAACATACCAGTGGCTGTTTCAGGAAGGAGTATGTCTGTCTGAAGGTAAAACCTGAGTAACGCGAGCTTAAATGAGCAGGTGTTTTGGTCTCTGTTGATAAATCAGGAGACTGATTTGTTCAGACCTGTGTTTCTGGGATTCTCTTGGCATTTTCCTGACGCCTGTTGCCCGATAGTGGGAAGGTGGCCCCTGCACTTCCAGCCCTCAGGCCGTGGTTTTGAGCAAGAAGAGGAAGGAAGGGCAGCTACAGCAGGAAAGCAGAGCCCTTTTCAGAAGCCCTGCCCCGTGGACTTCGGCCCCTGCTCAGCTGTGAGTCCTGTGGCTGCCCAGCTGCAAGGATGGCTGGGAACCCGGGGTTTCACTTTCCAGGCTTCATGGTAGAAGTAGAGGATAGCTTTGGGGTAGCTAGCGTCTGCCATTTGCATCCTCCTTTTGAGAACATAGTGCCTAGTGAGTCCCACGGTGTGGTATTAGTTAAAGAATTTGCCACGAAATGATTGATCTTTGAGGCACCCTACTTAATCCCGGGAAAGTTCCTGGGTCTCTGACCAGGGAAGGATCATCAGCCCATTCCTGCCTTTTTGATTGGAAGGAGGAGTTGTCCTCATGCCCCCTCCGCTTCCTAGTTTAGTCCAGCCCCGTCTCTGTAGGTCTCATCAAGTTATAAGTAAGTATGTCTTCTCTGTCCTTCCTCTGCCTGCCTTTGACTTTTTCCTCGTGAGAGACATCAAAGGCCCTAACCAGCCTTACATCTGCCTCAAGTCAAAAGAAAGAAATCTGTGTATTTGAAGTGCAGAAAGAGGTGAAATGAAGAACTGTTGCATCCCATTCCTAAACCCTTTGAAAGTTCTCAGAAGTTACTTTGTATTTTTTGCCAAAGGCTGTATCTAGGGTAAAGGAAGAAAAGTTAATATGCTTGAATGAATGAAATAATTGAGCAGTGGCTGTTACTGTTTGCAGGCTAAGTTGCTGCAGTCCTGTCCCACTCTTGGAGACCCTGTGGACCAACACCCGCCAGGCTCCCCTATCCATGGGATGTCTGAGGCAAAAATACTGTTTAGCTCTTTTCTTACTTGATCCTCCCAATAAACCTATGAGAAAAGATACTGAGTCTATTTCACAGATATGAAAACTAGGGCTGAAAGAGAAGCTTAATAATATCAGCAAACCTCCTCAGCTGACAGGGGCAGGGTTAAAACCAGGACAGTCTAACTCTAAAATACTTGTTTTTCCTCGAGTTTTTCCTTGTCTTCCATCTGTGCTTTGTCTTTTTTCTTTTTTAATTTCTTCATCGAAGTATATTTGATTTACAGTGTTGTGTTAGTTTCAAGTGTAGGCAAAGTGATTGAGATGTGTATAAATGCATATGTTCTTTTTCAGATTCCTTTCCCGCATGTGTGTATGTATGTCAGTTGCTCAGGTGTGTCCAACTCTCTGACCCCATGGACTGTAGCCCACAGGCTCCTCTGTCCATGGACTTCTCCAGGCAAGGGCACTGGAATGGGTTGACATTCCCTTCTCCAGGGGATCTTCCCAACCCAGGGATCGAACCCAGGTCTCCTGCATTGCAGGCAGATTCTTTACTGTCTTGAGCCACCAGAGAAGCCCCTTCTCCCATATAGATTATTACAAAATATTGAGTATTCTCTATGCAATAAAGTAGGCATTTGTTGTTTATGTATTTTATGTATAGTAGTGTATCTATGTTCCTTCCAAATTCCTAGTTTATCTCCCGCCCTCTTCCCCTTTGGGGAATGTTTGTTTTCTATGTCTGTGAGTCTTTCTGTTTTATAAGTGAGCTCATTTGTACCTTTTTTTTTAGATTCTGCATATATGTGTTATAAAATATTTGTTTCTTTCCGTCTGACTTCACTCAGAATGACAGTCTCTGGGTCCATCCGTGTTGTTGCAGATGGCGTTATTTCATGTGTGTGTGCTTTTTCTGTAAACTTGCTTTCCCACAGTTGCTCACATTAAATCTTAGTTAAAAAGCAAAAGCAAAAAAAAAAAAGAAAAAGAACCAAAAAGCCGTATCTTATTCTAATTGATAATATTTTTATTTACTAGTAGACTCCCAAGATCCCAGGATATAGCTTTGGCTGTGTTCAGCTTGGAATTCAAACATGACTAGGCACGTCTGGAAGGAATCTGGCAGGGGCTGCTTAATTATGTAATTAACTGCCAGCCTTCTGGGAGAGAACTAATCCTACACGAAGAGAGGGTGGAGGAGTGCAAGTTTACTTACAAGCCAGTGCCTCAGAAGAGGGCTAAGTGTGAGTCAAGTGCAGGGTCATTTATTGAGCCTGGCCTCTGATCCTAGCCCTAGGGATTGCTGGAGTCGGGAGGTTGCCAGGGGAAGCTACCAGCATCTTCACTAGGATGCCCGCGAGTCACTGAGCGTTCGTGCCACGCCAGCAGATTCAGCAGCACAGCCCAGACACCTTATCACCAGGGGTTGGTCGTCAGGACTTGAGAGCTTAAGATTCTGGGTCCTGCGGAGCTCCAGAGTTGAAAGGGTGAAAGGTTTCTTGTCTTAGTCCATCCAGGCTGCTCTAAGAAAGTGCCACAGACTGGGTGCCTCCTCACCAACAGAAGTTTCTCACTGTCTGGAGGCTGGAAGTCTAAGAACAGGGGGTCAGCATGGTCGGGTGCTGGGGAAATCCCAATTCCAGGGAGCAGACTGTCGTCTTGATGCGTCCTCACATTTGGTCAGGGTCAGGAGAGCCCCCGGGCCTCCTTGATAAGGGCACTCCATCCTCATCACTTGATTACCTCCCGTGAACCTCATCTTCCGATGCTGCCATCTTTAGGGGTGAGGTTTCAACATAGGAGATTGGGGGTGACACCTTCAGGGCGCAGCCCTTACCAATGCAGTGGCCAAGAAGGCTGCTTTGAAACACGTGTGAGGAGCTCGCTTCAGAGTTCCGGGAGACGTGGGGGAAAGGGGTTGGGGGTGGTGGTGATAGAATTCTATGGTGGTAGTTGGAAGCAGGGTCAGGGAAATACCCACATACTGGTTAGTTTTCAGTTGCCATCCACTAGCAGATAACATCAACACACCTTTTTAAAAATGTTCTCCAGAGCTCCAGATATGTTTCTAATGAGCAGTCTTGTCTAAAAACAACTGGACTATATGATGATGTTTCACTTTTATCTAGTTTGTTTCACTTTTTCTATTTCATGTTCAGTGCTCCCATTTCATTTAGTTTATATTTTCCAGTTTCTCCATCTCTTCATTTTTTTTTAATGTTCTTTCTCAAGCCTTTATCAACCGTAATAGAAAAGCTTTTGTGTGTGTATATATATATATATATATATGTATAGTATATATATTTTTAAAAACTTACAAATTTTTGCCTAACTAAAAAATTTATGACATTTTGATTCATTTGACTTAATATGAATAGAACGCTAAATTTTTAATTAAAAAAATAGATTTGCAACAAGCAGCAAAGGTTTACTGTATAGCACAGGGAACTATAGTCAATGTATTGTAATAACTGATGATGGAAAATAATTTCAAAGATAATATATGTGTATTTGTGTAACTGAATCACCTAGCTGTGCACCTGGGACATTCTAAGTCAGCTGTACGTCAATAAAATACACACACACACACACACACACACATATATATATATATGTATAAAGAAAAAAATATGTTTATTTATTTTTGGCTGCTCTGGGTCTTTGTTGCTGTCCATGGACTTTCTCTAGTTGCGTCGAGCGGGAGCTGCTCTCTGGCGTCAGTCCGCAGGCTTCTCGTTGTAGTGACTTCTTTTGCTGTGGCGTGTAGGCTCTAGGCATGCAGGCTTCAGTAACTGCAGCATGTGGGCTCAGTAGATGTGCTTGGACTAAGCTGCTCAGCAGCATAAGCAATCTTCCCGGCCCAGGGTTCGAACCTGTATCCCCTGCGTTGGCAAGGTGGATTCTTAACCACTGGACCGGCAGGGAAGAATCTATCAGCAATCTTATTGAAAAAAAAAAAACAAACATTTGGACGAAACAAAATACTATGATACATAATGCACTTGCAGTTTTTAAAATTAACTGACTGTAGCATTTATTTAAACATAGAATCACATCCAACTTCCTTCTTCAAGGTCAGTGTCAGCGTTAGAAGGGACGCCTTTTTCACATTCAGGGTCCAGAGATTCTTCTGAATTATTTAGACTGTTTCCATTTCCAAGTGGCATGGTAGACCTTTTAAAAGTCACTCAGCTTTAGCATTCATTGAAAAATATTGGTGTTTGATCTACATTCCTGTTTGGCTAAACTTCAATTCCATTTGTTCCTAGATTAAATTATCAATTCAGTGTGATCTCTTGAATGTCACCTGGAAAGCTTTGATGTTCAGCACTGGGGCGATAACTCTTTAATCATCCATTCAGTTAATATTTTCTGAGCGCCTCCTGTGCACCAGGCCGTGTGCTTAAAGAGAGCTGACACTGTGGAGGGAGAAGTGAGCATAAAAACAAGTAAACAGATAAATAAAACTGTAATAAATGTAACTAATAAAACTTCAGCTGAGGAAGCTGGAGAGGGCCCTCCAAAGAGGGTGGTACCTGAGGTATCTCATCCTCATGATGAATGAATCAGTGAAAGTCCTGGCTGTCCATTAACCACTTAACGAGTGTCTTCTCTGTGCCAGATAACATTCTAGACCTGAGGATACAGCAGTGAACGCAACAGCAGGCAAAACACCCTGACCTGGTGGAATTTGTATTCTGATAGGAAGAGGTAGACAAACACATTTGTAAAATGGACCGATACATCAGATGCTAAGTGCTATGGTGAAAAATAAAGCATTGAAGGAAGACTGCGGGTTGTGGGGTTGGTGGGGGCACGGTGGTGGCTGGGGAAAATACAAAATCACGTGGTCAGGGACGGCCTCCTCGAGAAAGTGAGCTTTGCACCGGAAATGAGGATCTGTGACCTAGTGCAGAGCTGGCAAGCTTTTTCTGAAAAGGGCAGCTGGGAAATACCTTAGGCTTTGGGAACCACACCGTGTGCCTGCGTGCTCAGCCGTGTCTGACTCTTTGTGACCCTGGTGGACTGTAGCCCACTAGGTGCTTCTGTCTATGGAATTTTCCAGGCAAGAACACTGGAGGGCATTGCCATTTCCTTCTCGAGGGGGGATCTTTCCAACCCAGGGATCGAACTCGCATTTCCTGCATTGGCAGGCGGATTCTTTACCACCTAGCCACCTGGGAACCATACACACGACCTCTGTTTTTAAGGCTCAACTATGTTAATTTTTCTAGGTTGAAAGCAGCCGTGGAGAGTATGTAAATGAATGGATGTAGTTGTCTTCCGATACAATTTTTTTTTTTTTTTTTTTTACTTTTTTTTTTTGGTCACACTGCAGGGCGTGTAGGATCTTAGCTCCCAACCAGGGATCAAACCTGTGGCCCCTGGACCTGGAAATGTGGAGTTTTAACCACAGGACCCCCAGGAAGGTGCCTACCACTGTATTTATAGATGCTGAAATTGGTATCTCATAGAATTTTCACATGTCATGAAATACCATTATTCTTTTGGCTTTTTTTCAACCACTTAAAAGATAAAGACTGTTTTTGTGGGCTAGAATTGGCCTGAGGGCCCCCCCTATGTTAGAGCCTGAGAGATTTAACAGTGTACTTTGCCCACCTGATAACGAAGAGCCAACTCATTAGAAAAGACCCTGATTCTGGGAAAGATTGAGGCAGGAGGAGAAGGGGACAACAGAGGATAAGATGGTTGGATGGCATTACCGACTAAATGAACACGCGTTTGAGCAAGCTCCAGGAATTGGTGATGGACAGGGAAGCCTGGTGTACTGCAGTCCATGGGGTCGCAAAGTGTCGGACATGACTGAGTGGCTGAACAAGAACAACTTCCTTTTAATTGCTTTGGATGACATGTAATGGTGTTTGGTTAATGATAAGGTGAAATGCAACTTTCCTGCTTCTGTAGATATCTTGCTATTTTAGGTCCAACAGCTTTGTTGTTGCTTTATGAAGAAAAGGAAAATTCATCCATTCATCTAGTGACAGATACTCATTTCACTTATGTGAAATTTATGCCTTACAGCTGTTATTTCTAGACTCTGCTGTGCAATAGTAACTTTTATTTTCAACCCATCATACCACAGTATTGCCGAAGACATTTTATGTAGCAATTAAGAGTTTTACCAAATAGCATTGCATTGGGATGCAAGCTGTAGAAAAGTTGTTATAGAGTGGCTTAACTAATTATGGATTTATTTGTCTAATAGTGAAAGGTTAGCTTGGGCTGCATAAGACTAGTGTGGCAGCTATAAAATATCAAGGACTCAGGTTTCTGTTCTTTTGCTTGACCACCACAATTTTTGCATAAGGCATTGGTTTTCACATTTGCCAAATAGTTTCTGTACCTCCAGGCACCACGGGTGCATTTCTGCAAGAGAGAAAGAAGTTGTTGTTCAGTCACTAAGTCGTCCAACTCTTTGCAACCCCGTGGACTGCAGCTCTACAGGCTCCTCCGTCCTCCAGTATCTCCCGGGGCTTGCTCATGTTCGTGTCCACTGAGTCAGTGATGCTATGTAACCATCTTATCTTCTGCTACCCCCTCTCCTTTTGCCTTCACTCTTTCCCAGCATCAGGGTCTTTTCCAGTGAGTTGGTTCGCATCAGGTGGCCAAAGTATTGGAGCTTCTGCTTCAGCAACAGTCCTTCCAATGAATAGGTGCAAAATGGGCTTGGTCTTTTCATTCATTAAGTGGAGCCTTTCCAAGGAGTGGCCACCTCACATCTCCCTGGGCAGCACTGTGTTCTGTGATCGCCCCTAGCTACGGAGGAGTTTGAGTCAACAAGTTTTTGTAGCTGAGCACATTGCTTTCTTTTCTTTTTTTTTTTTTTCCCACACTGCTTTCTTAAATAAAATCAGTCTTTGGTTAGTAAGAAAGAATGGGAGATTAGCTACTGGGTAAATAACTAGCATTATCTGCCATGGCTTGTGTTTTTGTTAAAAAACAAAAACAGCTACAAGACTAAATTGACAGGGGGGTGAAGGAAGTGGCAGACGCCCCACAATTTACTTGTTCTCTTTCACAAGTTTCCCTCCCCAGTTTCCTTTAATATTAATTGTAAGGTGTATTTTGTTCCAGGACAGTTGAAGTAAAGAAGAAAGCTCTTTGTCAAGGAAGTGATGGTGTGTGTTATTGTTATCTGAACCCTGGGTTTATGCCAGTATGTACAGTGCCCTTGATGGCTTCCTCTTGCCTTGTGGGAACAGCCTTTCCATTACCTGGTACCCCAGCCTCTCCCGGGTCCTGCCCGTCCCTGCCACTCATCCCTGGCCTCCCACTGTTCCCACCACATTCACCTGATAAATCTCAAAATCAGCCCTAGTGCCGTGACTCATCTTCCTTCCTGCGGCTAATGTTATAAGCAAACATCCCCTTGAAACTTCCTTCTCTGGGGTAAATCTCTCCCTTTTGTTTATTTGGTTGATTTGCTATCGTATCAATTTTCTGTGACCTTAGTTCTTTTTTATTTTTTAAAATTTTGCTTTCTCTAAATTTCAACAAGAGTAAAGCAAAATAGATTTTGATTCACCTTGTCTCAAAAAAGTGAACTTTTTTAAAACTAATACTGCATTCTAAAAGATTGTTTTTATGTGATGTCAGATAGCAAACTCAACAATAATAATTGGGAACATTAGACGTTATGTGCCAGGCAGTATTGTAATCTACACATCATTTAAATGAAACCCTTACAGTGATCCAATGAAGTAGGTAATACTATTGTTCCCATTTTAAAGATGGAAAAACTGAGGCATAGAGAGGTAACTTGGCTCAAACTCACCCAGTAAATAAATGAAGAAACCAGGATTTAGAGCTCTTTTTTTTCCCCTCCTTTTTCTTATACATATAAAGAGTCAAGGAGGCCAGCAAGCAACAAAACGCTCAGAGTCCAGCTTCACACCCTGTTAGGAAGCATGATTTATGTAAAATGCCCCAGTTCTCTATGGACCTGGACTACCATCCCCCTCCAGGTTGTTTTCTATGGGACGTTCTTTCGCTCTCAAATTAATTTGTTGTATTTAATCTTGTGAATATAGATGCATTCACATTTTTCAAAGAAATGTACATCCATAGAGGGCTAACTCTTGCTCTCAGTCTCCCCCTCTTTCATGCCCTGCTCCCTGGGTCACCACTTGAGTTCGTTTCTTATATAACCTTCAGCCATTTTTCTAAGAAATGAAAATGCAAGTAAATATAGATATGTTCTTATTTTTTTTCTATTTTGTAAAAAAGTGCTTAGTGTACACACAAATCTGCTTTTTTTTTTTTCACTTATAAATCTTGGGAAACTTTTCATAGCAGTGTCAATAGTACATACAGAATTTCTCTTCTTTTCTTTTTTTATTGATTAAAAAATGGTTTAGAAAGATCCAGGTGTTTTATTTTATTTTTTGGTGGCACCATATGGCATGTAGGATCTTAGTTCCCTAACCAGGGATAGAACCCATGCCCCCTGCATTGGGAGCGTGGAGTCTTAACCACTAGACCGCCAGGAAAGTCCCTCCTTATTTCTTTCTAAGATGCATAGTATTAAAGTGGTCTCTTTGCACATTAACCTGGTCATGCCTCTCCTGATTTTCTCTTAAAATACAGATATAATTGCAGTTAGCTCCTGATGCTGCCATCAGCCATTGCCAGTGTGAGTGATGACCTGTCCTTTGCTTCCTGAAGGTTGATAGGGTATAATGATGCATCTGAATTTCCTTCTTAGAGTAATGACCATTTTCCCACCAGTTTTATTAAGGTATAATTGACATACCACACTGTATAAGCTTAAGGTGTATAGCATAATGGTATGATGTATGTATACACTGCGAGTTGATCACCACAATAAGTTTAGTTAACATCCATCACCCCATGCCATCTGAATTTTAATATTCCTCAATCCAGCTTGCAGATCCTGGTTTTAAGGAAGAGGGATGTTGAGACATGGACACTCCTAGACATTGCTAACGTAAATTGAAGAATGTAATTTGAGGAATGTAAACTGAGGTGGCTGTGTTGAAAGACATTTTTAGCTTGAGTCCTTCAGGAATCCGAAAAATGTCTTTGCCCTTTCACCTGGCTTTCATTCATGGGGCTTTGTCCTAAAATAGTATTGAGGTGGTGGTGGCTTAGTTGCTAAGTCATGTCTGACTCTTGTGATCCCATGGACTGTAGCCTGCCAGGCTTCTCTGTCCATGGGATTCTCCAGGTGAGAATACTGGAGTGGGTCGCCATTTTCTTCTCCAGAGGATTTTCCTGAGCCAGGAATTGAACCCAGGTCTCCTGCATTGCAGGCAGTTTCTTTACCATCTGAGCCACCATGGAAGCCCGTATCATATATATGGAAAACCAAGATAAGTTTTATTTTTGATCACACTTATGAGTGATTGACAGAGGAGGCGGTGGCGACCCACTCCAGTACTCTTGCCTGGAAAATCCCATGGACGGAGGAGCCTGGTGGGCTGCAGTCCATGGGGTCGCTAAGAGTTGGACACGACTTAGCGACTTCACTTTCACTTTTCACTTTCATGCATTGGAGAAGGAAATGGCAACCCACTCCAGTGTTCTTGCCTGGAGAATCCCAGGGACGGGGGAGCCTGGTGGGCTGCCGTCTGTGGGGTCGCACAGAGTCGGACACGACTGAAGTGACGCAGCAGCAGCAGGAGTGATTGAAATGTGCTGGGTCCGTAGAGCTCCAAACAGGGACGTTAAATCCAGACCCTTTTCTCTGTTTAGATTTTGGCAGTGCCTGTTGGATAGTAGAATTGTAGGTAACTTTTTGTTTGTTCTACAAAGATCAGTGGGGGTCCACTGAACAAGGATTTTAGCACAATGACATGATTGTCTTGAGAAGAACACCCACTAGGACTTTGATCAAAATAGGTAAACACTTTCAACCTCAGGGATGATGAACTCTACCTGGTAGGGTTGTAAGGGAAAATTAAGTAGGATGGCTGATAACGTTTTGCACATTGGAGTTACAAAGGAACATATATTCTGAAATAGTATGAGTGAGGAGGAAAAGTTAACTTTTTCAGACTTGAGAAATGGCTTAATTCAAGAAATTGAGATAATGGCATTTTCAACTTGGATTTACAACCACACGGTAATTCTCTCCTTTTATATTATTGAGCTTAGAGATGTCATATTTTGTCAGCCTTTGATCTCTGTCTGTACTAATTATGCCATCTCCTTATTCATTCATAGACTTGAACCCAGTGACCTGGGTTTCCGTATATAAGGTATGGGCTTCCCGATGCCTCTGTCCTCCTGGCATTTAACAGACTTCCACCTCAGAGAAACATGTCACCGAAGCCTTGGGGGAGGAGTTGGATTGGTGGGATAGGGCTGGGAGGGATTGGTGGGGGCTATCGGTATGTGAAGGTTTGTTCTTCAACATTTTATTTTTTGTGTGTTGAGAGGTCTTTCTATCTGCTTAACTTCTCAAAAATGATTCTTTCCTTTAGCCATTATAACATTTACTTCACCTCTTAAGGTGTTTTTTTTTTTTTTTTTCTTTTTTTTTTAAGGCTGCATCTCAGCTTTGCAGGATCTTAGTTCCCCAACCAGGGATCAAACCTGCATCCTCAGCAGTGAGAACATGGAGTCCTAAGCACTGGACTGCTCGGGAATCCCCTTGTTTGTTTTTTGTGCATATTTCCCAGAATCATTTGGAAAAAGCATGTCTGTTTGCTCATGTCTTATATGCTGTGTTGAAGATACTGAATATTGTCACCCCATCTTAGTTTGTTAATACATACCTTAAATGACAAAGACTTGTAACAGTTGGAAAACCTGCACAGGTGTTTGCAGCTCTTCAAGGGCATACCTGACCCCTAGTGACTGGAAGGAAACATAAAGGTCAGAGAAACAAGAAGGGTTAAGAAAGCGAGTTCAAAGTAAGGTGTTCCTTGGTGCTGACTCTCACCTTAGAAGTGGGGAACGTTACTCCTCTTGTGATTTGATGAAAGGACGCTTTCATGACAGTGGCTACAGTTGTGGAATATCTGAAAGAGGCTGCTGAGGGGAATAAAAATGTGGCCACTCCCAGGAATCAATGAAGTGTCAACATCTCAGATGAGCTATATGTGGTTTTCAAATGGTTGGGGGCACAGGGAGTCTTTGTGACTGTACCTGTCAACTTCGAGGGGTGGGAGGGGGAGTGTCTATGGCTCCCAGAAAGCTAAGTGAATCTCCCACCTCGGACCTAGTCTGTCCCTCCCAGACCGTCTGAGATGTGGCCCCAGAATTCTGTGTAGAAATCACTGTGTCAGGGCTTACTTAGCCATCCTCTTGATAACCAAGGAGTGGTGGTGTGTGGGGTCTGCAAAAATCAACTCTGTTTTTGGGGAGGGGTGGCTCAGTGGCCTTTGACAATGAGCAATCAAATCTAGTTCATATGGGAAACTTGTACATATGGTTTCAGAGAAGCGTGTCTCCTTATGTATTTGTTTTCTCTCTGCAGATAAAGAAGAAACAGCAGGATGTGGTTAGATTTCTGGAAGCTAACAAGATAGAGTTTGAGGAGGTGGACATCACAATGTCAGAAGAGCAGAGGCAATGGATGTATAAGAACATCCCCCCAGAGAAGAAGCCTGCTCAGGGCAACCCTTTGCCACCTCAGATATTTAATGATGACCAATACTGTGGAGTAAGTAGCTAGATTATTACCACATCATTTCTTTGCCTGGGGTGCAGTTGGGGTTTTTCAGTGCAGACTGTGACCTCCTCACCTAGTACCTATTCAGGTCCACAAATCTAATAGTGAAGTTAAGTCGGCGTGTGAGTCCAAGGTCACAGACTATGTCTTCCTGTTTGCTTTGAGACAAGGGGATGGGAAGAGAAGCTGTGTATATGTGTGTTTATTGTGTTCTACATTTTAAAGCATATTTTTTGATTCATACATTTTTGGGGACAGAATGAAAAGGATGTGTTCTTAAATATTTATTTCTCTAAAACTGCTAATACCTGGTTATAAGTCAGCGTTTTGCTTTTTGATGATCATGAACCAGATGGATCATTGGTGGTGGTGGTTCAGCCGCTAAGTCATGTCCGACTCTTGTGACCCCAAGAGCGTGCTAGGCTCTTCTGGGTCATTGTGAACAGTTAAAATATATCAGATGCCTTCGTGCTGTATGTGGCATTGAGAAAATGAAGGCATTTTTGACTAATTGTCTTTATTTTCCTTCTTAATCCTTAGGTTAAAAAATTTTTTTGAGAAATTTCTCTAATGAGTAGTTAGGATTTGCTTTCTGCCAGAGCTCTAAGTATGTAAGTCAGTGTTTATTTTGAGACCTGCATTGCACTTCTTTAAAGATGGCCTGGAGAAGGAGGAGGGGCTACAGTGTGGAGGTACTTAAGGTGAAATAAAGAACTGGGTTGTCACTAGAATGGAGAAATGGGGTAACAGTGCTTTTGGTGGCTCAAAAGGAAACGGGTGTCCATGAACATGAGAGAGAGTGAAATGTTGAAACATAAAGCCACAAAGATTGTGCCCAGCATCTTTGCATGTCATGAAGAGAGAATTGAACTTGGTGCTAGACACTGATTTGAGTTCCAGAACTGCTTTGTGTTGGCTTGACACCTTTGGAAAGTCACATCTCTTTATACCTCAATTTTCTCATCTTTACACAAAGGATGATAGTATCTGTTTTACTTCCCAGGATATTTGTGACTGTTTCTAAAGTACTCCTAAAATTCTATACCCAGCCAAATTACCACTCAATTGCAAGACCAGAGTAAAGGCATTTTAACAGCTGCAGAATCTGAGGAATAGAATCTGAGGAACAGAATTCAACAAAACCACTGGATTTTTGTTTTAAGTTTTCTTGCACTGCTTAACTAATAGCTTTCTTTTATTTTTTAATATTTACTTATTAATTTGGCTGCACTGGGTCTTAGTTGCCGCATGCAAGATCTTCAATCTTCGTTGTGGTATGTGTAGCATGTGGAAACTCTTAGTTGTGGCATGTATGTGGGATCTGGTTCCCTGACCAAGGATCAAACCTGGGCCCTCTGCATCAGAGTATGGGTCTTAGCCATTGCATTACCAGGGAAGTCCCTAGCAGTTTTATTTTGAATTGTACAGTTTACAGATTTTCAACTTATCTTATTGTGGTCTGCAGGCACAAAAGTATTGATCCATTTTCTAGACTCTATAATCATGAGTGGGATACACCCTTGGTTACCATATACTTTCCCTAATAAAATATGTGATCATGACACAAAAAAATTCACAAAAATAGTAACCTTTATTCTTATATAATAATGCAGCTTACTTCTTGTTGATGTTGCCTCTTCAGACCCTGAAGTGTGACCATCCTCTGCTCTCAACTTGTCTCTGCATTTCTCTACCAACTTGCTGCTTATGTGGTTCAGGACTATCAGCATCTCCTAGTTTTATTTTAAAAGTGGAGCTGTTTTTAATCCTTGTTGTTTCATAGCCCTATTAAGAGGAGGGAGGTAGAGACATCTTTGCTTTGTCACCATAAAAGCCAAAGTCTTCAGGGCCCTTTTGAGTAGAGGAATGTGTTTAAAGAATAAAAAGGAATGGGATGTGAAATAAAGTTAATTCCTTTTCTTTATCTTCACTGCTTTGTGACTTTCTAAATCTCTGTATAGCTTTGCCCTATGGAGTCTATGGAATTTTTTTCAGGTAGGCTGGCAGCTGGCTAGAGGCTTCCATATTTATTAACTGTGCTGGATGAATGGCATCTTCTCTGCTTGAGCAGTCATTCCCACGTGGTGGTGACAGCAATGTTGTGTGTGCATTCTGTCTTTATAGTCAGTTCTGGCAGCATTTTGAAGACAGTGTCTGCTTTTATCAAGGTCCAGTAAATTCAACTTTGACAAAAACAAAAGAATCAGAGGTCGGTGAACCATGGCTTCATTCAAACCACCTGCTTCTGTGCCCCTTTCTTTGCCCAGGGACAGTTTATGAGTGGTCTTATCTGGGTGAATAACCTGTGGAAACCTGCCGTATTGCAAATGACAGGATCCAGTAAGCACCAAGATTCTCCTGTTTCCTGAATTGGCTGGAAATTTTACTACTTCGTTTTAAACTGGACGGGTTAGGCCTGTGAGACATTCATAGCTGCTAAGCTGTTTGCTCACCAGTGTGGACAATTGCCCTCTCTCTCCTTTAGCTTTTGAAAATCCTGCCTTTAGCATTTGAGATTTCCCACCGAATGAAAGCGCCCTGGATTTGGACATCAAGGAAATGATGCAGAAATAGCAGCAGTTGGAGGTGGCTCAGTGAGTACCAGGGAGTGATGGGGCCAGGTGTACGCTGGCGGCTGGACGCTGTATGTTTGGCGTCTTAAGGAAGCTGATCCCGGGGTGTGGCCTGGATGTGTTGTTGGCTTCCCAGACATGGAAATTCCTCTTTTCTAAACTGGATCTCCAACCCTAATATGGATTCTGTGAGTTCCCCCATACCTTTGTACATTTCTTTCCTTTTAAGTTGCCAGTGTCTATTTCAGTTGTTTGTGGGCAGGAGAACTTATTAACCCAGATTGGTTGCTCTTGCTATTTCCATGAAATGTCCTACCATGAGCAGGATTCTTCTCTGCAAATGAAATCCTAAAGGTCAACATCCTGACACGTAGGCTTTTCTCATTTTAGAAATCTCAGATCCTTATGTTCAAGGTTTAAATTCTGTTCTCCGTCTGTGGAACTGGCATGTGTGGAATGCACCAGAAATGAAAATGCACACATCTGCACACAATGAAAACATTTCCTCCCATTTCTTTTCTCCCTCCCTATTTAGAAGGAAGAAAAAAAAATAATAAAAGATTGGGATTTCTTTATATATTTTTTTTTTCTTAAAAATATTTATCATTAAATTTACTTTTTTTTTGGTTGCTCCACTCAGCATGTGGGATTTTAGTTCCCCAACCAGGGGACTGAACCTTCGCCTCCTGCAGTGGATGCACAAAGTGTTCACCACTAGACCACCAAGAAGACCCCCAAATTTACTGTCTTAACCACTTTTAAGTGTACAGTTGAATGATATTATGTATATTCACAATGCTATAAAACAGGTCCTCAGGATTTTTCATCTGGCAGAACTGAGATTCTTAGACCCATTAAATACACCTGTTTGCCCCCTCCCATAGCCCCTGATAACCATCATTCTACTTTATATATCTATTGAATTCGACCACCTTAGAGACCTCCCGGAAGTGAAATCATACAGTATGGGTCCTTTCTGCTATGTCAAAGGACAGACCACAGTGTCCTCACAGTTCATTCGCTATGTATGTCTTCATCCATTAAGACTGCTGTAACAAAATACAACAGACTGGGTAGCTTACAAACAACAGAAATTTATTTCCCAGAGTTTTGGAGGTTGGAAGATCAGGGTTACACTGGGGTTGGGTTCTGGTGAAGGCCCTTTTCTGGGTTGCAGATTGCCAACTTACTATAGTATCCTCTTGTAGTGAAGGGGTTAATGGAGCTGTAATCTCATCCAAGAGGGCTCTACAGACCTAATCGCCTCCTTTGGGCATTGGCGTCTCAATGTATGAATTTTGAGGGGCTTCTATTGTATGTGTATATCACATTTTGCTTCTCTACTCATCCATGATGAACATTGGGTTGCTTCTACCTCTTGGCTGTTGTGAATAGTGCTGCATCAACATGGGTTTGCAATATCTCTTCCAGGTACTGTTTTCAGTTCTTTGGGATACATACATAAAAGTGGAATTGCTGCATCTTATGCTAATTCTGTTTTCAATTTTTTGAGGAACTGCCCAACTGTTTTTCATAGTGGCTGGACCATT